>NC_066315.1:104552822-104873239 GCF_022539315.1 Serinus canaria | reverse complement strand
ATTGCCTGACAGTTTGTTATAGTTTTTGCTGCTTTTTTTTTTTTGTTGTTTGTTTGTTTGTTTGTTTTTGTTCTGGGTGGATCAAAATATTGTCAGTAGACCAAAGTTTGACCAAGAAAGGCAGATTAAACAAACCCAAGACATGGTGGGGGGCATAAGTTGAGCAAGACGGGCAGAGAGGAGGCAGTGGGAAAGGGGCTGGTGGTCCCTCTGCTGTCCTGCAGTCCAGCAGGGCCATGCCCTGGGACCCACATCTTGCTGTGGGCTGAGACAGAGCCTCGACCACCCAGAATGCCTCCCAGAGCAGGAGTTACCCTTTTCCAGACACCTAGTTTGTTGTTGTTAATGTTTGTTTGGCCTTGGTTTTATCTGAGCTGTTTCATTCATCTTTACTTTTGATGGTTTATTTGTGCTACCCAAATTAAGCAAACAACAGGCAATTAGGCTATTTTTACTGAATAAAATACATGCACGTCCTTTGTCCTGGGCTTCCAAAAATGGGTGGAAGCAGAAGCAATATTATTGATTTACAGATTTTTTTCTAACAATTGATGTGGTTGTGACTGAGGCTGGCAACAGCCTTAAAGCAGAAAAGCTAAAGTAATTTCAGAGCAGAGTTGCAGCTCACAAGTGTGTGTCCACATAAGAAAGATAAATTGATACACACATAAAATAGGCACTCAGCTTTGAAAGCACACACTGTTTTTCAATTTTTACTCATTTCTCAACTGATATGAAGACTTTTGAACTACCAAAACTTCACAACACCCTCCCCTATCACGCTGTAGCATGATATTCAACTTGTTAATTGTTCCAGATTTAGGTTAGTGGGTCATGGAGGAAAAAGACCTCTGCTAAAATCAGCTCTTCAAAACTCCTATGGCTATTTCTGAAACCTAGGCAACCACTCAGCCTGTTTTCCTCTTTATCCATTTTTTTTTCTTTTTCTCCACATTCCATGTGCAACAAGGAGTAGAAGAGGGAGCACAGAGCTGATGGGCTTCTCTGTAGTGCACTTCTTGGGAGATGAGAAGGCCTAGAAATTGCTAATGAAAAGCTAGTCAGGCAGACCTTGCAGCCAGCTCAAAGACCCATGTGATTTTTTTAAGCAAAGAGGAGGCTATCACCTGGTGGTACAGTGCTTACTGCATCTACCAAGTATCAGGAACAGCAGCACAACAATAATATGGGGGGGAGGGAGGGTGCTAAGAGGGAAAGTGACAAGTTACTTCCAAATATGAAGGAAAAAACATTCAAAATGTTTGTCTTAGAACTATTTTTCTGGTTAATGTTTAACCTTTCGCTTTTCCAAAGTAATGTTCTTGTTATCAGTTCCATTGCTGAAGGTCACATATAGAATAAAAGTCATATCTTAAACGTGAATAAATAACACAAGCAGAAATTAATTGAGTGCAAGTGACTCATGCGACATTTAAGGTTTTCTTTACCTACCAATGTAAGCAAATGGTGTAAGCATGTCCCTTTTTGTCCCATGAGCTGAAAAGAAAGCAAGTGAGCCAGAAATGACCTATTGTGCCACAAATGCACTCGAGCTCCATTAGGAAGGCTCTCGTCCTCAAATCTAGCTATTCTGGGAAGCAAACAACTGTAGGACGAAGGGGACATCAGTGCCCGGGCAGGGGACATGCTTGGAGGGCAGGGGACATGCTTGGAGAGCAGGGGACGTGCTTGGAGGGCAGGGAAGATGCTTGGAGGGCAGAGGGAGGCTCCTCACTAACTGGGAGCACTGGGGGGGCCTTTGAGTTGCATTTTGCTGTAGCGAGTGACAGCTGTGATTTTGACTGATGTTGGGAGCTCTCTGATAGGAATCCAGGGGATAAAACCAAATGTTTTTGAGGAATTTGGGACCAATAAACTAGTAATTTCATTAAAGCAAACAAACACGATGTATATGGTTGGTCTCCTGTGTTTGGGAGTCTCAGGAGCTTTATGTGCACAGAGGGATCATCCACTAAGGGAATTTGTTCATGTAAAGGGGAAGTTGACTGGAAATAGCAGAGAGTGCCCTTCATATTTCTTTTATGGTAAATCCCTGACAGTGTCTATTTATGGACTAAAGTAGCCCTACTGTTTCACAAAGGAGAAACAGGGATAGAAAAGAAGCAAATGCTGCCACATAAGGATTGGCAATGCAGTCACCTGGGTCACTGATGTGGTTCATAAATACATGTTTGAATTGCACAGTCTGGAGGTACCAAATATTGAGAAACTTCTCTTTCATTGCGAAGATATTAATTTCTTATCCAAGATGCAGAAATTAGGAAGGAAAACCCCTGCTTTACAATGGCCAGGTTGTAATTCTCTTGATTTTATCAATTTTTTGTACATTCCGGAGCAAATCCTCTGTTGCTTAGCAGTTGTTTCCTGTAGAAGGCATAGAAGCAGCAACCACTTGTCTTGTAGATTTCAGTGAATCCAAATATTTTCTAAGATTACTGCTAAGAAAATTCCTGAGATGGTTGTAAATAATTAGACAGGATTTATTTATCCAGGTTCTTTGGTACTTTTTATTGTGCTCTTCTCTGTTGATAAAACCAGACAGGAAAAAGTGAATGCAGAAAGCAGTCTGCTTTCTAGATAATTTATGAAGTACTGTCCTCACAGTACAATGGAACCATAGATTTGTTTTGGTTGGAGAACACCTCTGAAATGATCAAGTCCAGCTGTTAACCCAGCACTCCCAAGCCCACCATTAAACCATGCCCCCAAGCACCACTTCTGTGTGACCTATAAATAGTTCTAGGGTGGTGACTCCACCAGTTCCCTGGGCAGCCTGCTCCAATGCTACATTTTGGTGGTCTCACTCTCGTTTTGGTTGGCTTGCAGGGGATCTGTGGCTGATGAAGAATTTGCTTGAATCAGATGAAAACCCTTGTGTGTTGCGTGTTGGGGATCCCAGCTCATGGAGAGCTAGCAGAGCAAAATGTCAGTGGATAGAAGAGAGGTCCTTCTGGGTACATCTCTCATTTTAGGGATCACTGTTTTCCCCACACCTGGGAAACAGCATAACCTGCTTTGCTGCTGGGATGAAGGCTGGTCCCACAGGTACACTGCAGTTATGGCCCAGTCTTCACATCTCCCAAAGGGCAGGATTGGCTGAGCCTCAGGAGTTTTGAAGGGCCCATTCTAAGAGGCTTGGAAATGCACTGTCAGAGTGTTCAAATGACCATACACTTCTTAATAGCAATTATCATTTTTTTAAAGGAGTCTCATTTTACTTGACCTTTTGCTCTGTGCTCTGCAAAGTTAAGTCAATAAATTAAAATCCAGCTTTGATGTCAGAGTTGTGATATACTCCTGAAAAGGAAAGCAGCTGTCACAAACAGTTATTTTATTTTATTTTTATTTTTTTTTAGGAAATAAACATTGGCAAAGAGACAAATGAGTTGCTCTATTTCTCCTAATGTGAGTCAAGTTTAATTTTTAAGCTGATAATAGTAATACTGCTGTAAAGTCTCAGAAACATAAACTCCAAAGGAATGAGAGCACTTTCTTCAGCAGTAGATCTCTCCAAGTCACAATCAACACTTGGTCCCCTGCAAGAAACTTGCAATGTGGAGGATTGGACAGGGGGCTTCTTTGCTTTTCTGAGACCACTACCAAGCCTGTGCTAGTGCACAGACAACCATCCTCAGCAGCATGGCAGGGTTTTTTTCAATTTCTCTTTCTGAACAGGAAATTCAGTATATTTTTTTTGCCTACCCCAGCTCTGAGACAAGTTTAATTTCCCCCCTCTTGCAAGAAGAATGTCTCTGTTTTCTAGACCAGTATCTAGAAACAGCTTCTTTTGGCATAGGCTCTGATTTCTGAAGAGAAAAGGGCTGTTCAGAGCTGATGTTGTGGTCCAAGTCACTGTCTATCACACTTCCCTGCTCTATTTTCACTTTTCTCATGTAACATCACATCATCTCACTTAATACATTTGTTTCTGATTACAGGCTGTGTATAATGGCCCAGCACAATGCCTTACAGTATGCTATGGCTTCATGCCATGGGAAAACATATTCGTAATTTTTATGACCCCAGTGCAGCAGTGATGCATTTTTTAAAAAACAGAAGAACATATAAAGGAATTATTTTGCAGCAGGATTAAGCATCATTACTCACAGCAGACATACACTTTGGAACTCATTAAGCCTGTGCTTTGTTATTCTTGGTATTTCAGAGCATTTGCTCTAAGTGTCTCTTGGTTCTTTCCAATTCTGCTATATAAAATCCCTTAAAATTAGGCAGGACAAGGCCATAAAGCTCTTGATGTCAGATGCTGGGGCCAGATTTCCCCCTCCCTGTCAATCTGCAAGCAAGGGGTTTCTTTTTTGGTTTTTTTTTTTTCAGCTTCAGATGGTCAAAAAAAATGCTGAAGGAATTATAAGAAAGGTGGCAAAGACCAGGAGAACAGCAGAATGGGTGGGTTACAGCAAATGAGTACACACAGCCTACAGTTCCCATTCCCATTCCATACTATTAAAGATTACAAAATAAAACTGAGAAGAGCCTGGGTGGACAGAAGGATGGGGTGGGGAAGAAAATGTCAGAGCAAGCCCCTGGCTATTTCTCATTTCATTTCACTAAGTGGAAATATGTCAAAATCAGGGAGAAGAGAAGAAAAGGGAACATTGAAATTTGAGGGAGAGGGAGGATGTGTGTGAAAAATTCCATAAAATGTGTTTCCATTTTAAAGTCTTCTGTGCAGAAACAACTGCAACATTTTCATGGGCTCTTCTCCTTATTTTTCAATCCTTTTTCTGTGCTCTCAGAGGAAACAGGCTGAGACCAAAGCAGTGCAAATGCTTCTCAGAGTTGTGCTACCCAGGGTCTAACTCCAGAAAACCTTCAGGCAATGGGACATGAGGATCAACATCAGCCTTGATGTAACTCCACTGACATCACCGGGACTGTGCCACGACACAAGTTATTCCTCTGAGAGGAAGTTCTCTACTTTAAAATGAAGAAGCAAAATGAGAAGCAGAATCCAGTGAATGGCTCCATTCATGAGGATGGAAAGTTTTGGTAGGGTGGGCTGAATCCTGAACCGTCATTGCTACTTTTTCTCCTCGGCCTCTGTCTTGGAGAGGTTTTGTAAGGAGATGTCATTCCATGCGCGCAGACTAATTCCCCACTCAACATACCAGTGGCATTACCCGCCTCTGGCCTCCCACACGCTGTCATACCCTTATCAGGACACTCACACTCATGCTAGTGCCAGGACCCTTTGGTAGCTTCATAAAAAAGCAAAGCCAGTCTTATGAGTCAGGATCTGGTAACGCTAAGTGCTGGAGAAAATGTGCACAAACAGATAAGCGCAAGGCTAAGGATAGTGCCTGCCTTCTGGGACTGCCTCTGCTTTAATGCTATCCAGAAGACAAAGTCGGGAACGTGAAGATCTCTGTAGGCTTCTATTACTGGTCTGAAAGTCCCTTGGGCTTTACAGGATGACTGGGATGGAAGCTTTGAACCCAATCTGCCCAGCAGATCTTCCCCGTATTTCTTGAAACACCTCCATATATAAGAGTGTCAAATCTTCTTTACATACGAATTGACATTTGTTTGCTGGAAAGCCCATTCAGTGAAAGCCATGCTTCCCACGTGGTGAGGGAAAATCAGATGTACTCAACCACACTTCTGGTCCATCAGCCTTCTCTTGATTCTCACCTTACCATGCCAACCCCTTCATACACAACTCAGCTGTTCCAGCGCTCACCTATTTCACATATCCTAGGTCCAGTCCATTCTGTGGGTAGGGGATTTTGGGTAAAAACCTGCAAGTGAAAGTTGGAAGGTTAGCACCGGAGATTTAGCCCAGGAAAAGGGATTCTGTCCTAACTGAGCTGGCTTAGCCAGAATGAGGAGAGTTTCTTTTGCCCTCTTGTCTGACAAGTCAGTGTTTCCTGAGAATGGAAATCCTCTGCAGAGGTTCACACAGTGAGTGTGATTTGGGCAGACAAATAATATTCTGATACAATCATTGCCTCTTGTGTCCTAAAAAATGAAAATACTGGATAAGATCCCACCTCCTGGCTTTGTGCCTGTCAAGAATAGAATCTATTAGTCTATAATGAAAATAAATAATATACAGAAAATAATACATAGTAGCCAAGGAGTGCTATGTGAACTGGCATCTAATCAGTGTTTCATGGAGGGGTTCTGGGTTTTTTATTCCACTTAATTTTTTTTTTTAATTCTCAGAACTGTCATTAGCAAAAAAGATTTTGCTGTTTCAAGATTTCGTTGTCTTCTCATGCAGGGACACTCCAGTTTTCTGGGCAGATTTTCCTTCTTTCTTTAGGATAATTTCTGTATCATAACAAAGATGGACTCCCAGAGCAGCAGCAGGCAAGAACTATGAAGCCTTCTTGCCACCTCTAGAAAGCTGGAGTAGTGACCACCCCTCTGATTTTCTGTCTTTAAAATCAGCTCTCTGCATTCTCCAATTGCTCTTACAAATGTGTGGCCAGCTCTACCTTGGCCAGCACCACCAGGTACCACCCCTCCATTGCCTCACAGCTGGTGTAGTCATTTAACAGTTCTGTCAGGTGTTTTATATTTGTTTCTACCTGTTCACAGCAGTGTAAACTTCTACGTGAGGTGACGAGAAAACTCTGATTTCTGTGATTTCCAGTGATGGCATGAACAGTTTTAGACTATTCCTGGACTTTCAGAGCTTAGAATTGTGTCCCCCATGTTCATTTATTTTCAGCCCAAATTTGGGGTATTAGGTACTCCTGCATGGCACGCTTGGAACAATATTCAACTAGTTTGCCTTTTCCATCTAGTTAGTGTAATGTGGCAGCAAAGAAGCTGCCAGAGTGTCTCAGGCAAGCACCAGCTATGACATACATGGTGCTGTGCTCATGGGCTGGCTCCAACAGCATGGTAAACCCCATCGTGCCATAGGGACAGATGTGGCTGGCACCTCTTCCTGCTCTCCAGGCCCTCTCCAGGCATTTCCCACATGGGGCTAAGAGGTTTGCTTTGGGTGCAGACTCTTGCACCAGGGCTGGCCTGATATCCTTCCAGCCCAACATACCTGCAGCCAAACCCTCAAGACCTGCCAGAATTTGGAAAGCCACATTGGGCTGGAGCTGTGTTACCATGTGTGAACTGACAGTGTCACTGTCAGTGTTCATAACTCCTAGAAAAAGCAGAAACCATTTGTCTTCTGGGTAAGAGCCAGGTTTCTGACTGTTTTTATTTGTGTGTGCCTAATTTCCTGGCTGTTGCTGCTGATAATTCTAGGTTTTTGATAGATAATACTTTACCTGAACTCCAAGAAAGAGTATGTTCCTTTGAGAGCCTGGAATACCATGTATTCCAAAGAAAACATTACATTATAGCCACAAAAGCCTATTTTGTTTGCCTAGAAGCAGCTGATGCAGCTATTTCCCCTCCACATGATCTAGGGGCATCTGCTGGATTATTGGAAATGAAAACACGAAAGAGTATGACAGAACAGCAAACTGCCCCTTCAAGTCTTCACACACATTGGCTCTAGAAAAGAGTGTGAGGATTTATTTGTGTGCCTACAGGTATGTATTCTATGTGTATACGTTCTGTAAATATGTGTGTTTGGCATCTATATATAACAGACCTAAAAATGTGTATGCATGTGCAAGAAGGAAGAGGAAAGAACAGAGGAGCTCCAATGTTTGTCCTCTATTAGCCAGATCATCTTTCAGACAAGAAAAAAATGCTACAACCAAGCCAAGGTTCCTGCTCAATGAATTAATGCAAAGCCAGAAAATTATGGCAGTAACTGCTGTCTGAGCATGACCAGAATTTGAACTGCTTAATATGTGTGCATTGCTGTACACTCCATTTCCAAAAAAGCTGCATTTGGAGTTGTGGGTACTGCAGTGAGGAATGGGTTTACTTGAAGTCCTGAGCCATTAAATTACTTTTTTTTTCTTCCCTAAACTGATGATAAGTATCTGGAAGATAAAAAAGGCAACCTAAAATGCCTTGATATTTTTTCAGTGCAGAAAACTATATATGACATCAGAACATAGTCTTCATGGTGAATGGTAGTAAAAGAGAAGGAAACAATAAGAAGATGGTGAAATGTGTGAAATGTCACACTTACTCAATGATCTAAAATGATTGAAGTACAAATGGGTCAATTCTAAGCAAAGTCCTTTAATTGGTTGCTTGAAGGCAGCAGTTTTTTCTGGAGACAGGAGGCTGAGATGATTCCAAACTTTTACACGTCCAGTAGCTGAACCCATACCTGGTTTATGTGCAAGAAGACCCCTTTGCAGGGGTCCTCCTGCAATAATAATCATAGGAATCATCATCATCATCATCAGATCCTCCGCACTGAGCAGCAGAAGTCTTGTACTTCTGGCTCTTCTATCCCACTTCCCAAAAGCCTGACACTCCTTCAGCATAAGCAGACGCAGCATTGCCTTCTTCCTGATCCATGATCCCTAAGCTAGACCTCCCACTGAGGTTGTCCTCTCCCCAAAGTCTTTCCCCATGCTCAGAGAAGGGTGATTGGATGGCTCAGACTGAGATGCAGCATGATCACATGGGCCAGCTGTGTCATTGCCCACTAGCACAGCTTGTTTCATGGGGTCTTTTCTAGTTAGGAAATCAGGGTATAGAGGCAATTCATGGTGTGGAAGAATTTTTTTCTCTGATGTGCCTCCATACCTCTCTTAATATTTTCCAACTTTTCTGTTAACCAGTAAACTTCCATCTTCAACACTTGTCAACTAACTGAGTTCCTTTCCTTTGATACTTCACATGTGGGCCTCTGTGTGACTCCCCTGAATTGATCTTCAATAATCTTCCATCTTCCATACACATACTAAAAATACAGTTTGTAATTCTTCTGATATCTTTCTCTCAGTCCTTCCCCTCATTACATGACTGTTTATCTTCTCTGCTGGCTGGTTAGTACTGGTTGTATTGTTTTTTAGTTAGCTGCTCAAGTTAAGCACTGCTACCTTTACATCTCTAAGGGCTTAAAAAAATTGCAAGCAGACTGGTCAGAAAATAACAAGCCTGTCACATGTTATTTATTATGTTCAAATATATTGTCCCAAGCAAGGAAGACTGAGATGGAAATTCCAACACAGAACTTCTGAAGGAATTGCCATGTTAAGCCATGTCAAATTTGTTGCTCAGAACCCATGGTGGCAAATTTGCTTTTGAAATGCTTTTGTTAGAAGATTGTGGGGTTATGGCACTGAAGATATGACTCAAGCATTGAACTGCCCCTTAGAAAAAAGCAAAAATACTGAGCATCAAAATGACAACTGCAGGCACTGAAATCTCAGTACACAGTTCTCAGGCCTATTTTGCCAATGAAAAACAGAAACTAATCCCTGGCAGGCTTCATGAAGAGCATCTTTTCTTGTTAGCTAAAATAAACTTCAGAGCAATTTAGTGGAAAAATATTTACCAGTGCTGCAAAAAAAGTGATGCTTCTTTCCAAAATGTTTTTAAGAAGATGGATATATGTAAACTCAAGCACCAAGTGTAATAGAAAGCAACAAATGGCCTGTAAGTGGTCCAGGACTTTGGTTAACTTTGCAGACATGAAGTGTCTGCAGTAGGGTCTGGATAGGATGAAGGAAAGGCAGAGAAGAGAGGTACAGATTTGGAAGTGTTTTTTCTTTTTTTTTTTTTTAACTCTAGGTCAAACCAAGAGTGTGGAGATCTCAAGGCCAAATTCTTGATTGATATAGAAGCAGAGTAAGCCACATATCAGGCTCAAGTAGATCAGAGAGTTGGCCTGACTCTACTTTCCCTGCCCTGATATGAAGCAGGACTAACCACCCTGTAGCCAGTAAATAGGTTTTAGAGAGTGTCAGAGCAGCGCCTCCAGAGCTGAGATTGTTTAAGGGATAATGAGTCTTGCTTGGAGCAATTTTGACTCCAGTAGCTGTGCAGAGTGGTGGTAGCCTGCGTGCCAGAAGGACAAAAGCAAGGGTGTACCGAGAAAGCAATTAACAGCAGGGAGTAACATAAAGTAATGGGAGCACCAGCTTCATTCTGTACTCCCCTTTTGTCCACGCTCTGGACAAATTACACTTGCCTTTCCTTTCCAGTGACTGCTGTGTTAATGTACGTAACATCGGCAGCGGTACATGAACTTCGAACATCAGCAGTGGCGTAAGCACTGTTTGCTTTGGCCCAAATTACAGGACATTGAAAAGCAAAGCAAAAAGGAAGGACCATTCTTTTTATTTTTTAATGCAGTATTAATTGCTTTCCCCTTCAGTACATTCTAGAGAGTCCCTCTTGCAAAGCCCGGGATTAAATTTCATGTTCACAGTTGTCCTAAACCAAGATACTACCCTTGGACTTTTATATTTTTTATTTTTGCTGGACATATCAAAGCATTTTGATCAGGCCAAGTCATTGAACTGAGGAGTGCCAAAGTAAATAGAAAAGTTTAAATTACTGCAGCAAAGGGACCAAAATTTCAGCCAGGACCCTACTTATGGGGATTTCCAAGCTATTCTATAGGGCTCCAGTATATAAATTTTCTAGATTTGACTTACCCATCAATTTTGATTATCCGGCTGATTTATTTCTGATTACCAAGGTCATCTTCACATTCAAAATGCAGTTTATCTTGTCAGAAATGTTAGTGATGGGGTTTTTCAGAGACTCGGGCCAGCCTCCAGCTCTCAACATTTTGGAGCTTCTGGCGGGGAGCCCGCTGGCCCTGCTGCACCACGCAAATACCCGGGGGTCCTCTGGGACCTGTGGATGCAGGCAAAAACCCTGCTCTCTCAAGCCACCTCACAGGCTGGTGGCTGCTAAAAATCGGGGGCCAGGACTGGGTGCAGCCCCTGCCAGGTACACCAGAGCTCCCTGAAGTGATCCTGGGGCTGAAAGCAAAGCTGAATCCATCCCATCCACAGCCTGTGGAGCTGTGTGACACAGACTTGCATATTATTCCCTCCTGACTGGTCAAGAGGTTCTAGTTTTGCATGAAAACATTCATTACATGATGTAGAACAGTCAAGGTTTAGCTTATTTGTTGCCTCACACTTCAGGCAACGGGCTTTTTATCTGAATGTGTTCATTACCCAAGCTAATAAATATTTTTAACATAAAGTATTACCTCCTTCAGATTTTTGGAAACCAACCAAAAACTAAACACATCCGTTTCCTATTGTTGGTTTGGAGATATTTTAGGGCCCCATCTTTATTTTTAACCCCAACTTCTTTCCCCTTATCCAGCAATGGAAAAAAATTAGGAGTCAACAAGAAGGACAGGCAAGAGCAAAGAAACTTCTGTTTTTTTAAAACTGTAAACAAACAAGCAAAAACAAAACCCAAGCCACAGCTGAAAAACCAAGCATTTACTTGTTAATCTCAAACAACAAAAATCACAAGAACATTTTGAAATATTTTTTTTTTCTATAAAATATCTATAAGAAAGACTTAAAACCTTTGGGACAGAAGGGTTTAGAAACAAAGATACCCCGAGAATCAGAAAAAAAGTCTGGGTTTGGGGGTATTTACTGCCTGCATATGAGCAACCAGAGTTTTGCCAGCACATGGAGGCACTTCATCAGGCACATCTTCAGTTCATACCTGCACCTGCAGATGGAGATGTAAAGATGGAATTGTGCTCCCCACAAAACCCAGTCACTCTCTGAAGAGCTGAGGTCACTCCCATAGGACAGAAAAGGGATGTCTGAAGTGGGCAAACCAGGACATTACCAACTGCTGTGACAGGGACAACTCCCATATGAAATATCAGCCCAGGTCTTGTGGGGAATGTTAACAAGCAGCTGGACTGCAGGTGGGCATGAGGAGGAGCAAGCACTTGTGAACAAGAGGTGGTTACTGGCCAGACACTGAGGATTGTCCTCTAAGAAGGAGAGAATGAAACAGCAGCCATAGCCACTGATGTGGTCTTCATCTCTTGCCATGGAAGTGCAGCAGAGCCAGCAAACCCTGACCCAAACACCACCCTCTGCAGGTAAATAGGGGTGGGAGGGGCTGGGGGGAGAAGGAGGGATGGAATGATTTTGTATCCCTCTCTCACTTCTTAGGAGCAACATTCAGAAAAATATAAAATGCCTGTGTGGCTTCAGAGATGACTGAAAACAAGCTTGAAAATACCCTTTGGAAATGCATGGTTAGGAGTGGACAGAATAAGGGCTATTTGTTCTGATAATTAGTTGTGTCCCCATTTGCCCAGCTGCAGCCCAGTTTGTGGGTTTGGCAAGATTGTTGTAGAGCTGGCCCTTTGCTCTGCCTGACTAAAAGGGATTTTCCCCTCTTTTAGGAAGAACGCTGGACTTTAAAATTACTTGAACAGATAATGCTTTAAACCCACTTTTTTTCTTCTAATGTGGTGTGTGTTTTTTCCTTCCCTGATTTTTTTTCTTTAAATGCCTGTGGACCAAGCCAGAGGAGGTTACTGGCAAAGGGTTAGGGGCACTGGCCCTGCAGTTTGCACAATTTCCCTCTTTGTCTTTAGAGAGGAGGGACTGATCTCTGAGCCCAGTTTCCTCACAAGGATTTCCAGTAGCCTTTCAGGACCTTCACTCCCACAAGCACTAAGGCTTTCAAGACCTTTCCCCATTGCACAAGTCGGATTTTCCTTTCCTGAAGGAAAGTCCTAATTTCTAGCCCCTGAATGCTTTTGTATCTGGTGTGCCATTCAAGGATCACAAAGAACATGAAGGCTGATGGGGAGCTGAGATGATAAACTCAGTCTTGTTTCATTGGGAAATTAGGATGCATTGCCCCTATCAGTACAAGGCAATACTTCTTCATGCCTCTATTTAGAGTGTCAAAGAGCAAGAGAGATCAAGTGAGTAAGCAAGTGAGAGGGAGATTAAGGAAAACAATATACAGGAGCCTAAATTGAAACATCATTTTTCACAGGAAGAAGTCTTTGGCAGGGCTCATGCTGTTTCTGATGTAGTGTCTCCAGTCAGCCCCAGGAAAAGTTGGCTGCAGTTTCTCAGAACCTGCCTTTTGAGACTCAGTGACTGCTTTTCTTCCCACAGATCTGATTAAGCTAATTGCACATTTTCTTTAATTAGAAGAATGGAGGTCATTTGTCTGCAAATGGCCTGAAAAAAATGGATGTTTTTTTAATGTGGCTTCCCCCCACCCCCCCTTAATCCTTGCTTTTACTAAGGTGTTTGGCTTCTTTTCACTCTGCTCCTTTCAGCTACCCCATTTTGTGAGGGCTAGGCACGCCAAACCTGGCATCCCGACAAATTCTTAGGGAGCTTATGAGACTGTTTTATGGGATCCAGTCACAGGGATTTATACTGTGAGGAAAATCTAGAGCTGAAGAGATCCTCCTCCAGCCACAGTCTGAACTGAAGCGTAAGTGAACTGAGACTGGATTTGTGCTTTTTTTAAAAATTCTCTCTAAAGCTTAACAAAGCTCACAAGGGCCATGTCAGAGAGGACCTGTAGGATAAAAATGGGGTGGTGGGGATGCAGATTAGGGTGCCCACCAGGCTGCAGGGACTTCAAGCTGAAATATGAACAATAGGGGAAATTTCACTACCGATATTTGACATAGTAAAGCCTCCCTGAAACAAGGCAAATAACAGCACCTTCAAACTCTTGCAAATGCCTCAAGCCAAAGGTAAAATCATTTATGCTCTCAAGTCTGCCTTAAAGACAAGCTGCTATACCCAGATGTTTTGCAGAATTGGATGTGGGAATCACAGAGCTATGTATGTGCCAGCAGCAGGAGCATGGAAAAAAAAAAAAGAAAGTACATTTCAGTGATTCCTCAACTTCTGTGCTGCCAAAATATCAGTTTCAAGAAGGCTGTCAAGAGCACATCTTCCATCACACTATCCCTATTTGTTCTGTAAACCAAATAAAGAGGGCACACTGAACATGCAGAGCAAAAAGTTCCTCTCATCGCTCAAGCCAGTGAGAAATGCTCAAAAAAGGCAAGGAATTAATGTGGGCTGGGGGTGAGATGGGTGAGGAGAAGAGAAGCTGCTAGAAATGTAGTTTAGGGGATTTCATTGAGCAGCGGACAATTCATCTGGATCTCTGCAATGTCTGGTATGTGCTCCATCTCCTGCAAACTGCAGTGACTTTGCAGACCTGCACCAGGGGGAGCAATCAGTACCACCATGTGCTAGTACCACCATGGCACTGTCCCTGCTGCAGCTGGACACCACAGAGTGCTTATTTAGGGCTCAAACTGCCACATTTTCCGGGGTTCATTTGCTCTCCATCCTACCGAGGTGTCAATGTGGCAAAGAGCAAGCACAGTGAAGGCTTCATTTTGTCTTGGACACAACAATGAATATTTTGTTAGTTAGTCTCCTCCCTCCCTACCATGAGGTGTTTATTACTGGTTGCCCAGCAAATGATCAAAGTGAAGACCCCACCAGGCTCATGGATATTAAAAGGAGGGATGAGAAGGAAGCTGATCTGGATGGTCACAACAGCAGCAGCTCACCTCCCCACTCACTGCTGGGGACCCTTGTACAACAGTCTCCTTTTCCTCTTTCCAAAGAAAATGTAGGGATTTAAACACTTCAAAATGGTACCTAAGAGCTAAAGTAAGGGTATCTGTCACACCGTGCTTGCCACAAAGCAGAGTGGAGCCATCTGTCAGCAGTCTCTGTCAGCAGGCTCTGCTGCATCTGGTGCCTCCCAGTGCAATCAGAGCAGCTGTCCCAGAGAGAGATGCCCCGCTGAGCTGGACAAGTAGGGCCCTAGCATTGTTCAATGGCATTAACCCACAGGGCTTCACTCACCCTTGGGTGAGGTCTTGCCTGGCACTGTGTGTATGTGCTGTGAGGGGTTACAGTGCAGACATGGCCACAGCCTGGCTGTGTCTGCCCTGGGTGTTTTCCGAGGGTGCTTCCACATGGATAGAGCATCACTCACCCTCTTTGTACCATCCACAGCCTGTCCATAATCTCTGTGCCCCTGGTGCCTCCTGTCAGATGTTAGTCTGGCTGAGATGTATTGTGAGGTTGTCTCTGCAGTTCCATTTTCATGCATATCTGGACTGGATAAGAGTGGCAGGCTAAGCACACACATCTAAACCCATTCCTGCTCATAGTGTCCATCCCCTTTTTTTCCCCTCACCATGACCTCCCACAGCCATTCACTTTTCTGACCAACTTTTACAAAGTTGCTCAGCAAAATTAAATTGACCTCCCACCCCACCCCAATGAAAAGGCAGAAACAATATCCCACAGCAGCCAAATTTTCCAGGTGAGGCAAGCTTCAGCAAGCAGGCAGGGAACTGAAACTGTTCTGACATTTCTTCTTTGTGCCTGGTGTGCATGATGGGCACCAAGGCTCTCTGGAATGCATCCTGTTGGGAAGGCAGGCATGGCAGAGGGCTTCCCAACGGGCTGGGAAGAGGTTAATCACAGAGCTGGGCAGAAGAGGCCATTGGGCAAAAGATGTTGCTGGCTCATGTCTGGATGTTTTAGCGTAGAGCTGTCGTGAAGCCTCCCAGAGCTGAAGGGTCCCTCAGTGGTTCCTATGGCTTAAAAGTGCCTGGGATGATTTAGTGGAGGGGAGGGATTCCTGATCAGAGAAGTGCCTTTTACTCTTTTCTTCCCCCCCCCTTTTTTTTTTGAAAAACATGTCGCTGATCAAAGCGGTGCCAGGGAGGCTAGGAAGAGCAGGATCCTAATGGATCAGCTGTGTAAAACATGTCAGCAGACAAGCCCCAGTTCTCAATGTGTCTCTCAGGGAACAGCTTGAAGATTAGAAAGAAAACACACACACACACACACAAAAAAAAAAAAAGCACGAACACTCCGAACCCTCTTGCTGACCTCGTGTCAAGGAGTTAAGTGTTTTTTGGAAGTGATTGAAATCAGCTTTTTCTTTTTTTTCCTTTTTTTCCTTTTTTTTTTCAATATAAAAACCCCAAAATATTTTTCCCAAATATCCAGCAATAATTCAAGAAACGATGGAAAGATTTATACAAGTTAGACAATGACTTATTTGAGGCAAACTAAAAACATTTGGTAGAAAAGGGCAGTGGACTCTATTGTTATCCAAATGAATCATACCCCCCACTTACAGACAGGCTTCTCTCCCCACTACCCTTACAGCCATGACATATCTGGATTTACATGACCCTGTCACTGTTTCATTTTGGACAACTTTTGGCAAGGTGTGGAATGAATATTTCATAGTTTTTAATAGGCAACCCACTGAAAAAGAAACCTCTTGTTTTAGAGGGGGAAAAAGAAAATGGGAAAATTGTATTAAAATCAGAAACATTATATTAAAATCAAAAAGAAATATTTTTGATTTAAGTGGGGCAGTAAGTAATGATTAGATAAATATACACATGAAAGGTGATTTTACATAAATGCTGATAAAAACGGTGTGAGATTGGCCTGATAGTGCTGGCTAATCCCTTGTTTAAAATAGGCTGCAGCGTTCTGCAGGAATTGTACTTGTTGCATAGAAAAATTATAATACTTTCTCTTCTAACCTGAATGGAAATGACATGTGTGTTATCTTGGTGGCAGCATGAACCAGACACACTTACTGCACTCAGAGCATCTCTTCTGCTGTTTTGGCCCATGGCACCCACCTCATCCTTAATTATGGGTCCACATTGGGCTGAATGCAGCAGGGCTGTGAACAGGGTGTGTGGCAGGATGCACGTGGGAGATGGACAGTGTTTGGGTCACCTTCAGCAGCACAGGTGTTCTACTTGCGCTCCCACGTCCTCCTTTCCAGCGCCTCAGCGATGTGCTGGCAAAGAAAAGCAAAGTCTCCACCTCGGCCACTGCAAAGACATGGAAGTAAAAACTCTGCTCCTGCTTCAGGAGACCTTGCTGTGCTACAACACAAGGTAGAAGAGAGGAGGGTGAAGAGAGTAGAATGGCTTGTTGGAAGGGACCTACAACCTTGATCTAGTCAAACTGCCTGCCCAGCTCGCGGCCAACCAAAAGTTAAAGCATATTAGTAAAGGCACTGTCTTTTCAAAGAGAAAGCATTGCACAAACAGTCCTTAACTCCCACCTTCCCTCTTCCTCCTTTGTGGAAAATCCATCCCACAGACCAACAGCACAGTTTGCCACCTTTAGAGACAGGAACCCTCGCAGGACAGTTTTGCTGCTTTAGCATCCCCTTAACCACATGCTTGTTGTATCATCCTGACTGTAACTAGAGCTGTGGAACAAAGTTAATATTTTCTGCCAGCCAGCACATATGAAGAGGTAGTTACTTGATAAAGTACCTGCAAACCTGAGGTTACATAAACAAAGAAAGAGTTCACTTCACACAAACATCAGCATTTCCAGTAGAATAAATCTGTGATGCTAGCTTTAATCTCAGGCTGAGAGAAAAAAAAAATTAAAAAAACCCAGACCAAAACAGCCTGTAGGAATATACAATGATATATATTTATTTGCTTCATATTTTGTACACATTAAGTATAGGAAGATTTCTTATGAGGTGTATATTGATTTATGGTTTCATCTTTCAGTGTATCTTGTATCTGCACACAGTTTATAGGTTTCTTTTTTTACAGCTTTCCTGTAATTTAGTATATTTTGATGAGTTATGGACTCAGTTTTATCTGAGGAATGTTTTCCAAGGAGCACAAGAGGCAAATATCCTTCTCTGCCTGGACAGTCTGGGTGCAGCAGCTGGGACACTGCACCAGGAAGCCATTCTGTGGGGTAGAAAAGGCTCCTCTGGAGCTTCAGCTTTCAGCAGCAGGGCTTGGCTGTATCGTGAGGCTCTGAACCCCTGAGCAAATGCTGGAGGTGGGGATGGCTCACCACCTCCAGCATGTACCTCTCTGTGCTGGGGCCTCTTTGAGGGCAGCTTTGGCCACACCATGGGAAGGAATGAAGGGGTGGTGGCAAGGCAGTCACCAGGTACCTGTGCCACCATCTCAGAGGAACTTGAGAGGATGGGTTGGCAAAATCTCGGGAAGCTTCAGCAGCAGCATGGGGAAAAGGATGTAGCTTGGCCAACAGGCTTGTACTTTAGTCTTCTGGATCTTTTGAAAAGTTTAATGCTTAGGAAAGTTTAAATGTGGAGCTGGACAATGATGACCATCTGTGTTTCAAGGCAGTGATCAATGAGATTTCTTCGGCCTCTGTCTCTCTCCTTCACTGTTGGGTATTTGGGCCTCCCACTGAAGAGGAGATGAAATCCTATCAAAGAGTTTGGTTAGGGTTTTCTCCAGCAGAGGAGATTTTCCTGTCATTTTGGTAATCTACATTTGATGCAATAGCTGACACTGTGTGAAATGAGTGACATTACATAACAACGCTGTACTCTTAGAAATAACTGGAGACCAATTCATCAGACATGAATCTCTATTTAAAATGCAGCTATTGCTATTATCGCTAATATTGCTATTATCATAGAAATATTTTCGCTATGATAATATTTTTTATTATCATAGCAAAAATATTGACTATAAGTGATCACCATGAATAAGTTGCTCCCTGTTTCATCTCTCTCCAGTCTCTCCAGTGTTTACACTTTAACCATTTTGCCACTTGATCTTCAACCTTGGAATAACCATGCTAACCTCACTATTTCCTACTCAGCTAAAAATAAAGCCACATGCCATTCTAGTGCATATAATAACAATGATTTCTTTCTGCATTCAGAGAGAGTATTTGCTTGCTCAAAGCATGTTTGCCAAAACCCCTTCCATTTATCAAAGGGCTGGCTGAATCCCTTGCTCCAATAAAAGGTGATGTGGTGGCCCTGCTTCCAAGTAGAAACTAGCAAAGGGCAAGTCCGTGAAATTCTGTGAATTCGTTTTGGAGACACCATAGAATCATAGAATCCCCTAGGATGGAAAAGACCTATAAGTCATCAAGTCCAATTGTTAACCCAGCACTGCCAAGTTCACTAAACCATGTCCCCAAGTGTCACATCTACACATCTTTTAAATACCTCCAGGAATGATGACTCAACCACCTCTCTATGCAACACATTCCAGTGCTTGACAAGGTGATGAAAGAAAAGTTCAAATGAGGAGCTGGCTCTGACTTTTGCCTCTGGAGATGGCAGAGTTAGGTTGGAGGCTCAGGCTGTGGCGTGAAGACACTGCTTCTGCAGCAGTCCCTCTGCCTCTGGGAACTGGCCTTTCCTTTCAGAGGTGATGGCAGTGGTTGCAGCAGAGTCAGCAGTGATTTACAGCAGCCTGTGAGAGAAGAGAACAAGGATATGCATCTGCAAATAAATGCTAATGAGATGTTAAGATTATGAAAAGCCAGGAAATTCCAGAAGTTGGGGCTGCTGCTGCACCATTAGTTCTCCTGCAGAGCTGTCTGTATCTGGCAGGAGCAGGAAGGAGGAACTGGGGGTGCTCCCAGACAGGCTAGTGCCACCAAGCTAGGGACAGCATGCCTGTGTGATTGATTGCTTCCCTGTAAGTGAAGGAATTACCCCTGTGCTGGGCGAAATGACACCTCTCAGGGGACGAAGCCATGCTGGGGAAGTGGAGGCTGTGCATCACCCCCGAGGCAGTGCCAGGAAGCCGTGTGGCTGTCAGCAGCTGGGGGATGAGGTAAACAGCAGCCTTTGCCTCCTCTTCAAAATCAAAATCTCACTGGCTGTGATCCCTATCATCACAGAACTGCATCAGCAACCAAATTATCATTGCATTCAGCGTGTGATCCCTGGGGTGGGAAGTATAAGGGAGGAGGAAGGAGTCATGAAAGTGATCGACTCAAAGAAAGAATGTACTGGCTGTGTGCCATGTTGGGCAGGGGCAAACAGGGTACATGCCACACTCAGTGGCGCTGTTTTGGTGCAGGATGGTGGCAAAACTCTTCTTGGGGATGCAAAAATTGGCCTGTGGGGATGAGAGTTGGAGATACGGTGACTGACTGGGTCAAGACCTCCCTTGATTCCTTCCCCCATGTAATGGAACAGCTCTGGATGTGGCTGGGTATTGGGGTTTATAGCCCACTACATTCTTTGACCTGTGCAAACCTGGCAAAGCAAGGTTTTGGGTTCAGAATCCGGCCAGCAGCCTGGGTGAGGGGTCTAATGCTCAGGCTCAGCCAATGGTCCCCACCAGCAGGGAGTGAGGACGGTGCAAAGACACAACCTCCGGACATAACCTCCTTCTCCTCTGGTTCCACATAGTCTCTTAGCAAAGAATTATTGCATCCTACAAGACCTTCCCCTGACTTTCTGTTAACCTGTTACCCAGGCTTGGTTGAAGACCAACTTCTTGTCCAAAAAGAGAAATGGCTTAGCAGCCAGAGGGGTGTCTGTTCTCTGTGAAGCGCTGAATGGAAATATTTGACTTAACCTGACCCAAAATTGAGAGAGCATCCTGAAAACAAAGGCTGGACCTAAAAATATGCAATCCCATTGATACACTATTTTTTTCCATGTACAGGAGAAATTATGTGCATCCTGAGCTGCTGCTTTCTGGGTTGGGGTAATTTATTCATATAGATTGGGGAAGGAGCATGTGCATGTAACAAAATTCCAACTCCCCCCCCGCCTTTTTTTTTTGTGTGGATAAACATAAATGGCAGATGAAGGGCTGAAGGATGTATATAAGAATATTTCTATTGGCAGAGATTACTGACACATTGCAGAGCTGGATATTTTACAATGTTTGTTCAAACCAGTTCAGCCCCTGGTGTGAACTGACTCCACTCCACAGAGAGGGACAGGACTGCACCACGACTAGGGAAACATTACCACCACTCAGATTTGGAGCACTCGGGCAAGTCTCTAAAAGGTCTTAGAAATACCTGCTCTAAACTGCCAAACACAATCCTCTGGGAAATGCAGGCAATGTTCCTTCCTAAGCACTTGATCCACATCACACAGTAAACTGCCCTTGGAAACATCATGGGCATGGGGTGAAGGGGGGCAAGTGGCATTTCGAAGGCTATGTGATGCTCTTGTATAGAAAAAAATAATACTGAAGCCTTTTTATTGACATAGGAATAAGCACAGGGCTTGGATCTTAGTCCTAGTAAATATTGTAGCAGCATAGGAGAAGGTATAGAGACAGTGAGAGGCTGGAAGTAAAATCCTGTTCAGACATGTAACAGGATTTACAGGCCCCTTTTCTCTGGGCTTTGGGCTGGGAAGGTGCCCACATACCATACATGAGTGACCAGGGAATGGTGAGTGCTTTCCAAATTAAATGCTCAGCTAAGCCTCCTGCAAGGTGGGGCACTTAGGTACCACAGCAGCTCCAGCAGGACCAGTCAGGGTAGAGGAGAAAGGGACTTTGTGTGCCTAGAAATGCTGAGGAACACGCCTTCAGACAGACCTTCACCCCTCCATACCCTACCCACCCCCTTCCCCCTCCCAGCTCCCATCTGTCCCTGAGTTATTCATGTCCAACAAGCTGAAAAGGCTCTGTTTGGCTGTGGCTCAGCAGATTACCACTACATTTAATAGCTGTCTTTGGTATGACACCATTCACCTTATCTCCTTTCTCCTTTGACTCGGCCTTTGAACACTAATCCACCTTCTAGTGCAGCCTGCACCCCTGCTTGATCTTTGTTTGTCATGATTGTGTACGGCTCCAAGGATTTTAGGAGCAGTGTTTTTGCTGCTTGGGCCCACGTTGTTGCAGCACTGAAGACACATGTGGATCTGCTAGCTCCATAGCTTACTCCTGGGCTTACCCATGGAATGAGTCAGAGTTCTCATTCCAAGAGCCAAATTCTGGCCTCAAGCTTTGATTCAGACCCTTTAAATTTTTTTTTTCATTGATTTTATGCATGTATAGTTATTTGCAAGGCAGAGCAGTACCTGAAAATACTAGGCAGCATTAAAATCTTTCCATGCATATCCCAACACATGCATTTTTATTCTCCCCTTGCACATCACATACACACAGGAGCAGAGTTCAATAGCCCAGTCCTACCAGTGTTTAAAGTGACTTGGCCTCCTTTAAGCCTTTAAATGAAATCTGTTGTGTGCATGTGTGGTTGGTGTTTTCTTTCCTTTACCCCACTTCTTAGGAAGGAAAGCAAATGTTTCTGGCACTCTGCTGCTGGATTGCTCACATATTTGCTTGAGGAAAAAAAATTATAAAAGATGTTTGGCATAGTTTTCATTCAAAAAGGAATCCAGTGCCAGATCCAAGCATTGAAAACAAATGTGTGGCTTAACTGTCATTTACTCCAGGATCATGGGAACGGCTGCCTGGTTTTCCAGACGAGCAGCCGCTAGCGTGCTCCCCAGCGGTGCCCGAGGCGCACCGGCTCCACCGGCTCGGCGCAGCCTGAGCATCACTGCTGCGCCTGCGGCTGACAGCCCGGACGCGGATGGCAGCGCAGCCACATCTCTGCTGCTGCCCTCCCTGCCCACGGGCTGTCACACACGTACCCGCGCTGCTGAGGAACCCTCCCCTCGCCTTTTGATGTGCTGTGGCCAGACAATGTGTATTTGTCCTAATAATGTGAAGTTTCGATGTGAAGAGCTCTCCTGGCCGTGGCGCTGATGGAGAGCCATGCTGTTGCTGCGGGTGTTTGGCCGGCGAATCGCTTTCAGGGTGACACAAGCGGTGGGAAACACTTGATGGTCACCCAAATCCCCACCCCTTCCTGGTGTGCGGAAGCTCTCACGGTGGTCAGGCCTTTGCTGCCATCACCGCTGGCCCCAGGCAGCGACACGGTCAGGAAGGAAGACCCTGACCCTGAGCAGTGCCCTCTCCCTGACATCCTCCCCAGCCCCTTGGAATGAAACATTTTGTGGTGGAGGAGGGAGCTCACCCCAGCCCATACCTGAGGGGCAATAAAATGCAGTTTTAGGGCACCTGAAACTGCGGCACAAAGCGGCACCTTTTCTATCTTTATCTATAAAATGTGTCCAGGATCTGCTCAAAGCTCCAGTCTCCTGCAGGGGCCTGGCCCCACATTCCCAATGCAGCATCACTCCCAGAGGTACAGTCACAGAGGCACCTGGCCAGGTGCACCCTGCAGCTCAGTGTCTGTGCAATGCACTTGTGTAAAAGAAGGCTGTTCTGGATTTCACCAGCAGTTTTGTAAAAAGGGGGATTTGGTCTGCAAGACGTGCATGTAGTCCTCTGGCAGCTGGCAGCTCTGCTGTAATGCCCAGCTTTTACTGACTTATGTGCAGCCCTCGGCAAGGACCTGAGCTCTTATCCAAGGGCAGTGAAGCAGGAGCTAGCTTTAGAGACGTGGTGATAAAATAGAAAATTATGTACAAAGTAAAAGGGTCAAACCCCTAATCTGAAGTGTTCTAGTCAGCTTGCCATGCTGGGTGTTCCTCCCGGATCAGAGATAACCCCATTTCCAAAGAGTTTGGGAGAAGTCACTCAGCCGAAAGGAAAAAAAAACTGAAAAAAAAAAGCAAGCCGTGAAAACAAAAACAGAGTCAGTGACTCCAGAAAACAGCTCTTAGTCTGTCTGTTCCAGTCTGAAATAAAGTCATCCCTCTTAATTCCCAGCCCATATTGTTCCTACCAAAGAGCAAAACCTTAGGAGGAAATCACATCAGTGAAGGGAACGCCAGCTCCTTTGTACTATTTTTCAACCCTGCCTTGGGAGCCAATAATCTGTCATCCCTTGAATAAACAAGCACCTTATCATATCACAAACATTTATTTAACCCTTTTCTCCTGAGCTTTTACCAGCCAAGCAGAGTGGCTGGGGAGGGGTGTGGGTAGCCCTATCCCTAGACTGCTCTGGCAGAAAGGACAAATTTCCTGTGTATTACACCCAATCTGTAAAGTGTCAGGCTGCCCTTCTTCAGCCTCCATGAGAAGCAGCAGCTTGAATCCCTGCATTTCACATAGCACAATCAAATTTTCCTGTCCCCCCAGCTCCATCCCTCCCCCGGTACATTAACGCCTCCCTCCCTGGAGACATACTCTTGATTCCATCTGAGGGCCCATCCAAACGGAGCCAGATTTAATTTCTTGGGGGTTGGGGGGAAGAGGGGGGTGGCAAGGGAGAGTGTTTACATTTCTTCTTTTAACAAGAGACTGTGATGAACAGAGCTTTTGATTCCAAGTTGCCGAGGGTTTTTTTTTAAGAGATATTCTTTGACTCTGACATCATCAGAAAATGGAATCAGCAAAGTATGTGCATTTCCTCAGCTCCCACAATATCCATTTTCCCTCAGTGGATGTTTCTTGTTTTTCTTTTCCAGTGTTGCTCCCACACAATGGGGCCAATTTTTGTTCAGGACAAGGAAAATATAAACACAGCATGGATTTGGAATATGAGCAAGGCCTCCAAGCTTACAGAACTCTTCAGCCATGGGGAAGGGCTATGCTATGTTAACCATCTGCCAATAAAGCCTGGCTAACCAAGTGCTGGCCAGTGTCCCCAGTCACTTTGCTGGTGCCTCCAGAAGGCTGCAAATGCTGATGCACAAGACTGGCTCTGTCAATGCAATTCCCTATTTAGACTCTGTAGTGCTCCTGAGCATCTGAAAAACATGCATTGCAGGTGAGCTTGGCAGGTGGGCAGGCAAAGCCTTTTCTTCTCTCCACTGTAGGGTATCCTAGACATTGAATTCACTGGGCAAAGTCCAGTGAGCAGCCCCATACAGAAGAGAAGTTGATTACTGGAGAGTCAAACAGGCCTTCCTGTAGGTCCTGGCATGGTTGATTTGAGAGGCTGATCTTATTTTAGGCAAATTAGCTGGTTTTGTTCTTTCTGGGTAAACCTCAGCAGGTGAAAGTGCCCCTTCATGGACCTCCTCAAGTGACCTGTTCACACTGGCCAGGACATCATCCCTGCTGCCTGCAGCCTCGGGACAGGGGCAGGAGCAGGTCCCCAAGCACCCAGGACATCTGCATTCTCATGGGTGAGTCCCTGTGACAGCAAGGCACCCAGGTCTGCATAACATGACTGCACCAAGCTGTGACAAACTGAGTTATGCTAGGAGAGTTGATTTATGATGGGTGTTGTAAACCAACTGCAATAAGGGCCTCATATCTCTGGGCTCACTGACTGCAGATCAGAAGCTGCTGGAAAAGGCCCTGTGAGACATTTATGTAGATAAAATGATGTTCAGCCATCAGCAGAGGAACTTCATTGACAGCAGAGGAACTTCATTGAATACATAGCCTGACAGACCTTGTACTGAGCAGCAGAGACACAAGTTGGATCACAGGAGGAAGCCTACAGACAAAACCTGCCCCCACAAAAATTACTGGGGCTGTGATTCAGTTTGTCTCCTCTGTCTGTTTGTCTGCTGAGATCAACAAATGAGGTATGAGAGCCAACCCAGCGGAAAAAAAAATGAATATGAGTGATCAACAACTCAACTTCCAAAGGCTGCTTCAATTAACAATATTAAAATGGTATTTTTTAGCTCTTCCCATTGCCTAACAACTAGTGTGAGGATGAACTACGTGGGAGTTTTAATTTTGCCTGGAAGTTTTTGATTGAGATGTTTCCTCTCGTTAGCAAAATGAATATTCGTGCAGTCAAGCAAGACCCAGAGAAGCCCTCAGTAAAGAAGAGGGCAAACAAAAGCTTCACTGGGATGAAGCTGGGTGATTCCCCACAAAATGCATCCATAGGTTCTAAGACTGTTTGCCACAATTTTAGCACCATGGCAGCATTTAGGTTCATTGTTGCTTTTGAGTCAGCTGGCTCAAATATCTGACTGGCAAATGCAAACATGGAGAGGAATTCTAAAAATATATCCTGTGAGGTCACCAGATGACACCACAAATTAGTCTTAATGAAAAGAAAGAAAGCCTAGAATGGAGTGAAGGTTTGGATCCAGGGAAGAAATGGCAGGCAGAAGTTGCAGAAAGGCTGGGTGGAGTCTGTGAAAGCTGAGTTCTGCTCCTGAAATGCTGGCAATTTAAGAGAGAAATATGCTTCTTTTTCCACAGAAAATTGCTCAGCTCTCAAAACTCCAGGGTGGCTTGTGTCACTAAACACTGCAACAGAATCAGTTCCAGAGCCAAATTCATGCTTAGCAAAATGCAAATTAACTTAACCTCATACTCCTAGGAATAAAGTCAGCACTTATCAGAGGCTGAAGAGATGCATTGGCTTGTCAAAGTGTTTTCCCCACCTGCAGCAGAAGGAAGCCAGGAAAAACTGGCTTCTGATGCTAAAAGGAAGGCAGAGGGGAGCGTCTGGCTGGCGGGTTGTGGTTTTGCTTCAGTTCTTACAGCCGTGCCTGCAGAGCCTCAGGATTCACTGCGTGGACCAGCTTCTTGCAACCACGGGGAGAAAGGATAAATGGATTATTTTGGAGTGATATGCATGTAGAACTCATGCCACTGGAGAATGCAGCCAGGCTATTTTTAATGTACTGTTTAATTTTGCACCTGCTACCATTACAGAGTTGGTTTTGTTTCCATTAGAGCCACTTGTCTTGAGGAGTTTATAACTGCTATGAAATGTGTAGTTCTGGGCTGGATCCTTGTCCTTAGCTAAGGAACAAAGACTTTTATCATTTGAAAACAGAAGAAGGTTAGTGTGACAGCATTTAGAGCATATGGAGGAGAATTTGGAATCATTTTATGGGGTTTTTCATAATTGTAATTCCTAAAGGCCGATTTGAAATCACCTCCTTTATTCATACTGAAATGGAGAACTCAGGCTTACAAGGACCTGCCCCTAAGGAGCTTGCAAAACCAAAATTGCATGAAGAGTCATTCTCAAGTACTTAATCAGCCACAATATTTCAATAAAATTATGAAATCAGAGATAAGAAAGCTCGGCCCTTTTTCCCACTCCCACCGTGCAGAGGGCCAGGTGGAGCTCAGCATCTCTTTGGACGCTGGGAGGCTGGTGCCTGGTGCAGCACTGCATTGCCTTGGATACCACACTCCCAAATACCATCCCACTGCCAGCAGTGCCAGGCAGGAAACACACTTCAGCAGCCTGCCAGGGCCTGCAAGGAAGGCTGGAGTGTTTGCTGCTTGCCTTCTGCCACTGTCCCTGACAAACACCATGCTATGGTTTAATTATGCTCGTATTGCAGCGTGATCCCACTGAGAACACCTGTGGGCACACCAAAGCCCCTGAAACCTGGAGGTCTGTAGGCTTTTGTGGTGTCTCCCCAGCTAACCTGAAGGCAAGGGGTCTGCAAATGCTCCCTGTGCCAAAAGTGCTCCTGTGTTTGAACAACAGCCATCTGAGCAGAGCCATGCTTTCTCCACAAAGCATACACAGCAGTAAGAGGAATATTTGCCGGTGTTTTCTTCCTATCACAGAAAGCTGGTGGGCTGGCCATCTGCTAAGCAGGCTTGCCAGCAGTGACCAGTCTGGGAGCAATGGCCAGCACCCACAAGACATCTACAGCTCTGCAGAACACCCACCAAACCTTTTGGAGATCCCTGCTTTTCTGACTGGGCTTCCCAAAGACCCTTCTCAGCACGAGCCCTGGCAACACTGTAGTGCCATTTGCCTGCTTTCCTTCAATGTTCAAGCTCTTGAGTGGGTTGTTTTGCACTCAGGATAATAATGGTGAAGGTCTTACATATCACCTCCATTATTAATAGTCCTTATGAAGTCTCCTCATCCCACACATTCTTGTGTAAAGCCAGGAACCAGGGAAGGCATGAAGCAGGCTGGCAGTTTGGAGCGACTGCTCAGCCCTGCACTGATGTCAGCTGACTTCAAGGGGGAATCACATCCTGGGTTCCTATGAAAACAAGGTCTGGGAGTATTTTTTGCCCAGTGAGGTATAGAAGAAATCAGAAATAATGGTGCAAAACTTCAGTATCAAATATATTTAAGACAATTGGTCCAATGTCTTCGTAAATTAAGAAGAATCCCTAAATCCAAAACTTTCTGAATTCAACTAAGGGGTTTGGGTCCTCTATCTATATTCATCTGAACAATAAAAATACATTATTCCCCTGCTGATTATTAATTAATTCAGACTCCCAGACCAAATTTATTTTGACGGCCTTTGCGCACTTTCTCCTTGGCTTTCTGCAAATTCCTGACCAGTGACTTTGCTGGCAGTCATCTTGCCTGGACCAGAAGCAGAAGCGCTTAACCAACTAATTGTAACAATTTCTGTCAGGAAATCACAATTAATTACGTGTCCAATTGCGAGTTTGCACACATTTGAAGCTTGCAAACATTTTCTCCAAAAAGTGTTAACCTAACGAGATGCCATGGATGCCTGCCAAAGGGGGCTTCAGGCCCCGCTCCCGCTGTATCCTAGTAAGGGAATCCTCACACTGCAGCAGTCCCACTGGGAGGATCACACTCAGGCCACTGAGTCCTTCTTATCACGGCTGCCTGCCAAATTCGTCTTAGGAATAAGTGTCACTTTGTGGTACCTCTATTTTCCTTCCCAATAAAATAATAATTTGGCAGTGCCTGAGATGATGATAGTAAATCAGTGCAAGACAGCAGAGGTTACCGATAAAATTCAACCTATTTATCAAGCCACGTCATTTTGCTATGTTAGCTGCAAGCCGGCATGGGCTACTGTGCTCTTAATGTCGATTGCTTCAGAAAATGAAGTAGGTAATGCTCTCAGGAAAACAGGGAAGCGTGGCCTCCCTCCATCCCAGGAGTGAATTACAGGGGGCTGGCCTGCCCCTGTTGTGTTAGCATTGCACACACTGACCCACAGCTGCCCTGCCTTGAGTACCAGTGTGATCATCACCAGCCCACAGCAGAAAGAGCAAACATCCTCCCCACTCTTTCCATCGTAGCAACACGTTTTGCAGCCCCAATATGATCTGTTGCCCAGCACCCTGAGGCATTTCCAGTCTTTCAGAGTTTCAGGGATAAGTCAGCCTGAAGACCAGACAGTCCTGCCCAGAAGATCCTTCAGGTGTGAGCTAGCAACTGGTGTCCCTGCTGTGCTACTGAAGGACTGCAAGCATGAGCGCCCCCAAAGGTCCCAGTCTCTAGCTCCTTTTTTCCTGCAGTGACATCTGCCTAGTTGGTGCTGATCCTTCATTCCATCATGGGATTGTAACACCGTGATGAAGATCCCAATAAAGTTAACACATAAAATCTAAATTATGTGCACAAATCACCCCCTATATGTGAATTTTACAGGGTAGGACATTATGGTTTTCCTTGAACCTGGGATTACAATTTTAGTACATATTCCCTCTCTTCCAGTTATAGCTTTCTTTTAGTTCTCCTTGCATTTTCCCAGTGAATTGCTGTACTTTTTAAAGGGGGAACTTACAGGTTATCTTAAGAACAGACCACAGACTTGAAATTTGCCCTTTGTTTTCATAAAAAAGAAAAGTTTTTAAGGAGGATAATCATATTCGGAAATGATGTGACTAAATGTTATCAGGTTGTCATGGTGATTGCAGTCTTTTAAAAAATGTCTGCATTGTGGTCCACTAATGAGCAATATATTAACTAAACCAAACACTATTTGTCTTTTCAAGTATTATTCATATGCACTACTGAATTAAATATCTTTTTTCCCCTGCTTTTGGAATACTGTTTTTTGTCTTATAAACACTGGAACTGGACTCAGGCAATAAACAAGGGCAGAGATAACTTTGTCACCTTTGCTATATTTCATACCACTGCGTCAAGCTGAGCGCCACATTAAGCAGTCTACAGTAGCAGATACTGAACATCATGTTGCCAGCAAAAATGTTATTTGTGTGAGGTAGAACTTTAGACTTGTAGTTTCTGACACTTTAAATTCAGACAGTCTCAATTCCAGTGTAATTCCAACCACGTATCTCACTGCAGTGAGGGTTTGTATTTGTATGATACACTGAAGCTGAAACACAGCTGAAACACTGAAGTGATGTACAAATCAGACTAGTTCTGAGTTCAACCCAACCCTAATAGCTCAAACCTTCAAAATCCACTCTTCAAGTCTCCTAGACTTAATGAGGATTCTGAGGGGGCTTTCCGTTCTTCTAAATGGACATGGAAATGGTAGAGATGCAAGTACCTTTTAACTCTTATGTACATGTCAAGGCAGGGCTTGCATTTCAGAACATTTGCACTCTACCCAGCAGCTCCAGCAGAACCTGTCACAGAATGAATTTGCCACAATCCAGGAGGACACAGTAGTTTTAGAGGATTGGTGAGGTCACAGCAGAGGGTAGAAGATACATGAAGGTACCTTAAGAGAGATAGTGAAATACTTTGAGGGTCTGGAGGTCTTCCAGTCCTGAAACTCTGCCATCCTGGGTTCAAGTTTGAGTGAGACCTTTGCTAGCCCCTGAGCACTCTCCAAACCCTGCACTGACCCTGGAAGTAGCTTCAAATGATGCATAGGGTTAGACAGAACTGAGTCCTGTCAAAATGAATGTCAGTCATAAATCACGTCCTTGCTGGTGGTATAACTGGCGGTACTCTGTTATTCTGCTGAAATGAAATCAGTTTTTATGTTCCTGATTCTTTTGACACAAACTAAAATGAAAATCCGATGCTCTCCAGTCTTCCTCAGAGCCTGCTCCTACCCAAGAACTGCAGGAAATCCGTGCTTTTGGCTACATCTCCTTGCAAAGCAAGTTTGCCTAAGAGATGAGAGAGCTGAAACCACATTGTTCAGCTGTTTCACGTTCTCTGGGGAAAAGTTGACCCTATCATGCACACTTAGCCCTTGCACTTCATTCTCTTCTTCTGCAGTTCACACTAAGGTCCCCTTGGCATCCCATAGTTTTTCAGGACTGCTAGAGGAATACCACATGAGCCTAGCAATTGAATTACTTAAGTTTTCCCAGGCATTTTGCAACTTTTGTTTGTAGAGTTGCTTTATATGACTCATTCACTTTATTTTTGTTCAATGAGTAATATTTGGTACTCACACGTGTTTTCTTTTTGAAACATGCGCAGCTATGTAACACGTCCTCAGGATACAGAATCACTCATGCTTCAACTTTACTTAGAAGAGAATCCAAATGCATAAACCCTGCTATTAATATTCATCATTAATTCATGATGCCTAGCTGCTCTCAGCATGGGTTTTGTGTATTAAGAGTACTCCTGACTCTCCTTTTCCCTGCTATATTTCCTCTCCTTCCCCCCAACCAGTGCAAGACTATATTTAGTTGGAGCTTTAGGTTGATCTGCAATTCCTGCTGCAAATTCCTTTCCATCAGCAGCTACAGCCAGAAGGTCTGAATAAGGGAACAGTTTGCACTTCAAGAGGCTTCCTGTTTCCCTGGATTTTCAGGTTTGCTACTGTTTGTAGAGTGAGGTTGGTACTATGCTCTGCAGACTAAGTGGCTGCTAACTCATCCCTGTCCGGCACTGGCATCAAACCATCAAGTGCCAAGCATTGTCTGGTTCATCGACCTTCCAGAAATATGGGCAGCAAAAGCAAGGAGAGCATGTCTGATCCTAAAATATTTCTGGACCAAAGTGTCAGAGGATAATGCTGACAGGACTGGCAATCTCCCCAAGAAGGAGAATGAAGCAGAGGAGAGCAGTTTGTAAATCATTGTAGAGGAAAGTACAGCCTGGGGAGAGCTCCACACGCAGAGAAACTAAACACTCGACCCTGCTTCAAATGCAGGCAAGGAAAACAGAAAGAAAAATATTGCATACTTGTGCTAGGTTTTCTCTAAGTTTTCCAATACTTCTTTTTCCAAAATTCCTGCCCTCCTGGCTTTGGTCATATCCTACCCTGCAAGCTCCCTCTCCCCTGGCTTGAACCTAAAGTAAAAATAAGCAGTGAGACACAGCCTTCACTTCTTCCAGGATCATCACTGCACTGTCTAGAATGAGAGCCTTGCCTGAGGGCTTTGGAGACCAAGGTTCAACCACAAACATCCTGAGCAATGCCTGACACCTACAGATCTTTTATTCACCTAGCTCCTAGGAATGTAGGATAAATGATTTAAAGCTCATGAGATCCTGAAATATTGTGGTCCTGGGAAGATAGTAGTACTGGAGATTAGCTGGGTTTGCTACTGTATTCCTCTCCTAAGACTTCTATTTTGCTCTTTGCTGTAATTCACGTTCACATTTTTACCCACTGTCGAAGTGTCAAAAAATAAACAGTCTGGATACTTTCAGTTTCAGCTTAATTTTAACACTTTAACATTTCTTAAAATGAAGCCAAACGCTTGCCTACTGAGTTTGGATGATGCCAATATATGTGTAAAACGAACATAATAAAGAGGGTAATATGGAGTATGTCCAATTGTTGACTTTTTTTTCAACCAAGAGAAACAAGATGACTGCATAGCAAAGTTATCCCTAGAAGAAAAATCAAGGCTGAGATGCAGCAAAAAGATTAGAAGTACTTGTTCATCTGCAAAACCTTGCTTTGTGGTATTACATTCTTGTCAGTAATTGTAATAATGACTCTAAGCCTGAACAAAAGCCAGACAATGTTGATAAACTCTTCCATGGAATTCAGCAGGCTCAGGAACAAACTCTGTGTTTAAAATTTTTTTGCCCTTGCTTAACAATTGCAGGTTTGAGGCCAGACTTCTCAGGTGTTTATCACAAGAAGTCAAATTTTCTATGAAGAAAGGAAGGGCCCTTTGAAATGATGACTCTAAATGTCAAATGTATCTTCTATTTTCACAATGTGTACAGAATAAATAAAGCTTTCCACTCTCTCCATATTTTCTACTTTCTACCCCAGTTCTGTTGTGCCTTTGTTTGCCTGAAGTTGCCTATAATCCTTACTTTATATCTAATAATGTGGTGTCGCTGCAGGGATAGATAGATGGATAGATAGATAGATAGATAGATAGATAGATAGATAGATAGATAGATAGATAGATAGATAGATAGATGATAGTCATTATACTAAGCAAACAGTTTTGATAGAGATCTTCTTTTTTAATTATATGCTTTCAAATATCAAGCAATAGTTTTTCAAATGCCTTGTAGTTGCAACAAGAACAGCGATGCTTTTGTTTTTGCCCCAAACATCCTGCGTTAGCAGAATGTATTTATAGGGGCCATGCAGTGAGTGCACTGTGCTGATTGAAACGTTGGATGTGTTTCAGTTATTGTTTATGCTTTATTATTCCTTCTTTCTTTATAAATTAGTGACACTGTAAAGTGTTAGGGGTTGGATGCAGCTGGATGCAGCTACAGTGACTTCCTAATGTTTATTTCTGTTTTTTGTATATCCATATCTGCTGCTAAGCTTTAAAGACCCAGTGACAGGCGCTTTCCAAAATGATGGAACCAAACTCTTTCAAATCATGGAGAAATTTGGTCCAGATTCAAACTTCACAGCTTGGACTTATCTCTACACCCAACTGAACCAACACCCGAGATAAAACAGCCTTGAACTCAGATCCCAGATAAGGATGCGCTGTGCAAATACTTCCCTTAAACCTCATATTCATGATTTTTTCAAAAAGGGGCTTTCCTAAACTAGATATTACTGCCTGTCTCCTTTTTGCCAGTGCCTTTGGGTGGGGGATTGCCATGCCCTCAGCTGAGCCAAGTTAATAGACTTGGTGCTAATCAGCTTCAGTGCAAAGTCAGCAAAGTCACTTCAGTTCAATCGCGCAGAGCTGGTGGTTTTTCCGAATGTGCTGTCCCTTCGCCCAACCAGACCCTGATGGGGAAATGGTAACCCCCAGTGCAGGGGCAGAGGATAAGGGCTTGTCTTATTAACTGCTTCAGCTAGACCTGCAAGAACACCTCTTCCTCCATCCCTCCATGGTGCTCAAAACTATGCAATTGCTTTGCTCTAAATGTTGTTCTGTCTGTAAAGTGGCAGGGCACTGATTGACAAAGCCCAGTCTATTTGTATCCCTGAGTATATTCGCATGGTTCCTTTGCGGATACTTTTTACATGAGTCAGTTTCTGCAAAAGGAAAAACACTGGTTTCACCAAGAAAATACAAAAGTTTGTTTTTAATACCATAAAATGTCACTCCACTTAATTATTTCTGAAGATATCAGATTTACGAATAAAGGCCTAATAAGGAGCTGCCATAGCTGGCATATCCCCAGGACTGTTTTTTATTTACAATTAGGCGAGTAGGATCAGGATGTGACCTGATGACATGACTGCTAGCATTCCTGTAAATTCCTGTTGCAATTACTCTTTCACATGTAACATTGCCTTTCCCAAAGAAGCCTGTCTAGTGCTTCATTTTTGTGTTTGGGCAGACTGGTGTGTTGTCTCTGGTGTGTTGTCTCTGGCTCATGAGGAGTGCTGAGGTGGAACAGACAGAACATCAACTCTAGGGTAAAAAGAAATGGCCATTGCTTTGGCATAAGCCTCCTGCCTTTCATCAGTCGATGTCCTACCTCTGGTAAAGGGGCATTTTTTCCCACCCACTTTGGTCTTGATGGAAACTGAAGGAAAACAAAATAGGTATGTACCTGGTCTGTACATCATCGTGTCCTTCCCCTACTTAGTAAATGTTTCTTTAATTGGCTTAGTTAGCCCCTCTCACCTTTCAGCACTTCAGGAATGACTCTTTGAAGAGAGCCATGTACAGAGATTTAGTTGACATTTAGTGACACTAGGCTCTGCAGTCTCCAAAATATGACTGATGTCACTTGTTATGTTCCCTTGGGTCTCTGGGGACAAAGTCACTCTTACCCTGAAGCATGCATTGACAATCTCAAGATAACACTTCTTTGACAGAGTCAGGGGCCTTGCCAGGGTCTAATGTAATCTCTAGAAAGTTTCCAATCTGGGCATTGTTTGTTATTTATATTTCATATCTGGGGTTTGTGTTTGCTTTGCAGTGATTTTAATATGAAGGCTGCTAATAAGAAGAAAAATTGATACCTTTTTCTGTTGGACCTGCATCTGTGATCAATGGAAGCAACCTTCTTCAAGGTGAAAGATTCAAACAAACATAAGAAAAATAATCACAGCCTGTATTATTCTGCAAATAAATCTACTGGCAATGAGAAGACTGGGGTGGAGGTGTGAGTGAAACTGAATTTTATTCTAACTAAATGAATTGTTTAAGCCCAGCTTCACAGCACCAGGAGAGGAGTTTGCAAGCGGTTCTTTGGTTTCTTCGTTCACACTGAACGGAGGGCTTTATTTCGCCATTACCCTTTATTAATTCTATTTTCCTTCCCCAGACGCAAATCAGCAGAGATGGGGCTGGCGAGGTGCTGATGCCCCTTTAGCCGGGGAAAAGGACTTTGATGCCATCCTGTCCAGCGGGAGCCCTGACTGGGACTCGCCCCTCGGGAGGGCACCCAAAGGGGCCAGGGCTCGGGGCGGCGGGGCTGGGAGCGGCGGGGCTCGGGGCGGCGGGGCTGGGAGCGGCGGGGCTGGGAGCGGCGGGGCTCGGGGCGGCGGGGCTGGGAGCGGCGGGGCTGGGGGCGGCGGGGGCTCGGAGCGGCGGGGCTGGGAGCGGCGGGGCTCGGGGCGGCGGGGCTGGGGGCGGCGGGGCTCGGAGCGGCGGGGCTGGGAGCGGCGGGGCTCGGGGCGGCGGGGCTGGGGGCGGCGGGGGCTCGGAGCGGCGGGGCGGCGGGGCTGGGAGCGGCGGGGCTGGGAGCGGCGGGACTCGGAGCGGCGGGGCTCGGCCAGCACACGGGGGCGCTCGGAGCAGCCTCAGCTTCCCCGCCCGCCGGGAGCTCAGCGCGGCGCTGGCGCCGCGGCCAGCACGGGATGTGCAATGAGGAAATCCGCGTCAAGGAGGGGATGCGCAATGAGGAAACTGTACGGCAGCGACTAGCCCGTCTTTACTACTTTAGTGCACTCTCTTAGTTGTTAATTTAGTCGCTGGGGTTAATAATTTATTAGTGGCAGCCAGAACTTGAAGAGGGAAGGCTAGAATTTTTTTATCCTGCTGTTTGGTTTTGGGGTTTTCTTTTGCTCTACCACTGATGAAATTACAGGTTTGAAAATGCCATCCCCTGTCACTCTGTTCTCCGGGCTGTACCGCAGCCTAAGTGCTCCCCTGCGGAAGCAGGGCACGGAGCTCCAGTTTAGGAGGACTAATTAGTACCCTAAAACCACCCACCTCTCACCTAAACACCAGGGAGCAGCTGGAGGTCACTGCGAATCCAATGAGCAGAACCCTGAAATTCCCTCACTCTGTATGAATTTTTCAGACAAAAATAGTGCTGGAGCAGCTGGGATGGAGGGAGGGATTTACATGGAAAAGTAAGACATTGAACAAAGTGTCTCATTGCCTGTCTCAGAATTCAGGTTAAAATCGATTCCATGTTGTAAAATCTGAAATGACCTGATTTTTTGTGTCCGAACAGAAGCCCAAGGCCTGCCTGAATCAGAATCTGAAGCAATCTGGGTAATTTGAAGTAGTGCTGACAGCTGAGAACAAGTGCTAAAACTGGTTCTAGTGCCTGCTGCCCAAGGGACTCAGGTGGGCTACTGTAAGGCAGGACATTTGGGTCATTGCTGTGAAAGGACCACGTCATCTTTCCAGGTGAGTATCAGTCATACCTGGGCATGGTAATAAAGTCTTTTCGAGTGAACACAGACTGTTCACACATGCTGGCTCCTCACTCAGCCCTTCGGGAAATTTTGGGAAAGACAGGAGCAACTTGTTCATGCCACCTTTGCTTAGGGACCCCTCAGAGCCATGTGCTCATGGTAAGGTCAATGTTTCCAAAATATCTTACATGTACAAATATGGGCAGGCTACTGCACTGTTTGTGGGGTGGAGGTCGGGACAGGTAACCATGGAAAATCCCTGCCACTGTATATGGAAAAGCTGAACACCACTATTTAAAGTCATGTCAGGTGTGAAAAGTAAGGTGTGTGCTGTGGATGGCATGAAAACAAAGAAAATTGGTGCAGATTCAGGGACATTACAGTGTCTGTCCTGTTTACTCTTGAGTCATGAATCAGTGCTTTGTGTCCCTGTGTAAAAAAGGAGACAGAGACACATGCAATAAAGAGTTTTTGAAACAGACTCAAGTGTTTGCATAAGCAAAAAGTAAAATGAAGCAAGAAGTGGGATGGGAGTGTATGTTGTGGTCTACTTAGTTAAAGATGGTTCCTCACCCATCTTGAATTCCCAAGGCAGAAATCCTCTGTATTCTAAGCCTGGACAGCTGCTTGCATAGAACATCTCTCTTTTCCACCCTGTGAAAGGGGGAGGATGGCTAATGTGACTGGATGCACTGGGTGAGGATGCAGAAATTACCATCAGTTTCTTACACCTCCTTCTTGGATGGCTTATGCATGTAAATGCTCTTGTGTCACCTGAAATGGAACAAGACAAGGGACATAAGGGTCACTCAAGGCATCTAAAGGATCCAGAGACCTGCAGGGCTTGACAACAGCTGGGATGCCACAGGCTGTTGAGGTGCCAAGGTATTGCCCATGGTACTGAAGAGGCAGGTGGGTGTCTCAATATGTTTGCAGCTCAAGGTCTTAACTTCACAAGTAAGGACTCCAACAATAATTCTGTCACAGAAAGAGCTCATGCCTGCTTAGGACAAGTCTGTGTGCCTAGTATTGCTTACTTCTTGGGATTGCCCTGGCTGTCCACTCCTGTCAGTTCACAAGCACTAGATTTGCATCTCCTTTCTCTCCAAAGCACACAGACTCAACGTCTGGAGCTGGCATTGCATGTGCACACATAAAACTGGCCATGGGTAGGTGGAAGTCCCTCTAATTTACAGGAATGTTAGATCTTTCTGAGCATAACATGGACAGAAAATCCAGGCAAAGAAAATTTAGTGGAAAAGGATTTCCCGCTGCAAAAATAGACTATTTTCAAAAGGAATTCAGGGATGCCTCTCCCAGAGATAAATGCATAAACTGTGAACATTCTTTCACTTGCCTACTGCCACATCAAACAAGAGCAGGAATGAATTCCCAGTTTAGTTGAAGTTAGATTAAAATACATTCCAGTAAGGTGTTTCTGTATATAGTTTTTATTTTTAAATTGCAGTACTCCCACTGTCACTGGAAAGACACTTCACTCATAAATAGACATTTCCCTAGCCTCGCTTCTTTACATTCTACAGACACAATTGCCAGGGACTGCATTTCTCTCAGAAACACTCCTCTTATTACATTCTGTGGTTGCTTCTGGAGGAATCTGTTACTCACAGCATGTTGATCTTAGAAGGATTCTTCACATTTTCTGGTAAATACAGCACATGATTGCTGTATGTTCCTGCAATTAATGTTTATAAATTGTCTGGAATCCAAACCAAGCTGTCATTTTTAGGTGTTGTCACAATAACAATCCATAATGTCAAAACACTGTCAATCTCTTGCTATGTACAAAGAGAAACTATGCAATGGTATGGATGTAAAGCTGTTTGCTGAGCAGAACACCATCCACCTTGACTTGTTTGTGAAGGGATGTTTGAGAAAAAGCCTTTTAACATTAATTTTTGCAACATGTGATGGATCAGCAGGATTTACTACTGGGGCTGAAGAAGCAGAGTGATCAGCTGTCCCCAGTGCCACAGGACAGCAGGCTGCACTGCCTAGTCTGGAAGCCATATGTCTATTCAGGATATAAATACTTAGTGAGGACATGATCAGTCACCATCACTCACATTAAAGGAAAGAAATGGGATGCTGAAGGGCCAGAAGTCAGGAACAGAGAGCTGTTGGTTGCTGCTGGTGAGCAAAATCTACCATACACAGAGGTGGATGGGCAGGCTGGAAAGGGAGGAGAAGCAGGACACACTTCATACCTGGAGATTCAGCTGAGGCTCAAGCACTCAGCACTTCTGGACTTAAAAACTACTCTGAATTTGCTCCTATCATGTTGGCCTAGTCTGAGATACTTGGAATCTGGTCCTACTGCCAAAAGGAGTAGCATTACCACTTACTCTAAATAGATGTTCCCTTTTCATGGTCCTCACCTTCTGCATTTAAATATAAATGTCCCTCTTTTCAGAGTTCTCCTCCTCATCCAAGTAGGCTGTTTAAGTCTTTCCTCAGAAGAAGTGCTCTTTATTCCCTGATTGCCCTCTTTCCCTTTCTTTACCTTTCTTATTTTGAGTTCATCTTTCTGGCCCAGGAGAGGCAAAACACTTAGAAAGGACTTTTCATTGAAGTCCTACAAATACCTTGTTCAATAGCATTAATACTTTACTATATTGACTTGAAATTTGTCCCCATTTGCAGTCTGGGGGCAATTGATGTTTTCACATCTCCAGCACAATCTCAATGCACCATCAGCCCAGAAGATCTACCAGTATGGGCACTACATTTGCTCACATACCCTTTGCCTTGGGTATGGCTTTACCCTTGGGTAAGACTTTACACAGACCTGAGACTCTTCAGAAATTCAGTTTAATACTAGATGCAGCTTGGCATGATTCAAGGGTTAGTAAAGAAGAGGTGAATTTGGAAAATTCTCCACCTTGAGATGAAAACAGACTTGTGATTCCTGACAAGGGTTCTGAAATTCTAGAGTCCTCTGAGAAGACAAAACACCCCTTAGATGGTGCTTTTGAAACTCAACCCATACATAAGCTTTGGGGAAAATCAGTTCAGTAGATATCTGGTACTGAAGATACAGAAGTCCTGTTTCCCTCTCTGTCCTCCTGGAGGAGGAGAGAAGGAACATGCAAGTGATGGAGGAAGGAAGAGAGGTGGGTAGGAGTCTAGGAAAGCATCAATAAACTTCTGAAACTCCTGGCTTACTGCAGGAAACTCACTGTCCATGGTCAGAATGAGAACATCAGAAGTGTTGGTTTCTCACCTCACTGCTTTGTTCTCCATGTTGTGGAGTTCTATATGAAGGTGCAGCCACGGGTCCAGATAGCTGGTGTGTGGCAAGAGGGAAAGGTGATGAGCACTCCTGGGTACTGTCCCCTGCAGCAAGCAAATCTTTCCAGGTGTTAACTCTATACTGAATGGAGGACTGACCTGGGTTTGTCCCACAGTCACTTTCTAAATATACAGTGCTGACAAGACTTTATTTTCAGTGTCTTATCTATGAGTAATTCATTTTCTGTGTCTTGGAAAAAGCACATTATTAATAGGCAACAATAATGTGTGAGTGAATCATAGGGCACCAGATGAGGGCCAAGTTTGGACTATCAGCAGTCTAGTCTCTGCTCTTAGCTCCTGCTCTACCCCAACACTGTCATGTAGGCAGGGGTATCACGGAAAGAACAATGCTGACAGCTGGCTGAGAGACACTGTAAAGTGTCAGCCGTGCAAGCGGTGAGGGTGGACTTCAGCCAGAGCTTGTCACACCCCTTGCTTTTCATTCTTGTTGCTGCCTGTAGCCTGGGTCCTCTCCATGTCACTGCATTTTGCTGGGCTTGGTAGTGATTGAGGTCAGGCTATGGGCTGTGAACCTGGTGGAGCTAAATGGTGTGAAAAAGGGGGAATTCCAGCCCTACCACATCAAGCAGACTTGGGCTTTCTCTTCTGAAGACTTTGAAGGTTGGTGGCTTCTTAGCATAATCTTGAAGACTCAGAATGCTAAGGGTGGTTGAGTCTCATGTTGAAAATGAACTTAGAGACACACCAAGCTAACAAGATGGACACACTGGCAGTTAATTTCACCAGAGACCAAAATGACAGCTGGTGTAAATTCATAAAACTTGGTATCCTTCAGAAAAGGAGGAGTTTAAAAATAATTCAAGGATATATAGTTCTTCTAATGCGTTTTTAATCATTAAACTTTGAAGTCTTGGCAAGTGGAAGACTATCTGCCCGACAGACAAACAGATCTGTGACATCAGCAGGACCAAAGATATTCAGTGACCTGGTCTATCAAAACACACTTATGGAGTTATGAATAATGTGTTATATATTACTTGGCAGATTGGGAAGTAGAGTACAAAACCATGGGGGAGTGTCAGCTATTGAGGAAAATCAACCAATGAGCAGGAGCCAGTAGAGACCTCTATTTATGAAATAAGATAAATTCAGTCTCTGGAGCAATAACTGGAGACAACTGAGAACCCAAGCAAGAATTTAGGACTCAGTGAGGAATTCCTCCATTAGGAGCTATATATAAGAAATTTTAGGTCCAGAAAACTTTGGAAGACCACCAAGAAAGCTAGGGGGAGTCATCAAATTTTAGATTCAAGTTGGGAATCCCAAATTATTATGTAGTTCTAAGCTTGAATGAGAAGCAGCTGAACTAAGAAGAAATTTCCAATTTCCTGTTAACTGGATGGTTAACCAAATGCTAAGATCTAGGTGTACTGGGAATTTTTCAGAATCTTTGGTTTCTTTGGTTTGGGGCTTGTTTGAGTTTTTAAGGTCCTGGAAGAATAGCTTCAGTTTATTCTAAGGCTCTAAAACACTAAATTAAAAGTTCATTATATTCTTCAAGTAAGCATCATGACTGCAGAGGTGAACAGAGCTAGGAGCACATGCATTATGATGTTTTTGTCATTTACAGCTGGAAGTCCTGACATTGAGACAGGAGCTGCAGGTGAATGAAAATTATCAAAACTTTGTAAATGCATGCTAGAAAAAGACTGGGTGCATTTGAGTTGTCAGGGAGCTAAACTTTCGGATCAGAAAAAACACGAGCTCAAGCTATCTGGGAATTTCAGTTTTGGGGTCAGAACTGCATGAACCGTGGTGTGTTGTTGGGAATTTCTAGCTCAGCAAACTGTCTGGAGCCTGGAGGGAGTATCGAGGAGGCAGCAGAGAGAGCATGAGGAGAGCATGAGTCATCTGGGACTGCAGACAGGAGAGGGCAGCTGCCAAGTGAGTGGGTGCCCCGGGGAGTTTGCATTCTGCAGGTCTCCCACAGCTGAAGTCGGCGGTGCTTGGTACAAGCGAGAGCTCTTTCCTCTGCCTGAATGTTCCCAGGCGGACCACAGGAACTGCACAGGAAAGCTCCACACCTTGCCAGCTCTTAGGGCTTCATCCTGCAAACTTTTATACTGAATGCTAAGGCCATTGGGATTATAAAAGCTACTCCCTTGTCCGCAGGAGGTGAGGTCTCCCAGCAAACCACAATGATTCCCAGTGCAATGTGCCGGCTTCATGACTTTTTAAATCAGAGGTAAATGTTCCCTCTCCTTCCTGTGCTAAAAGATGCTTGTGATCATCTGGAACAACTGCATCCAATAAAGGTGGCGTAAGAAGCCTCAGCTGTGAATATTTTACTCTGGTTTTCTGTTTTAATACTTGATTATCTTTGCCTGGCCATCAGCATGATAACATATACCAGTTTATTCAGTAAATTTTCCCAATTCATTCAGCTTCATTTTCCCAATGAGCACTCATTATTTATGACTAGCCAGAAAACCTTTGCCTCCAATGGTAGAAGGAGAATGTCTCCTCATTTAATTACCATGTATAGTTAGCTGCATGGTGATTGGAATAAAATAATTCACTTCAATTCCCAGAAGAGTTTTTCTAAGTGCTTTGGGAGGTGAGGGGGAGGCTGGCAGATGAGTGTAATCTCAAGAAGCACACTGTAGTGGAATCCAGCACTAGGAGCCAGATGGCAAGGTTGCACTGAATAGCACATTTTTTTTAATAGCTGTGAAAATTTGCTGTCTACACATGGCTCTGCTGAATGACAGCAGAGAGCATTTCTAATTTATCTGGTCTTACAATTGGGTTATTCTTTCAGAAGGTTCTCCTTCTTTTCCACATAAGATCAGAGCCCAGTTTCAGTACCAAAGGCAATGTTTAAGTACCTGTAAGAGTTCAGAAAGCAAAGAAGGCAAAGCTGTGGGAGAAGAAACACTAAAAAAAAAAGAGAAAAATTATTTCAGGATTCAAGCAGCACTCTGGCCTTTCTTTGTGCAACCCTCTGTGAGGGTGGTTCCATTGTGTAGCTCTCGTGTAACATCCATTGAGTCTGTTGGGATCTCATGCACTGTCCTTTGGATGCATCGGGATCCCTACATGCATTTCCAACAATGGGAATGAGACCAGAGGAAGTAAACAATTTCCCATCATACTTTAAAATAGAGCTGCAGTCATAAATGCTGTGTAAAGAATGTTACCCTGGCAGTACATATGTATGGGCTTCATGTTAACAGGGTTCTGAAAGCTACATTAGAGTATTAGATTACACTTGAAATCCTAAATGTATTTTTTATCCATGTATTTTGCAATGATGACTGGACCCCAGATTTTGAGTTTTCTCACTCCATTCAGATATACAAACTCCCCAAATCCCCATGAATTAACATGGTCTGTGCAAGTCTTGTTCACCCACAAATGCCCCCTTATGTGTCTAGAATCATCCGTGGCAGTGAATGGAAGACAAGACAAACCCTGCTGTTGGCATTAGGCAATCACCTCACTGGTAATGCTCTTCTGGGCAGGAGTGATGGTGGAATTTGCAAAGGCCATGGACAAAACACACAATTTAAGAAGTGTGGGCAGTCCTGTGGGCTTTCACAACGTGTTACAAAGTAGTGAAGAAGGACTAGGCTGAGACCTCAGTGGAATCCACAGATACATTAAATCTCTCCTGAAGCAGGCACATGTTTCACACATCCCTGGAAAGCCAGCCTATTGTGATAGCTGTGTATTGCTCTGAGTGCTTCTGGTGCATGTGGTGAGTTCCTCTGCCTGAAGTCAGACAGCCCATGCAGCTTCTGTGCCTTTGACCACAAAGGTCTGGGCCATTTCTTTCAGGAATTAAACCAGCGTTCTATCTTGCTCTTATAGCCTGTCGGCATCAGGGAAATGAAGAAATTAGTCCACCTTTGAGACCTGATGTACTTGGAGACCTGGTAACAGAGGTGTGACTCTAAATCACATCTCTTAAGCGTCTGCCAAGCACACTTGTCAGCATGAACCTCTAAGACTGGAAGAATTCAGAAACTTCTGGAATATAGTTTTGGAGTTATACCAACTAAAACAAAGTCCATGTGTCGCCTATTGTCTAACTCTGCAGCTTTTTATTCTGTCATTGAATACTGACTTGCCCTGCTGTTACAGAAAATGACACTAAGAGCAAATGTCATTCTTCCGTGCTGTTTGCATATTTAAAACTGTGTCAATTTAAAGGCCATCAAAACCCTGCAAGCAAAGCTTAGCCTTGTTGGTGTAGTTTGCACTGTACCCAACCCAGTGGGCCCCACCACAAACCTGGTGATATGCACCAGGGTGATATGCACCCAAAACTAGGAAAGAGCATCTTCAGACATAACACTGCTGCTGAGATGCCACTACAGTGTCTGTCTCAGATAGGGACACCTGAATCTGTTTGAACAGTAGAATTCATCCTTTGCAAAAGGCTGTCTTCAAAATAGGGCTTGTTGTCTCTTATCTGAGCCACAGAGACTGCTTTGGCTTTCAGTGTGGGGGTCAGCCCTACAAAGTCGTTGCTAGAACAGGCTGAAATGTTTTTGTATTGTTTTTGCAGAGTTATGCCTAGAGATAATGGGGGGGTAAAAAATCTGTTTCTTCCTACATTTCAAGGTATTTTTCAATTACACAAATAATTTCTGTTTCTCTTTTCACTTTTTTGTCATTTTCTGTATATTTTTAATATTTTTGCTTCTCATCTTTACACATTTCTCATGGGAATATGGGTGAAAGAGTTAAAGAAAATACAAAATTCACTTTCTGTAACGATTCCAGCCATCTTTTCCTTATCTGAGTCAATGTTTTCTTTTCCAGGATGCACTTTAATTCTTCTAAGATGGGAACAGTTTTCCTTAAAAATAAAACATCTTTAATAACGACAGAAGAGATAATTGGATCAGTTCAGTGCAGCTATGGTGATAGCCATGATGATGGTGTAAAATCATCTTTTTCCTCTTCTGTTTGAAGACTGCATTTTCAAATGGCACTTCATTGACAATCAATAAACGAGTTTTTTACTGCTGTCAGCACTACTGAGTCAACGCAGCGCTGAGAGCAAGTGGAGAGCTGTACTGACCCAGCCACACTTCAGGCAACACTCAATTCATTCTTGGGCCCAGAATCATTCTGTTACACTGAGAGATGAAAAAAGGAACCCCACTAACCTGCTTTCACATTTTGTCAACACTTTTTCAGGTTCCTTGTCAACCATTCCAAATTCAGATGTAGAAATAATCACACGCTGAGCTCAGTAACTTCTCATCTGACACAAAGCATTCCTGAAAGATGTCCAGCCTTGATCTGATGACATCAATGGAGTACTCACCATTTCTCAGAGTAAAGCATTCCCAGTGACTAGTCACCCATGCTCTTGATAATTTGTTTCACTAACTAACTAACTCAGGATGATTTTAAGCACTTTTTTTTTCTGATTCCCCAGCCTAGTACAAACCCAAGCCAAACTGTATAAAATAACTCAGCTCTGTCTGAAAGTATATTTCTGAGGCCTGACTTGAAAGAACCTTCTTTTGCACATCTGAAATTTTGCACTGGGGACAGAATTTATAATTGATAAAATTTCAGATTTAACTAGCTGATTACACCTACAGCTCAGGTTCAGTTGCTTCTATTGCTGTTCAGAGGCACAAAAAACTGCATCAAGGATAAGTACCCTTGGAAATGTTTAAAAGATCCTAATGTGTATGGCCAGAACTGCCCCACTTGCAGACAGTGATAATCTAGCTGTCATGGACTAATGAACTGTAACCTGGAATTCTGGTTGATCCTGTCACCCTTGGCCAAAATAATCCAAGGAGGGAAGTGACGCATGTTGAAATCTTGTTTTGAGAACTGGACATTCGGATTTCTTCCAGGACTGCTCTCAAGGTTGTGTTGTACTCACAGTGAAATTGTTTGTGAGGTTTAGAAAAACTTAATGATGGAGGATGATTGCCTTGATTCTGCTGTGAAAAAAAACCCTCATTTTAACTGCAGAGGTATTTCATACCCTTTGCAAATAATTCCACTTGGACTTACGACAGTGTGAGATACCCTGTTCTTTTACACCTTACAGCCATTTTACAGGACTACTGGTTGGCTTAAAATTAGGTATAAACTTTTGTATCAGTTCCCTTTTCCATTGTCTGTGTAATCAAATGCAGCAGATTGTAGTGTTTGTTTGCCTGAAAATGTTGTTTGTTTTTTAAAAGAAGCATTTCTATTTATTTTAGTATTTCTTCCCCTGGGAAACAACATTTGGAACGATCCAGGAAATAATATTTTAACAAGCATTAAGTTGCCATCATTGAGACCACAGAGGGAAGCTGATGCAGGAGGGAGGAAAAGTGGCTGCAGTGTGCCATCCTCAAGTGCCATTTATAACAACACATATTCTGTCCGCCTCAAAAGAATAATTCTCATGCTTCTTGAAATGAAAACCAGGAAACTATAAGTTCAAATCAAACAAATTGTCATTAAAATCACCATAAGTCACTGAAAAGTAGTGAAAGCTGAGTTTAAGTCTAAATTCCCACCTGACTGTTCTGGCACACCAGACAGAGAAGCGCTTGCATCAGACCTCACTTTTTTGCCAGAAGGCTTTAATGTGCCAGGTTGTTTGTACCTGGAGAGCCGTGCTGTGAAGCATCAAGAGGAGCTTTCAGATTAGTAGGAAACGTCCCCAGAGTTAGTTCTGGGGCATTTGGCTTCCTCCCGTGGCTGTGGGTTCGTTCTGCCCAGACCTTGCCCTGCCAAGGAGGTTCCACAGGAAGAGATGTCTCCTCTGAGTATAGCTGGCATACGACATTTGCTTAATTTCCATGGAAGAGTGAAAGATGTTAGAACAGTTAAAATGTTAAAACAACCTTAGATGTGATCAAAATTTTACAGGGAAAAACATTTTTGAGCTTGGGAAAAGAATGATAATCACCAAGCCGTGCCTTGTGTGCTGGTGTTTGCAGCCAGCAGTCCAGATAACAAGTTGGAGAGGAATCTGGGTAGGAGCAGTTTCAGTGGGTAACTCACCATTTCTGTCCGGGCAGCTAAATAAAAAGCCACACCTCTTGGAGCAGCGCTGCCGCTGGGACTGCAGCAGCACCGGGTGCAGTGCTGCCTGGGGCTGTTGTGGACACGCAAATCACTGCACACACGGAGGGTATCGAATCACCACACACACGGAGGGCATCAGCCAGCAGCTGTTTTCTAGGTGCTTGAGCCCTGCCTGCCCTGGAAAGTACCAATTATCACCATTTAATGGGGAAATCTGGAGGGTCTAAAAACTTGCACCAGTGATTAGGTCTTGCCAGACATTGCAAAGTAGAAGACTGAGACTGGGGCCTGAAGGACTGACTTCAGACAATGCTGTCAGCAATCCCAAATAATGATTGCCCTGAAAAACGTTGCTAATGAAAATAAAAGTAACCCTTTTGCCACCTTCAAAGTGCACAGGAGTTTTATCATCACCAATAGAGCTACCACCACCACCACCACTTCCTATTTCCATTCTGAGCCTGATGAGTCTGACACCAGACCAGAGTCATGTAGGGGCAAGACAAATTGTAAATAGTATGAAGAAAATTGTTTTTAGCAATTGCACCAAAGCAGTGAATTCATCAATTCCCCCAAAAGTCAAACTGATGTTAATGCCTGAGCATGTTCTTTGGCAACTTTTGCAAGTAGGAGGAATTAAGCATGTGTATTTTTGGGAGAAACAGCATTTGTGGGGTAAGATCTTTGCAGAGAGCTCCCAAGCATGGACAATGTGATGGTCATTTCAAGGGATCTGCTTGCAATAGAGAGCTTTCCCACTTCCAGCTGAGCACTCAGACTGGCTGTGCATTGGCAGGATGAAACAAGGAGAAAGTCTCTCATCCAGACCTGCAAAGCACACCCTGGTATTATGGATGTGGTTTTCTCCTGCTTGCTTTTTCTCAGCTCCTGCCCTGAGATGTTGGTAGGCAGATGTGGAAAAGTGCAGTTTTCCTTTCCCTATCACTTGTGGGGTTTTACCTCACAAATGGGATATGCTGCACCGTATTTCTAAGGTTTGCTTTTGATACCTGCTCAGTAAACACAAAGCAGTGATGCTATTTCAGCAATATAAAAGGCCATTATCACAGGGTTAATTGCATATGATGATGATATCACATAGCCTCTCATTGTCATGCTATGTGATTTCTGAAATTCCATATATGGTTTATCCAAACCAAAACTTTTCAAAGAATATAAAGGGGAAATGGCTTGACAGCCTCTCTGCATCTACACTGACTTGAAGAAAAGTGTCAGTGGAAGGCAACTCTCTAAATGGGAGTTGGTGGCTTTTCACATATGCATTGCAAAATTTATTAGATTTCATATTTGACATATGTTCTTATAATTTAAAAAAAATTAAAATATTCCATTTTAGTTTTTGATTGTCCCATAATTTTTGCGTTCCATAAGCTATGTGCTGATTGCTAGCCTTGGGAAAAGCCTTCTTAGTTCTTTACAATTTGCTTTGTGGCCAGCACAATGAATCTGCCCACAAGACTTTCCGCTGCCTGAAAAGTTCACACTAGCAACCCTTTCAGGAGAAACAGACAGTGGTTCCTAACCTAGACCAGAAATGACAGATGCTCTGCCTGATCAGCCCATTTCAATCACAATTTACTATATTGGAATTCACAATAATGTACACAATGAAGAGGATAAAAAAGCACTTACTTCTGTGAACCTCTTTTTCAAACCTCTGGAGATGAAAATCCAAGAAATTTGTGTTTGTTCACTTTAAAAATACCGCTGGAAGAGGAGGAGGAGAAGGGGGATTACTTCAAGGCAAAGAATTCACTGAAATAATTTTTCTAGAGGGCCTGGCTAATTCTGTTTGTGAGTTATGAGATTTTTAAGAGCTTTTATTAAAAACCATTTTCTACATCCTTTTAAGAAACTTTGGTCAACAAATCACAATCATGACAAATGTGATTCTACTGCAGATCCAAGATTTGAACTCATTAGTCTACCTAAAGATTTGCAGCTTATTTCACTGAGTCCAAGTTAGGAAAAACTAAATATTGTTTTATTTTCCTGTGATTGCCAGCATAAGTGAATTTAAAATTGCTTTTCCATCAATACTATTTTAAAAATTTACTGTTTCAGACTTCTACTAATTAACTATTTGTTAAGCTATTAACATTGAATAAACGCAAAAGCCACAAAACAAACAAAACAAAAAGTGACCACTTCTTATTCACTCAAGATATTTTTAGATATTCAGTCACGTCTGGTGTTAAAAACGAAGGTACGTTGTTTCTTCACGACGTCATTCATGGATGATCAGCACTGAAAAACTGACATCTTACCACTGCTGCAAAGGCATTTAGCCCATGGGATCACTCTGGGCTGCACAGTCTGACACCAGCAGTGGGATGTGCAAGAGCCAGGTTAGTAAAGTCACAGCCCATGCCCCACCATGGGAAGAAACCATCTGGTCTTATAAAACAGACGTCACAAGTTTGGCCAAATGAGAACAGATCTTCCAAACCTGGAAATGGACATTTTTTCGTGGGTGGTTAGAGAACTACATTTTGAAATCTCCATTTGTACTTATTTGGATAAAAGGAATAATATGAATTAACATGAATAAACAAGGCTTTTGAATTTATGACTTTGTTCTGCCTAATTGATGAATTTTTTTCATCATTTATTTTTCTGTACAGATTGAAAGACTCCAGCTTTTCATATCTGGCTGAGAAATGTGGATTCCTAACTTCTTCACTATTTGGTCATGATTTGGGCTCCAGGCCCATCGGTCCTGCGACTGCAATCACATGGCATGTAAATGTATTCAAAGAATGAGGGCTAGATTCTCAGACACTGGAAAGTGATAACTCCATTTCACCTCTGACTTTTGACACTTATTAAGCAAAATGCTGTCCTTAGTTAGCCAGCTGACTCTCTAAAACAGAGTTCTTGAAGGCCATGGAATACCATGTGAAGGTATGATGGCCATATAATACATAGGTAGAGTTGAAAGCAAAACTCCTTTGCAGTAGCAGCCTGCTATCTTGCAGCCATGGATTTTCCACTTCACACAACCGTGTATGTGTGGAGACCTGTGAAAAACCTCTCAAGAGTTGCTCTTGATACAAATTACTTCAGTTTGTCTGGGAAAAGACAGCATCTGAACAAAGCTCCCTGATTGAGCCCTCAGTGATTAATCACTGTAAGTGTGTGGGAGGAAGGAGCTGAATACTCTGACACAAACCCTACCCAGCTACCGAGCCCGAGAACTGGGGGACTGGACAGGGAACAAGGGAACAGGGGGGTTTCTGCCCACACCCCCATCCCAGAGATTTATGAAGAGAAGGTTTGAGGAATGAAAAGAAACCACCAGAGGACAAATAGGAAAGATTACCCAATGCAGTCTGACTAATGGATTTGCACAGTAGCACCCACGATCCATGCTATGGAAGGGGATCAGCCATGAGGAGGGAAAGAGGCTGACATTTGGAGTTTGCCAGCTTTGTGCTAGCAACTGAGCCAGCACCACTGGGAGCAGCAGCCCAGCAGCAGGGCTGCCTGCTCACCCAGGGGCGTCAGGCTGGAACACAGAGTCTGGACCTGCATCCGTGCTCCTGGCCTCTGAGAACGGCCTGAGCTGTTCAGGCCATGGCTGTTCATGTGGCTCGGTACACACACCAATAGAAAGAGGCAGAGGCAAACATTAACAAAGCAAAAAGAGAAAGCCTGAGGAGTCTGGGATCTGGGTGGATCTCTGGACCAAAACTGCCTTTGGGATGTAGGACTCAGCAAAACTGGCTGAAAGCCACGGCAAAAGCTAGTGAGGGCTCCCGCATGCTGTGCGGAGATTGCTGCCTTCTCCTGGTGAGCCGGGCAAAGCACAGCCGCAGAAACGAGCCCAGCACATCTCAGCCTTGTTTTGAAAGGCCTTTTCTCTCCCTGCCCTTAACATTGTCCATTTTCATGTTTTGTGTAAAAAAGAACTACCAACAAACCTGTAATACTAAAATCAGCTGCAAGTACATAATGGATTCTAATGTTGCTCCACAGAGAATATCCCACCGAGTTTGCTCACCCCCACCCCAGTATGACTAAGGAGAGGGAAGCAAGTAATACCTTCCTAGGCATCAAGGCAAGGGAAATGAGGAAGGCTTTGGAAGAAGAAGGGTGTGGACATCTATTGGTTACTAAAGTGCTGCTTTTCTGCTAGGGCAAACAGACAGAAGGGGGAAGTGGATGAGGGAAGCTTCTCTGGAGCTCCCTGCTTGCTACAACTGCTCCCAGAGATAAGGAGTGGATCAAGAGAGATAGCAGGCTTGGCTCGGCTCGGCTGGGCTCTACGGGGCTCTGCTCTGCTGAGCGGAGCCCAGCCAAGCCCAGCGCGTGCAGAGCTCCCTGCGTGGAGTAACCCCACTGGCAGCTGGACACCCCAGAGCATTCACGAGGAGAAAAAAAAAAAAAAAAAAAAGAAAAAAAGGCGTTTTTTCTCCAAATGTACTCTGGAGATGAGTTTTTTCGCAAGCAGCCTTGCCTCACTAAGAGTATCAGAGCTCCACTGGAGAGCTCTGCTGAACGCCAGGGCCCGTGTGGGCCGGCAGAGTTTGGGATGTGCCCCCAGGCCGTGCTGAGCCTCACACTCTGCCCCATCCCTCTGTGCCCGTGCCGGGCCACCGCAGCTGCCCTGGCTCCGCAGCCCCAAGGCTGCCCAGCGCCCTCTGGGAGACCCGCACCCTCTCCCGTCTCCAGTGCTATTCTTCTGCCAAGACTTCTTGCTTTGTGAGAGATCAAAGGAGAATAAACATCTCCATCTTCCCTCCGAACATATCCAGCCTAATATGCATGGTATTTTTATTGTGGAAGGGAGCGATTTGTAAGAAGAAATGAAAATCTCCAGCGTGTCAGCTCATAGGAGCTAATGATGTTTACACAGACATACCACACTGATGGAATAGTCCCAACATCCCCTTCTTGGGGGGGGGGGGGGGGGGTAGGGGAAAAAAAAAAAAAAAAAGGAGCTGGAGGTGGGGGGGAAAGAACGGGGAAAAAAAGGGAAAAAGAGAAAGGGAGAGACAGCGGCGAGAGGAGTGACCCAGGCTCCCCTCCCCCGGCTCTTTCCTGCGCAGCAACCTGTACTTGACCCTCCCGAGCCTGGCTCTGCTCAGCCTCCATCCCGCCCCGCCGGAGCCGCAGCGCTGATACCAGGCAGCTGATGCGCCGCCTCATCCAAAACACACACTTGGGGGAGGCGCACGCCCACGCCAGGCTTCGGGGGGGCTCCGGGGCCGCGGAGGGACGCGGGGGGCCGGCACCCACCTTCCTCCCTCCCTCCCTCCCTCCCTCCCTCCCTCCCGCCGGGCCGGGCCGGGATGTGCCGGGCCGCCGCCGCTGTTTGCCAAGCACTACAAGTGGCGGGGGAACTGGGTCCACTTCAGGGTGGAAATATTTCAAATGCTTCCTGCGATGGAGATGGGGGAGAGGCCGCTCGGCCAAAATTTGGGGGAGGAGAGACCGCCTGCCCCCGGCCGGCCCCCTCAGCCCCTCCCAGCCGGTCCATCCGCGCCCTTTTGAAGTCCAAATTCGCTCTGATTTGGGTGGGGTGCCTGGAGCACCCTGGGAACCGGGAGCCCTGGGTGCCGCTGGTGCCTTTGATTTCCTCTCCCATCCTTTCATCCCTCTGTGCACCCATGGGTGCCTTAGATCACCTTTGCTGGGGGCACGTCCCAGTGGGTGCCAGCTTCCTTGAGCAAGAAACACGGGAAGGGATCCCTAGAAGACCTTACACAGTTATAAAAGGCAAAGGAAGCAGAGGGTGAAAGGTCTCAGAGTTGAAAAAAAAACGACTTTATGAGTCAAATTTTCACATTGTCAGAGTCTTTCAGCCTTGCTAGTTCCAAGTTGTGTCAGTGTTGTCTGATCCCTGCTATCCATGTTTCTGCTGTAGCTCAAGGGGGAAGCCGAGGTGGATGAGTCCAGCAGCAGGCTTTCTCTACCTGTCCCACCTGAGTGTTTTCCTCTGTCTTGGTGCTGGGGAAGAACTATTAAAATGCATTTCTCTGAGTCATAAATTCCACTGCTAAATATTTTTAAATGCCTGTGATGTACACAATTTCCTTGAGTTTTGCCACAGATTTCACAGAAAAAAAGCCGAAGAGAAAAGCCTCTGGCGTCTTTCTGGAGGGAGGTGGAGGTTCGTTGAGGTATTGTGAGGACGGCTGGAGGAGGAGTAAGGAGGTATGAGTGATGGCAGGATGGAGGGAGCTGAGGGAGGGAGGGCGTGAGGGATGGAGTAGGATGAAGGCGAGTCGATGGCGGTACGGGACGTCGGACGTAGGATGCGTACGGACTTCCTTACCTATCTTCATTCATTCCTTCCCTTACGTTAAGAAGTCAGGAAGGCTCATGACTTCCTTACTTCCTGCCTTCCTTACTTCGTTCCGTCCTTCCTTCGCCTTTCTTCCTTCCTTTCCTTCCTCCTTCATCATTACTTCCTTCCTTCCTTCTCTTCCTTTCCTTCCTTCCTCTTCTCTTTCTTCTTCCTTCTTCTTCTTCTCTTTCTTCCTCTTTTTGTTTTAATTTTCCAGTTTGGCTGTTTCCTGAAGCACAGGCTTGCTTTTAGCAAGAGATCAGGTCTCTGGTCTGACCTATTTCCCTCAGAGCTGATTCAAAGCCCTTCGCTGGGTCAGGGCACCAATGGTAATTTCAGACTATGCACAAAACAGAGAAAGGCTGCAGGGAAACCAAAGTGACAATTAATTTATTTTTAAAATAGCACTCTGGTGCTATTTTAAACTGTGTGGAGTGGCTCCTCAGCAATGGAACTGCCAAACCATACACCCCTAAGGTGGTATTGATCAGTCTGTAATCCTCTGATGCTGCTTCATAGGCCCACCTTGGAATGATACTGCTGGTAGAGAAATTGATCTCAGAGCTGCTGGGAATTGGAGGGGATATGTTTATACCCAGGCCTTATCTGAACGGGATCACAGAATGCTCTGTAGTGTTGTATTGGTTTTGCAATGCATTTTGCCTGTGAGACAACTGCTTTTCCACACTGAGTGGAGAGAAGTTTGCCAATCTCCTGAGCTTTGGAGCCAGGCATTATTTATTTTTTTCCTCTTTCTCAGCTTCTATAGAAAACACAGATTTTAAACACAGACTCTGTCCTGAGTTACTGCTGTCTTGGTGCATCCTTTAGGACAAGAGAAATGTGTTGGAACAAATGGCCACAGGGGATCTTGCCATAGTGCATCCAGTCAGTCCTCTGGCACGGCCAGGTGCAGGGGGCTGGGAAAATAGCTATGGAGGGAAACAAGGATTGCCCAATTCACCTGGGTCTCGGCATATGGCTGAATGGTTCTATCTTCTCTGAAGTCAAGAAGCTGTCCTCAGCATTCCAGCCTGCATTATGTTTTTAAAACAACATTGCTGAAGGCTTGTAGCTACATCGGGTGGCTTGGTTCTGAAAACACCATAGAGCCATGGGTTGGTGAGTTTCTATTGTGTAGGGGATGCAGCCATGGCACCTTTTGTAGGCTCCAGTGCTTTCTGATTTACCTGAACCTCTGCACATATTTGCTAGAAAAAAAGCCTCTAGACTCTTGCTTGGGACAAAAGAGCAAACTCAGCTGGCACTGCAAAATAATGGCACTATTATTTTTCTCCTTAGGAAATGTCAGCAAATGTGTGCCAAATGCCCAGTTCTGTGATTGTAACCATTATACTCATGAATGCCCTTACAGAAATAATGTGGTTACTGGTCCAATTGTCTGTCTGTGATTTAGTGCCCTATAACTGTGATTTGCACTTCTCTACAGTTCTCCTTATCCACAAGCTTTTCAGTTTTTCAGAATTTCTAAGTAAATACACTCCAGAGTAAAAAAAAGTCAAGTACTCCTATTTTAAAGGCAATCTCTCAGTAAAACACACTCAAAATGAGATAGATTTAAGTGCTTTGATTTAAATCAGATCCCAAGACTCTGATTCTCCCTTCCTTAGACACATCGTAGGGGTGTGTCCATGTGCAGTGTCCCAGTATTGTTCACCTCACTGGTGAATAGCCTTGATTTTGTGCTCCCCTTGGAAGCAGGTAAAATCACTGTAGTTTCTCTCATGTAAGAAGACATCATCCTGAATGAGGTATAAGGAAACAAACAGACAAAAAGCTCTTTATTAGAGACAAATAGTCACATATCAAGTTTCTCTCCCATTTAAGACCTTGTTTTCAGTACATAACCTGATGCTGGATGCTGCTTGGATTATTGTAATGGCTGCATGCAAGGCTGAGGAATACCTTGTTTCTACCCTCCCTCTTCCCCAGTTTTCCCCATTTTCACCTTTGTCTTCTATTTCTTTCACTGCAGGTTCAGAAGCTCAGTTGTAATTTACGTTGTTGACATTACATGTTTGCCATGTTTGGGTATTACAGCACTCATGCAGCTCCAGTTTCATTCAGTTTCCCCGTGTGCTTTATCCCTTTTATCTTCGGCCCTATTAATGCGATTGCCCTGTGACAACACTTGCTGGAAGACGTACAGGAGGGCTGGAGCAACCCGTGTTTCCTGGTGGCTGCCTTCCCAAAGGCACCGGTCCCTGCCCCAAAGGAGAGAGCAGGACAGCCCGTGCTGCTCTCCTGCCCCCTTCCCACACAGTTATCCAGCTCAGCTCTGCTCCTGGCAGGGAGATGCATGTCATCTGGCTCTGTTAAGGTTACCCCAAAGCAGCCCAAAAACCAAGACTTTTGCAAATGGGCAGGTTTGCCTCCTATTTATTTCTCCTTTTATCCTGCTAGCGAGGGATCACCAGCATGCAGGCACTATCTAACACTCCCAGATAAACTGCATCTGTACAGGCTCATTCAGACACAGGCTATAAATACCCACCGCCTGTGCACAGACTGCCGCCACGCTCCCTGGGTGCCTCTTCCAGGGCAGCCTTTCCAAGAGGTTTTTGGAAAGATCCTCGTGCAGTGCCCAGACCATGCTGGGATGAGACCTGGGAGCTGTGGTTAGCAGCGTGTTAATGCTGCTACGGCACAGGCACTGACCACTTACCTTCCCCATTTGTACCTATGTGGTGTCAGGGCCATGATTTAGGGAGGTTCCCTGTCAGCCAGGGCATAAATTACAGCCCGCACTCCGGCACGGGACTCTGGGAGCCATTCAGGGCATTTCCCTTTCCAGAGATTTGTTTCCTCCAGAGCAACTGGCTAAAGTAATGCCTTCCTCCTTCCCGCTGCCCTCGACTTCATGCTAAAGACACTGTTAACCTGGTGCTGCCCTTCTCTTAATCCTGACGTAGAAAAATGGATCAGGACATGAAGGAAGAGTTAAATAATTAATTTAGAGGTATCTCATTTTCCAAATCTTGCCTAATCCGGCTTTCCAGTTTAGCATTCATTTTCCCCACCCTTTTGTATATACCAGTTTCAGCCCTTTATCTCTCCCACTTCTAAATATTTTACTGGGGTTTTGTTTTATACAGCTGAGAGGAATGCTGTTCTGATAAAACAGGGCTATAATCTCCTCAGGCTGCATTTCCTTAGTTCCCACTCTTCATCTGTAGCTTTTAAACAAAAAATCTTTACTAGATGAAAATAAAGACGGTGAATTTCAGTGGTACATTTAATAATTCATAAATCAAATGAAGTTCAAACAGGTTCAAAGTTTAAAAGTTTAAAAGTTTTGCTGAAGCTTTAAAGTTTAAACTGTCAGAGACTTTGACAAAAAACTTTTCCTGTCTGGAATATTTAAGATTGTTAAACCATATTACATGCATGGCTATTGCTACATTTTTTCAACCATAAGTTGTCTTCTAAAAGAATATTAATTTTGTGTTGTCTTTAAATAACTAATACATATGCAGTATAAAGAAGGATATTATTAGTGTAAAGAAGATCACAGCTATATAACCTGCATATTACACACATTTTTTTCAGGCTAACTTACTTTGGCCAGCAAGAAATCACTTGATTTATTAATGCTGCTACATGCTAGAGGGGTAGGAAAGGTCTCCTTTTAATGGCTTGGCCATTATAAAAGAAGAATTCAGGCGAGCATACCTAACTGCAATATCTGAAAAGCATTAAGTTTTATGCATGGTGTCCTTACAAACTTTGGAAAACTCTTTCAGTTCTTGCTTATACCAATATCAATATCAAAGTCTAAATGCCACTGAAACCACTGAATTTTTATGTGGTCTTAATTATGCTGACTTAATTTCATTAATGTATTCAAGGATTCTTTTATTCACATTTTAATCACTTCCAAAGCATTTAAAGTATTTTCAGAAATATATTAATTTCCTTCATTGCATTTCTGAATGCAGTTGTAGCTCTAAATGACGTTCTGTGAAAGGAATATATTATAAATAGCACATTAGGCAGATGCTCCTACCTAAAAAGAGGAACCAATTTCCCTTGGGGAAAAACTGGCATGGCATCAGAGGAACCTCACCAGCATACAGTGGCTGTGGCCCAAGCTCAGCTCAAATGTAAGCACCACCAGTAAGCCTAGAATTTGACATCTTTCCTTCAGTAAAAATAACACACACTCTATCTGTCATTATTAGCCTCTAAAATTAATTTCATTTCCATGAATGAGCTCATGAAGTAAGCTGTTTGTTATGGCAAAAGCAGAAACATTAATAGCTTTAAATGGTTTAATGGATAAAAGTCTGATAGATGGGGCAAATGGAAACAGGCATCATAAGTGCCTTAATTTCTCAGGGAAATCAGGACTGGAGAGGACAAAGTAAGGGAGATAGTTAGTCCACAGTTCCTGATGTAGCATAAGGGGGTAATAAAAAATATATGTCTTAGAGCACTTCTAAAATAGTTATTTTTGACTCTAAAGCAGACCAGTTGCAATGCTGAAAGTTCAGCAGAGAGCAGAGTCATGTTCTTCCATCAGTCAGGAATCCCTTACTCCTTCTAGTAAGTGCAGATTTCTTACAGCAAGAGGGAGGGAATGTTCTGCACATGTCACAAGGCTTGTCTCCAGCCTCTCCAACTGCCTCGTCCTGGCTGAAGTTAACCATGAACCACGAAAGGACACTTTCCCAGCATCCTACTCCAGTGGATTTCCATCCCCCCCAAGGGCTCATTGGGATAACATGTGAGCTGTGCTGTGAATGAACTACAGTATGGGCTTACAAAGTGGTGTTTTGCCTGCCATGAGATTATTCACAAAAAAGTCAATAAAGGAGAGATGCAAAACTCACCAAATGACATTTTTAAAAGCATGCATTCATGGAATAGTGTTTAGTCAATGCAATTAGGAAACCTTGGCAAGCACCCTGACCTGGGTGCCCACAAGTACAGGTAATGAGTAGTAGTGACAGAACCCAGAATACAGAATTAGGGGTTAAAATTGAACATATCATGAGGAATGTGCTTCCAAACTGCAGCCCAGAAATCCCTCCATGCTGGGCTGGAAGATGCCTGTGGGCAGAAAGCACTTGCACAAGGTGGATCCAAAACTTAATCCCCCACCTCCCTGCCACCCAGGGAGTTTAGACATCTGCCTTAGGGTCAGTGATAAGAGTGCTGCTACCCCCACAGAGACCTGTTGAAGCTGGGAGCCTGCAGCTCTTCAGTTACAGGTCTCCAGAAGCTGAGTACGTTTTCCATGTCACAATTTCGGGTTTAAAAGCTTGAGATCTCTTTGTTTGTTTTGGAGATGCCACTTCAGCATAACAACATGACTTGGCAGTGTCTCGCCCTTAATGATTTTGATCTCATTTCAATGACAGTTTAGCATCATCAACTTGGAACTGACTTACTTTGCTCTGCTGAATGCCAACAAATTGCTGAATGACCCTTTTATAACTTGCTGCCTGGGAAGAGGCAGTGGTCATCTTATGACAAGGGTATAAATGAATCACAATTCATGATTTCTGATAGCTAAAGAGTCAACATAAATGGGTTCTATGGAGCTTTTTTATTTCAGGGACTGCTAAATGGTATGGCCACTACCCCAGATGCTCCATGCTGATTTTTGCAAAATGAAAAGCCTCCACATGCCCTGCAGCAAAGCGAAACCCAGCAGCCATACAAACAATGCTACAAGATATCTTCTGCCTAATTTCCAGGCCACAGCTCTTTGGGGACTTCTCTGCATTCTTCTGGTGCCTTGCCTCTTCAGTACTCTCCCTGCTCTGCTCATCTAGGGAGAAAAACGGCTCTTTACTGTACAAAAATGGGTAGGGATGCATCAGAAAGGACATTTTCACCAAGGACCAAATTATCTTCCCTTGGTGAAAGAAGAATCCTTTTTCAGGTTCCAGCTTATTTGGTTCCTATGCTTAAAAATTTAAGGTACCTTGTGTCCAAGGCAGAACCAGGAAAGGGTGCACTTAAGTCCTGTCACAGGTAGAGTGCTGAAAGCACAGAAAGCGTGAAAATAGCTGTAAGTGTGAAGAAGTTCTGACAACATGATTTGCAAGTGATACCAGCCTGTGCAGGATTCTCAGGTTGGGATACAGATCCAGAGAGGTTGGGGTTAACAGCTAGGGGGTGAATAAATGCTGTCCCCAAGAATTGTTATACAAATTACTTTTGTTCAGCCTGTTGGATGAGGAGACTAATCTGGTCAATCTTGGAAGAACAAATAAGGGAAGTAGCTTCCCTTGTGCTATGCAGGACCAGGCTGCAGAAAAGAGAAAGCAAACACCTGTTTGCTGGCCCTCAGGGGAGCTCAGTTTCCTCTGGGAAGTGTTTTTCAAGACGCCTGGAAGCTCCTTCATCATATACTCCCTGCTTTCCATGCTGGTAGCACCCACCTAAGGAAGTATGATGCTGCAGGAGGACAGGACCTCGCTCCCCTCCTGGCTGCAGTTCCCTGCCTGGGGAAGGGAACTGTTGCAAGGCCCAAATCTGACAGATTTCTCCAGATCCTTTGCCTTCATGAAGCAGTGGTTTTGCAATGTTCCCCAGCTGCTGATGCAGCGGGAGAGCAGCAGGAGACCAAAGTGGTCCTTGAGTGAATGTTTTTGAGGAATTCTCCTCAAAGCTACTCTACTCACAGTCTCCGCCGCTGGAGTGAGTCTGGGAATGTTCCCTTGCCCAGGTAAGGAGCAGGAGGAGCTCAGCTGCACTCTTGCTGCTGGAAAACTTCACAGTGCACAGCTCTCAGCTGGCTCCTGGCATTAAAAAGAGCTGAGGGGTGGGAGAGTTCAAAACTGATGAGGCAGCTTTGGATGTCCCATGAATGTGTCCTGTTGCTCTAATGTCCCAGCAGAAATTGGCAATTAACTGAGAGGTTTATGTGAGGTGGGCTTTGGAGTGTTGCAGTCTTTCCTGTTCCATGTGTTGAAACAGAGCTGTGCCTTCTGACTACTTTCAATTGAGAACATGTCTGAGGTCTTGTTTTGCAAATGCTTAGCCTGTTTTAATATAGGAGACCTCTGGGTTTTGATGACAAAAAGGTTTACTGGGAAGAGTTTTGATTTTACTGGTCTTCTTGAAGGAGAAGGAAAGGAGAAGGAGAAGAAGGAGAAGGAGAAGGAGAAGGAAAAGGAAAAGGAAAAGGAAAAGGAAAAGGAAAAGGAAAAGGAAAAGGAAAAGGAAAGGAAAGGAAAAGGAAAGAAAGGAAAAGGAAAAGGAAAAGGAAAAGGAAAAGGAAAAGGAAAAGGAAAAGGAAAAGGAATTCTGCATTTTCTAACTACTATACCTAGGTGACAAAGCTAAACAGAAACAAAATCCTCAATACACTAAGAAAAATCAATCAAATCTGAGACAAAGAAGAATGCAGCAAGTGAGTTTTCAGGATCTGGCCCTCGACCACAATGAAGCATGGGGTGCCTTATTTTACCAGCTTATAGTATAGTATTTTATCAAGGAAATTGTATGCAATGGTATTGGGTTAGGGTTTGGGTATTTTGGTATATTACTGCTGCAGGGGAGCCCTACTCATCCCCAAAGATCCCTGTGTCATGAGACATAGGAAGAAGCTGAATTAAGCAGAAGAAGGAGCCACAGAATTTTTTTGTGCAATTTTCTTGACTGAGCCATCAGAATGAATAAGGAGGTGTCAATGAGCAGGGCAGTGTTTGAGCCATCCCACCAGAAATACCCTGGCCTGTCACTAAAAGCCTGCTGCACAGGGAACAGCATGGAATTCTCTAACCCCTCCCCAGACCTGTAGAATTCATCCTTGCATTACATCCTGGAGGAAACAAGTACCACCATTTCGTTCTGAGTTTGTACAGGAGAAAAAGGACCCCCTTGTGTTTGTGTGCTGCTGGACTTTCCCTGGGTGTATCTGACAAGGGATTTGCACTGCCACCTGCCTGGGAGATTTCACTGCTGTGGAAGGGGGGGCAGGCCCCACCAGCTCCAGGGAGGGCACCAGGACTGTGGTATGCTGCCCTTCTGCCTGGCCCCAGCCTTGGCCTCACACAAGCTCAGGAGGTGCTCATCCAGCTCTCTGCCAAGCTGCTTCATGGAGCTAGACCAACCTTATACTATTGAATTGATTTGTTTTCCAGCTATGAGAAGACAAGGTGGCCAAGGTCTGTCCTAGGACAGTTTAGGCTGCTCTGGATGTGTAACTTTATTTCTAGAAGTGTGATAGTCGTTCCCATTTCATTTTTTTCACACCAGTCACTTTTCTGTGAACTGATATCATCTCTCTCAACACTTGTCTGCGTTCCCACTGGATGCAAACAGATTTCCAAACGCAATTCTCCTGAAGACTGCTGGTTTAACCTCACTGCAGTGCTGGCAATTATTATGACCTTTGTCCCACATGCTGAAAATAACCTCCTGAAAGCAGTGGATTCCCTGCAGAGTCATGCTCTCTGCAGCATTATCAGGATCTTTCTTGCAAAGGCCACCACCAGCCCCATGCATCCGGCTTCACGAGCTTGCTAAAGCCAGTGACACAAAACCAGGGGCAAGCCCTGGAGCTTGTGTGTCCTCAACGTCTGTCTCCTATTTTTTTCAGGAGAGTTTTGCCAGATATTCTGGCCAGGGCCTGTGGTTTTGGAAGAGGAAACATTATTTGTCTCATAATACAGACATCAAATACAAACATGGGAGCTGCAGTTCCTGGCATGAAAGCTTTTTGCAGCAATTTACTATCCAACATCCTTATAATTAATGAGGGCTGTAACTACTATTTTTAGTACAGCTAAAATTTGCTATAAGTTATTAGAGAGAGACATGTTGTGTAATATGTGACTAATGTACCATTTCACCAAGAATTTGTATTACATTGCTGAAAATTGCAGGGAAATTATTTCCAGCGTATTCCAACAGCTCTGAATGCTCTTTGAATGTACAGCATAAAGCAACCTACAGCTTAGCTGGCTTGGCTGTCAGTTAATTATGTCAAAGCCTTCAGAAAATTAAATTACTATAGTGTAAATTCAGTCTGCACCTTGCAAGAAAGATGTGGCCAAATGTATTTCAAGTGTGACAAAACTGAAGTCATTGAAATTAATTGGGGCAAGAGGTGGAAAGTGGAAGTGGGAGAAGATTAGCAAAGGTAGAGTTGATTAAATAGGATGTTTCATTTACTGGGGTAACTAGCTTGGCCCTTAAAGCCTGTCTGGGGTTACCAGGAGCAGAGGCACCCTGAGCCTGTGAGGCTTGGGCAGAAGAGGAAGAAGCTAATGTGAGGGGGAGGCAGCTGAAACCCATGTGGGTCCTGGGAGAAAGTCACTGTCTCAGCATGCATTAGGTTTGTTCAGAGTAGTCTCATCTCTGCCCCTGCAGAGGTGGCTGAGTATCTTGCATTATTTGCTTCTTATCTGCCTTTGCTTAATTGCACCATCACACATTATTTGGCATAATGTCCCCATCTTGGAAAATGGAGAGACAGAATCTATGTATGTATACTCTGTGAATCTGACCCACCATATCAGTACCAATTTCCCAGATACATGCAAAAAAAACCTCAACAAAACCTCCCTCCCACACCCTGCTACCCTCTCTCCCAGGCAGCAACCCCAGGTAACACCCTGCTTTTATAAGAAGTAGCATAAAACATTTTTTCTTTCCTCTCTTGAGTTGGGGAACATTCTTCCCTACATAATGATGTTGTTTTCTTGTCTGGCAATGTTGTACACACTGTCACAGCTATTTGCCATGCAATTCAATTCATAAAAGTCAGCAACCTGTTGAAGTGATTAGCTGTATTTGCTTAAGAGACGCCCAGTACTGGAATTGCAGGGAGAGTGCATTACAGGTCAGAGTTACAATATTGACCAGGATCTGGGGGGAAGCTTGTACAATCACATTAGCCATTCCTATTTATGACTCCTAAGCTAGTTAACCTTAATACAGCTGCTCTTAAGAGATACAGATGGGAAGTAACTCTGTATAAACTGCATACTGTATAAAGTTTATGTGCAATCAAGTTGAAGATGGAAAGACGAGGGAGTAGATCCTTGAGATGCAGATTACTTCATCGGCTAGGCTAAAGCACTGGCCTTGGCTGCAGCATCAAGTGTCCCAGCCCAGACATCGACATGTTCTTGAGAGAGTGCTCCAGCAAGGACTATAAGGTCACCAGCACTGGCTTGGTGCCTCGCTGCCCAGAGGAGTTTTGTCTGTGCCTGGAGAATTTTTGTCTGCATCTTCTAGGCACTTCCCAGCAAAGTGGCACAATGTGAGGCACGTTTGGTACAGGTCTAAGAGGCAAAACGTGCAGGGAATCTGTGTGATTTTACCTTCAGCAGAAAGTAAGACAAAGGTAAAAGGAGCAAGTATTCATTATGGAAGGAAAAAAAAATCCCTGTGATGGAGCACAGCCTTCAGAACACAAACTGGACAATAGAAATGGCAGTGGGAATTTTCAAATCATGAAAGTAACTTAGCAACGCATATTTATTTCCTGTTTTAGAAAAGGTGCCATGAAGGCATAAATTCCTAGGAGATGAATCATATATAAAAGACATGCATTGTTTAGCTTTGAAATTGCATGTGGAATACCAATGAGATCATTCTGCATATGTTCTCCTCCATTCACACAGACCTGGCATGCTGATCACCTGGCAGGTGTGCATCCAAACAGAGGATGAAGCTGTAAAGTCCTTGAGAAAAAGCATTTGATGTGTTTCCTCTCACATTTCTGTTGGTGGCACAACAGGTAGCAGCTATAGATGCACCTTACAGAAAAGTAATTTCTTTCCAAGAGATTACGAGAAAACTTAAGTTAGAAATTTCTTCTGTGCTCTTTGTTTAGTAAGCAGTCACATAATTACTTACTTCCAGGAGTTCAAAACCAAAAGAACAATGTTGTTTCTGTTTGGGAAAGTGTAAAGCTCTATTTTTTTTTCTTTACATGAAAATCTTCCTGTTTTCACAATGGCTTTCAATTTTCAAAACCAGCAACGCTTTTTCTGAAAAAAATCAAGTCTGAATGGGCATAGTTTTATGAATTGCATTGGTGATATTTATCATGCAGCCATAAGCATATCTTTAATGGTCTTGAGCAAGCTAAACTCTATAACTCTGTCCATAAGCGTGCAAATATTGTTCCACCCGTGTTGAAAGATATTTATTGACACTTAACAATTTATATGAGGTCATTGACCTTTAAAACAGGTCTCTTTTTGAAAATTTTATTGCCATGTTACATTGCTTGACTAAAAATAATTAACTATCTACATTGTTTAATGACACTGCCAAACTACCAGCAGTAAGGTGGAACAGAAAGGTGAGACCTTTTTTTCAAAAAGAGAAGCTTCTTAAAAAAAAAAATCCATGAAGGTATAAAAATGTCCTCTATTCCTGAGGTATTTGCATGCACCGGTACCTGCACTATTTACACTGCTTCCTAATATTTAATATATTTTCCTCCCAACACCTTTGTGGGAGAGTGAAAGGACTTTTATTTCCTTCAACAGATGAGTATCTGGAACATGGAATAAATAGGAGAGGACATGGTGTGAGCATGGACTGATCAGTGAAATGCTGCAGGCAGTAGTGTAGATTTACAGGAAAGCATTCTGGAAAACATTTCTTGCAGCAAAACACCCAGGTATGTAACTGGTTTCTCACCCCACAGGCAATACTCAAAGCAGCTTCTGATAATTACTTATTGCTAAGTGTCTTGCTTTTCCTGTTGCAGCAATTACTAAAAACTAAACATTCACCTGTCTACCCCTGCAGCTGTCTGTAACTGGGGATGTCTGGACACATCTTTAGTCCTCTCACGTGATGCTGTCTGTGGCATCACAATGGCAAAATTCCCCATGGCAAACACTTGATAGAGAAGAACAAAAACTGCAGCCTAATGGGTAAATTATGAAGTATGGAAGCACAGCCATAATAAGACCGTGCTCTGGAATTTTAGCAATTGATAATGATGTAAGTATGATACCTGACAGCTGAGTGATGCTGTGGAATAATACTCTTTCTAAGATTTCACAGATGGCTCAGTCTCATTGGTTGTCTTGAAATGTGTGAGAAAATGAGAACTTTTCACGTTCTCCCCTTTTTAGAGTTTTTCTTTATAAACTTGTGCTTACAATGAAAATAGCAGCTTAGTCTTTTGTGTTTACCTTCTTACTTGCAGAATTAATAACCCAGTTTTAAATAATGAAGATTGATCCCTCCCTGATACCTTCAATCTCTCTCTCCAATGGAAGATGGGAGATGGTTCAGGTCAGGGCAGAGACACAAGAAAGGGCCTGAGAAGGAGGACTGAGCATTTCTCTTGTGCCTTTCCTTGCCCCACAGCCCAGGCCAGCCATATGTGTCAGCAGCTCTGTATCCACTAAGAGAGCCCTGCAGCCAATTAGAAATTCAGTTCCAAGGGTTTCTGGCTTGCTAAGTTCTCAGCAAGTTAATGTGCACACAATTTCACAGCTGATTTCAACCCAAGCCACTAATGATGGTAATAAATGTCTTCCAATTTTATTAAGTCAGATGTAATTGGATATTTCAAAGCAACTAGAGGAATGGGATAGATTAGATCTATGAAAATATGAGATTAAATTCCTCTTTCACTTGTGACAGCTCTACTGGAGTATCAGAATTGGTGCTTGTGTCCTACTGATTTATCAGTATCTATTTAAGAGGAAATGGAATATCTGTGCACATATTTAACAGAACTGAATCCTTTTAAAAGCAGAGTTCTCTCTCAAAGGAAATGGGAATTCATCACTCTCTTAGCACATGCTCCAGAGCCTGCAGCAAACACTTTGCTCTGGGAGACGTTCCTTGTTCTGCCTGTGCCCATCAGCTGGACAACACTTGCAAAGTGAGAACTGCTCTTTTTGGCTGAGTTTAAAGGGAAGAAAATCCAGCCACAGGCTTTGCACATGTTCACAGGAAATGGATGGACAGCATTGCTCTGCCTATAAAGCACGGTCTGGATGAAGCAGAAGGCAGTGTGTGTGCATAGTGGCGAGTATCAAAACTGGCTTTTAGATATTCTGGAAACACTCTGTGCTCCCTGCCTTCCTAAGCCATGAGTCTCTTCCCAGTGACTAGACACTAATTAGGTACTGATTAAGAACGGCAGAGACCCCAAAACCTGCATGTCTCTGAGGGAATTGAGCATTATTGACCTGAAAAACGGAAACAGAATAAATGCATATTAACTTCAGGGCTGACAGGCTTTTACTTCAAAGTTACAAGGGCAGCAGTGACTGAAGTAAAAGCATGAACGATTTAGAAGATGTTAAAGGAAGTATTTCTATGCAAGAGCCAAACTGGGTGACAGGATTAAGTTTTGAAGGGGAGGGCTAATGTGACTGCCTTAAAAAATATTGATAGCTGTGCAAATCCAAACCCACACAGGTTTCAGAAAAGACCTGCAAAGTGCCAAAAGCATATGTACATTTTAAGAGAGTCACATTTTAGACTCACACAGTCACACCAGCTGGGAAGGAGCCCTGGAAGCTGCCTGGCCCAGCCTCCTGGCCAAAGCAGGGTTGATGAAGCAATGAGTTGTAGATAAGAATCAAGGTTTGTCAGAATATTAGTTTATTCTACTGAGCTTCCTAGAAGAATTAATAGAAATGGAAACTACAACTTGATAAGAAATTGTATGATTTAACTTATCCAAAATAAATGAAAGTTGGGAATTACTGAGCTTTATTAGGCTGAAAACTAATGAGCAGTAAGGCTAGTTACTTAACCAAGGATGTTGCATGGTAGTGTTGCAGACACTGTATGCTCCTCCACACCAGCATCCGGCCCAGGTCTGAGATCCCAGTGCCTGTAAAAAACACACAAGAGATATTAAAATGCAGAAGCAAATGCCCAGTGTCGCTGTTGAGGCATCTGCATGACAGTCAGTTGGAGCAATTGCTTTCAGATGAACTGGTTGTCTTATCTAAGTCATAACATCATCAAGTTACTTTCATGTTCAAGATGATGAATCATTTGAAAGAGTGTCACAGATGGAAGTGAGCCTGGACCATTGCCTGTCAAATCCATTTTAGCATTCCAAGTGGGAAGGACTTACCATCACTTATATTATCCTTCAAACAATGATGTAGCTGAGGTCTCTGTGTACCAACTCAGAAGAAACAAACAAACAAAAAAACAAACAACTATTTAAAAAGAAAGCAACCAACTAGCAACCCTCTAAAGAAAACTTATCCTGGAGGACTTTGGTAGCTGATAAAAATCATATTCTGAACACCTGCCCAGCCCCTTGCAAGTTTTTATTATTTCAAATGTAATAAATTTACAGCAAGAAAACCTAGAAATTGTATAACTATTGGGGTTTATTTCTATCTTTCTTCATTTTAAACACTGTTTTGATATGGCATATGCACAGATTTATCTTACTGAAGTCCAAGGGCTTATGGATCCATTTGTGCCTGAGATAGGAATTCTTTCAAGTCCTATGCTGAATGCAGACTAGGTAAAATTTTTGCAGTAGTAGAGAAAAAGCAACTAGAGGGCTGATCATTTAAAAGACTAAATGTTTGTTCCTTTTCCTTCAGCATGAGCTGCTCTAGCCAAGAATATTAACCTGAGTAACAAAAGCGATGGCTGAAGGGGAAGTGCAAGATGAGGCTTGACATCCTCCAGGCCTGAACCTAAAGTACTTTCTGCAGCCAAAGCTGCTATTGTTGCTAAAAAGGCTGCTGTGAGTTCAGGGACACTGGAACCTTTATCTATATTGCTTTGTCTGTATTACTTGAAATTTAAGGGGAATAAATCACTGGATTTACAGTGTGAACAGAGATCTTGTCATTTGGGAACATCCAGAAGATGTTCTCATATGCATCTTTATGAGGGTTCATATTTTCCTAGCTGTTAAGGATTAACAGCAAGTATCCTCTGAAAGCTCTGAAGATGTCTGACTCTGCCCCAGCCAGATCACTAGACAGCTGTGCTGCCTGGAGGAGTGGGAAGGACTGGAGTGGTCAGCCTTGGTGCCACTGGCCAGGCTTGCAGTGCCTGGGTCAGCTGAGCCACAGGAGACCTCAGAGCAGAGAAAGTGTCTCAGCTCACACAGCCCTCCATCCCCACGGGACAGTGCATGTTTCTCTTTCCTCTGGGTAAACCCAGAGCTTTTCTCAGGCTCAGTTCATATTCATCAGTGTTGGTGAAGTGCTGAGCCAAGGACTGGCCAGAGACCTGCCTGGTGTAATTGTCCTGGTGTTGGAGCAGGTGGGTGTTTGTGCCAAGGTGACTGGCAGAGAGGGATCTGCTGTGAGCTGAACACTTCTGGGCTCCTCACAGACATGCTGAAATGTGAAAAATGGTTACTTATGCAAATAACAGCTGACCTTCTGGTGAGAACATGCTACCAGGCACAAATAGGCAACCCAAAGCATGGACTTTTGTTTTCACCACCCCTTTCCACAAAATAAGCCCTTGAAGGCTCAGAGAATGTTTCCCACAAAGGCAGAGGGCAGCAGGTTAGTGGCTTCCTTCCTTAATGGGACTGTGGGGCTCCCTTGGCTGTGTCATGGCAGGGGGCAATGAGGAAGGAAGCGGATAACACACAGCCATCCTGCACGCAGCCAGGGGGCACGGGGCAGCACTCAGAGGCTGTGGGCTGTGGATATCTGGGTTGGAGAATAAAAGCCAGGTGGTACTGATCTCCAGAATCAGCCAGAGCTGCCCCCAGAGCTGCTGAATCTGTGAGAACAATGCAGGAGCTGAGGCCCTCCTGAACACCTTGGGTAGAACTTGCTATCCAGCCATCCTGCCATTCTGCTATCCTGATGTCCTGGCAGCCAACCATCCTGCCATCCAGCCATCCTGCCATCCTGCCATGCTGCCTCCCACCTGAGCCCAAGGGCCAGACTGTTCAGTGAGTGGCCAAGGTGTTGTGGATTAAAAATTCCCAAGCCTGAGACAGACAAAAAACCCTTTAAATGGAGATGATTAGTCAACAGATATTCTCCTCCCTCCCCAAAGACTTTGAGGAAACAGTTGTATCTACACTGATTTTCACTCTATCTGTGGTTATATACCTATTATCTGTCTTAAAAAAAGTTGTGGTATCAAGTCAATGTATCATTTATTATCTTCTACACATAAGATTGCTTTCTATGTTCAGCCTTACTATTAAATGAGCGGGGAAGCAAGTAACAGTCACTGATTTTGGTGGGAGGCATGCATTTCCCAATATTATAGTTTGCTTTTTATTTTAAATAATACAGAGAACAGGAAAATACACTGTTCCCACAAAAATTGCAGTGAAAATTACAAATTAGGCATTATTTCAGTATCTAATTAGACTGAAATCTGAAGGAAATGAGATAACATCTAAGTAATGTGAATTCAAAAATCCTCATCCTCAACTGTGGTATGTCTTTTGCAAAAAAACATACCATATAAATTACAGGATTAAAAGCAAGGATGAGGAAGAAAAGAAAGTGGGTGAAAGTGGCAACAAATGAACAAAAGAAGGAAATATAAGCTCCTGTGTTTAAATAGAGCCTTCCACTAGGCCACAAATTTGTGTGAGAGAGACTGAGAGCACTTTTTTTTCAATTCATGTATCTCATGGTTCAAAGATGAAACACTGGAAACATGTGTGCTCTCTTCTGCCCTATTTAAATCACTTCAGGACAAATCCATCCCTGTTGTAAATGGGTGTAACTCTGTTCAATCCAGTGGAGTTGCACCTGCTTACACTAAGGCGAAATTTGGCTCAGCTTGGATCCAAATTAACTCAACATTTGGAAATAAAAATGAGAAGCTTGGCATATTCCTGCATTTCATCTGGAATCTCATAAAGCCTGAGATTAGTTTATCTAGTAGATTTACAACTCGAAAAATATTTTATTCTGCTATCAACTCAGTCCAAAACTCTCCCTTTCCCTGCTCCCTTCATCCTTCCTGCCTCGCCTCCCTGGGTTGGTGTTGCCTTGGCCCCTGCTGTCCTGCTGCATCTGGTGGAGAGCCCAGCTAATAACAGCACATCCTTTTTGATCTCCAAAGTGCTCCACAGGAGATTGTTCCTGTTGGTAAGGCTGGCCCTGCTGCACTCATCTGCCAGCTTCTCCTCAGACTGTGAGGATGTGAGTGCCTGAGGAACGAGGGACGCTTCCTGCACCGGCACTGCCAAGGACTGGGACAGCAACGTCTGGCATCCCTGAGAAGGAGGAAGTGTGGTTTCCTCCCTTAATTGCTAAAGGACTGGTACACAGGCTTGTGAGGGGAGGAAAGCAATTTTTTTTTTCTATCTTAGTCCATCTACGAGTTTTTAGGAGTCATAAGGGACAAGTAGTTAAGCCTGGAAACTTGTAAGCATTTAAAGGGATGTCTTTCAAAGAAATGCAAGCACACGGAAATGGCAGAGATCCTCCACACGAAACCCACCCGTACAGAAAAAGCCTGAGTAAATAGATAGCCTGTGCAATGTGTTGGGAAAGTCAACAAACCCAGGGTTTCTCACAGGAAGGGGGAAGTGAATTCCTAAATCAAGGATTCTCTCCTGAGGAGACCAAGCCCACAGCTCTGAGAAGTGCAGAGTTACAGCCTCTTAATGCAGTTTCTTGCTTAGCCCTCCAGAAAGAGTACTCCGAAAAAGCACCCTGGAGCCTAAGAGAATCTGGCTCAACAGAGCAGAGGAACTTGTGTTATGCTTGGAAAAGAGTGGCAAGACAGATTAATCTTTGCATTGCACTTTTGTTGTGTTTGAACATTGCTACATGTGCACAGAGAGGTGTATGATACCCCAGCCTTTCAGAGACAACCACATGAGCACATTGTCAGGATCCAGGAAGGGCTGCAAAACCACTGGAAACACTTGCAGGTTTGGTAGGTGGTAGGAAACACTGCCTGGGGAAGAGGAAAAAACATATGGCTCAGTTGGGAAGGTAGTGGTTTCTCTTGGATTAAGTACTTGCAGAATCACAGAATGGCGGAGGTTGGAAGGGCCCAAGGGTTTAGGGTGGGGTTCATTTTCTTCTAATAGGGACTACAGTTTGGATTTTTGCTGGAAATGGCATTGATAATTCAGGGATGCTTCTGTTATTGCTGAGCAGCACTTACACAGCCTCAGGGCCTTTCTCCTCCTCACCCCACCTCACCAGTGAGGAGACTGGGGGTGCACAAGAAGCTGGGAGGGGGCACAGCCCGGACAGCTGACCCCAGCTGACCACAGGGGTATCACAGACTGTATGGTGTCACGCTTAACTTATTCAGCTAGGGGGAAAGTTGACCAGGGGCAGCTGCTCAGAGGCTGGCTGGTCAGTTGGTTGGTGGTGAGCAGTTGTTTTTAAGTTGCATCACTCATCTTTTTCGTGATTTATTTGGCTCTCGCTCTTTTTAAATTTTTTTCTTCCTTTTCATTATATTATTGCTATTATTGTTGTTATATTATTATTAGTAGTAATATTATTATTGTTAAGTTGCTTTTATCTCAACTCACAAGTTTTCTCAATTTTACCCTTCCAATTCTCCCCCCACTTGTCCTGGTGGGTGGAAAGTGAGTGAGCACCTGTGTGGTGCTTAATTGCTGGTTTGGGCTAAACCACAGCAGCACCTTTGGAGATCACCTGGTCCAACCCCTCAGCTCAAGCAGGGATCAGCATCTACCTACAAGCATCTACCCCAAATTTTCGCCCAATATGAGTTAGTCAAATGATCTACCTTGTCTTTGCTTGCATGCTGCTATTGTCACGGTATGTTTTTCACAAAGACTGCTTTATTAAGCCTTTTTTATCAAGCAGAAGACAGGAGCTTGTTGATAATGTTGTCCCTGTCAGGATAAGACTGAACACATTATTTGTACAGTGGTGAAGCTTGGCTTTTCTGAAGGAAGCTGTCAACAGCTGCCATGAAAGCTGCTTAAAAGAAACCGCTATTTGCCTATAAAAATTTTGTCAGCAATGAAGAACTTACTTTAAACCACAAATAGCAATCAGCTTACCTTCCAGTTGCTTCTAGAGTTTTCCAGTTTTAAGCTCACTGGATTATTTCCTAGCAGCATGCAAATAGCAGAGTTTGAATCAACAATGAGCTTAAGTAGAGCTCATAGAAACAGAGGATCACACCACCCAGACCAGGGTAGTGAGAATCAAGAAACCTTTTACTGGAGCAGATGTAAATTCTTGTTTCATGAAAATAAGTGGGAATTTTGCCATTTATTTCAAACTGCTCTGCTCTGATCCATTAGAATTTGAATCTAAACACAAAAACACAGCGCTGATACTTTGGACACCAAGGAGAACAAGATAAATTAGTCGTCAGCAGAAGTGAGATATTACATATTTTTTGGCTCTGTTTGGGATCTTCTGGAGCCGAGAATTTTGATAAGTATGCTTACTGTTATATTTTACTTTTTGCAGGAAACAAGCTAGTTTTTCATTTTTCCTTCAAATGTTCAGGAGTGATTTTTACACTCAGTAAGTCCGCAGTAAGAAGGATGAAAAGTCAAGTCCGTTGTGGTGTACCTTGGATGGAAGATTAGCAAGGATCAGCAAAAAATTTTGGAGAACACATCAGATTGTTTATTCTATGATAATTCATAACTGGAAGCTAACTCCTGCCGTGAAGAAATAAAGTACTTCTCCTCTTTATAAATGATTTCTACTATCTCTGAATTTTCTCCCTGTGTACATGGACTGGTAGCAAGATTCAACTGGCGCAACTTATAACAGCAACGAATTGTGCAACACTATGTAACTGGTATGTAAAATGCAGAATGGGATTTGTTCATCTTGGCTTCTGATGACACTTGTGTCAGTCACATCATCTAACTTGAGGTTGAGTTCTCTTGGTTTTTATATTTCGCCAAGATGTGAAATAGAACCATCAAATTTCAGCTGTCACAGGAGCCCAGGTTCCATTGGAACCACTTATTTTGAAGTCTGGAATTTACCCAGAAAGTGGGAATATTTTGTCTTCCCTGCAGATATCTGTGTGACAAGTCTATCAATGTGTACAGTTGCTCATGATTCCACATGCTTGTAAAAATGAGCACTCCTCATAGCTGCTTGTGGTAGTTACTTGCTTTGTTTTGACTAGCTCCATTACTTATTTTCTTTTGTCTCCCATTCAGAGAAAAATAAAATTGCTGATAAACAATACTAAAGGAAGTGTTCAGAGTTGTGCATTAAAGAAGCGGGAAGGGAGGGGGAAATAACAGAGGGTAATTTTATCTTATATCTTTGACCTGAAGCAATAATAAATGTGAAGTCTGTATAATCATGGGTGATGTTTTTATATGCGTACCATATTTTAGATTGGTTTAGGAGAGAAACACATAGAACTGATTGACTGGTGATGTGGCAGTAATTATGCAAATAGAGTAACTCGACCATAAAACACTTTAAAGAGGAGAAGGTAGTCCAATAACAAGTAAGCATAAAAAAATGTGGTTATTGCATCTATCCTAATGCCTTGACATCTCTCCTGCCAAAGCATGAAAGGAATGGATGTTGTGTAACAAAATTAAAACTTTATAAAATGCCAGATGAAGGTCATAAATAAATTTTCCATATAAAAAAACATGTCCTTAATTGTTGACTGTGACTTTCTTACAATTTTGTTCAGTCTTGGGCAAAGTTCAGTTTTATGAGACCAGCCTTGTGCAGCAAACACACCTTTGCTCTGCTGCTTTACTGCACCATTAATGGTTCGTTTGCCTTTGGGGGCAGGGGAAGGTTCTAGCCTTTCCATGATGCTGCTCACATGAGAAATGTGAGGTAATAGTTCACTGAGTCATTCTGTGGAGTGTTCACAGTCGCTCAGGATAAGTAATAAGTGATGGCAGAGTATTCCCTCACTGCCCACTCCTCAGTCCCTGTATTCTTGCAGCTGCATGATTGATATGCACAAATCACAATCCATTTTTGGTGGATGCTTGAGAAGGGCAAAAGATTAAAAACCAAAAAATATGCACAGTGGACTGTGATTGAGTGGAAACTCAAAGGGGTGGAAGAGCACCCACCTGAGCACAGATTTGGCCTTAATTTGACCTAGATTTGAGATGTGAGTGAAGAACCCTCCAATAACTGGGAAACTGGAGATATCTTCCTTGAGGCAGCCATGCATTAATTTTAGCAAAGCAGAAACTTCCTGTGAGGACAGACTGGTGAGCAGCAAGCCAAAAAGGAAATGCACAACAGAGAGAGTTGAAAGCATCTCCCAAAATGTACTTCTTCCCAACCAGACATATCAGGAGACACACTGGAATCCTTGAGAAATTCTCTTTTTCCAGCTGGCCCTGTGTCCAGGCATAGGTTGAACATGTTCCTTATGAGCTGTGGTGTGCCCTTGGCCAACTGCTCTGCTCAGCAGCAAGTCTTGTGCCTTTGGGCAGGTTCAGGGTGTAGGACAGTCTCATTGTGCTTATGCTTTGGCTTGATGATTTTGGATGTCACTGAGAGACCTGCTGCGCACAAACAGGCCAGTTCTTCTTCCTTATGGATTAAACCACTTCTGTCCATTTTCTTACAACTAGCTCTCCCAAGATGAACACAGCCTTTGATGGCAAAACACTGTGTGTGGGCAGCCACACTGCTCTCAAATAGCAATCAGCAGTGTCAATTTGATGTGGACCACATGCTCTTGGAGGATCCAGGTTTTGAGACATTAGAGGCAGTCACCTATCAGAAGTGACTTGAGAAGGATCAGCTGTCCACAGCATCTTCAAATGATGGCTTAGGAACCATCAAATAAAGCAAATAGGATCAGGATCCATGGCAAGCCTAAGGAAGTGTTGGCTCTTGCATGAGGTGCAGCAACCTGTGCCTCAGGAAGGAACAGGACAAGCTCTGGACAAAAGATCCATTGCAAGCTACTAGATAAACAAACTGTGATGTCTAGGAAAGTCCAAAACATTCTGAGCTGAAAATGGTCAGTGTGCAAGGGACTTTAAGGAAAATATACATATGTGTCCTGTTCTCATGTCTCCCAAGCATGTAGCCAGTTTTTTGTAAACAGTTTTATTAACAGAGGGGCTGGACTAGAAGGGTATTCTGTTTAACCCAGTACATTTGCATGGATGCTTTCCCTACAACTAAACTGCTACATTCTTTTTCTGACATCTAGGTAGGACATAATAAATATATGAATAAGTGGGATTAAATCTTGAACCTTTGACTTGCTCAAGTAGAAAATCACTCCTACCCCCAATACTTCACAACTAATTGCAGAGTCTAGTTAAAACCAAGACTGAAAATGTGAAGGTGAGGAACCTCAGCTGCTTGCAGTGCTGTTTTAAGGCAAGACCAAAATCATTATAAAAATGGTCATGATCATATAGTCCAATAGACAACATGAAACCAATAGATGTTGATTTCTCCCACATGTAGAAACAGTGATTTGCATTCTGTAGAATAAGACTGACAGGTCAGCAAGCAGCAAACACCATGTCATGACAGGTCAGGGTCTGTCTGTTCTGGGGAGAAGGAGCTCTGGCCCTGCACAGCTTTCTTGGTGACTGCACATATGGTCAATTTGTTTATCATGCAGGTTTCTGGAGCCCTTGTCAGGCATAAAGTCACACAGACAGATAGACAATGGTAACAATGGTAACAGCTCTCTTGGCTTCAAAAAAGACAGAAGTTCAGATTTACCAGGTAAGATGAACAGACCTGGTAAGGCCATGTTTTATTGTTGTCACTTGCATTTAGTCCAGTCTCCAGCTGGGCTAACACAGAATTAGCTTTGGAAAGACATAATTATTTTCTAACACCAACAGCAGGTATAGCCAGGAGATAGTCCTTCAACAGAGGACCCATCAGACACCTAAGAAAAGGCAACATTTCAGCCCATGTCCTGCAGCTAGTCCAAACACAGAAGCATAATTCCTGATGGAGTCATTTAGCACTTAAAGGTAACTATTAGGCAAGTGAGAAAAAAAACTCCATCTCTGATTTAAAAGCAATATTTGAACCTGGCACAGCAGAAACAATAGGCTCTTTCCCAAGTGGAGATCAGGTATGTTTATTTTACTGAAATATATGGGTTTGTGACAATCAAAAGCAGATGTTCATTAACAGGCAGGACATAGGTAGGTTTCCAAGGCATAAAGCATGAGGAGGGCAAAGAGGCAAAACATTCAATCTCCTGCCTTGCACCTGTATCTGCCCAGCCCCTTAAATCAGTTTTCAACAATGCTTTTTGATTTTCATGTTTTTTGAGTAACAGCTATGCAGATGCCGTTCCTGCTGGCCTTGCAGAAACAAGTACTTTGGAGATAATTTTGATTCCTCTTTCAGGGTATTTTCCATTTTCTTGCCTTTAACATGAGTTGGGGTCCAGAACTAGATTGGAATTCTGATGGCTGAAGATGTGCAGACCCGAGAGACTTCTTTCATAAACTGACTGCAACCTCCAGTCTGGAGCTGAGTTCCTTCAGAGCCTTCATGTGCTCAGATCCCATGTTTGGTGTAGAGGGATGCCTGTGGATATGTTACTCCTTGTATAGCTCTTTCATGTCTCCTAACAGTTTGAAACTCCCTGACTGGAGGTGAGTGATGTTGCACTAGACCGGTGCAACCTTATTTCAAGCAGGAACTGTCAGCAGAATCAGTGCAAGGTCAGCCACTCCACTTGTTCCTTTCAGGAAACTACTCCTCCTACAGATGCCCTTACACTAAACAAACCCCCTCAAATACACGTGCTGCAGCATTCCTCCATACGCTGGCGTCATGAAGACTGGCAAAAATGCCATGGCAGCAAATGTTAGCAGACTTCCAGACCAAATCAAGCCCCATTTTCCCTTGTACAAGGACAACTCCAAGATAACTTGCCAGTTGGCTGCATTTCTATTTCCAAACAAGAAATTTTGTCCAAACAGTGCAGCAGAGTATCAGCAAAAAGAAAGGCCCAGGAATGTTTCTGCCAGGGAAATTGAGTGATGGAACTGGTAACTGGATTCAACACACTGGAAAAAGAATTATTTTTATCAGCTGACCCCATGTATGCCTATAAAATCACATTTTTAATTTTTGTCTACAAGTGCGTCTGAATCTCAGTTCCAAACCAAACTGAGGTCTGCGTGTTGCAGATCAGTCACTTGAGTGCTTTAAATATTTTTTTAAAAAAAAACAAAAGAAAAAGGGTCAATTTAGACTTATGGAATTCCCCAGATGGCACTCTGCAACCACTTTCCTTCATCAAAAAGCCTGAGACACCCCTGCCCTCCACCCATGTGGTTCCCAATCCCAGAACACAGATGGTCTCAGCCCAGGAAGGTTGGTTGCCTGCTGAACTATGTGGCCCATGAGTTATCTTCAGTGGAAATGCTCATGAACCCACTCTGAAAAATATCTCTGAAGGAGAAGGGACCCAGCTCCTCAGCTGCTGTGTTTCAAGGGTAATGGTCACCAAAGCAGAATCACAGTTCCAACTCCTCCACAAACCTTCCAGCTATGCAATTATACAACATGATACCACTAATATGAGGGTAATAATATTGGCTATCTGAAGCAATAATGACTAATTAGAGGTCCAAGGCTGAGTCCTGGTTCTCAACAGCAGAGTGTCCTGGGTTCCTGACACCCTGAGAAGGAGGTGGCAGAAAGAAGCTGGAGGAAGGTTGGGGAAGGACTCCAGGGACCCCAGTGGGCCAAAGAGCTCCTTGATGTCCCCCCACACATGGGCAGAGAAGAGTTTTGGCAAGGTTCTGGAACAATGGGCATGTAGGTTCCACTGCTGGCACAGACCTTGAAGCCATGTGGGTGGTAAATAGGTCTGTCACCCCCATCCAGAGCGGGGGCAGGAGCTGAAGGCAGAGCCAGAGAGTGATCTCTGCTTCCCCAGCTCTACTCTGCTTCCATTGCCTGATCCCTGTCCATGGGACAGGGCTAACAAAGTTAAAGCAGGTATTTGACACCACAGACCTTATTTCACTGTGTAATGAAAAGTCACTCAGGGCAGTCTTTTTTTTCCTAGGCTCAGCATTCAGAGCAAACACCCTGCTGTAATCTTTAGCAAATACATTTTTGCTTGCACAATAAATCTGTTCAGAAATCACACATTTCCATTCAAACTAGTCACTAAAGAGTCACGTGTTGGGGCCTATCTCTGCTTTGTGCTGACACTGCATGGGCAGAGAATCATGATCCTTCATGAAAACATATCCCCAGTCTTGAGGCAGGGCTTGGCTCGGGGTCACATAAGACTCATCCACATTTCATATCATGTTTCCTCTTCTTTCTTCAGCAACCAGTCTTGAAATATGTCACTTCCATGCCAGCAGACAAACACAAGCCACAACTGCATGCCAAGTGGCTGTACCTGTGCTGGGAAATGAAATGGGCCAGGGAACAGCTAAAGGAGGAGCACTGCCAAGCACATCCACTGTCCCTGTGGCTAAGCTCTCACTCTCCAGAGCAGGAGGGCAACAATCCAAACCAGGACCAGTCCCTGGCCCAGCTGCTTTTCCCTCACCAGGGGCAACAGCTGGGAAAATGCTAGGTGATCCCAACCAAAACCAAGCCATGCCACGTAGTCACTAATAGGAGCTGTCACACACCACTGCCTGTGTCCTGGCACTGGTGAGATACTACAGGAGTGCCCAGCTGGGACACTGCCCAGAATCTGAAAGACTCAGTAAATGTCTTGTCTGTGAATGACTCCTGTGAGATTTTGGGAAAACTACAGAGGCTCTCTAAATCCCTGTTGATCCATAAAATGGGGATAATAAACCCCACTGTATGTCTGAGCTGTGGAGGGAGGACAGAGCACTTTCCAGCTCAAAAGTAACAGGAAAACATGACAAGACCCTGGCTGGACAAGGGGGCTTATCCCATTGTGTTTGGTAATTTTCATTTGAACAGAGAGCAAACTCATTTAAGTGAGTAATTGATAATCAGAACAGAACTTTGGCCATTCCTTTAAATTACAAATGAGCAAGTCATCTGCACTGGAAACAGGCACCTTTAAGATAAACAGGAATATATAACTTTGAAATATAAAAATATTTTTGCCATATTCTGAAATAAAGTGTTTTGCATTTTGTTTCTTACTGGAATATATCTTTTTTTGCTTATTTCATTTGTGACAGTGAAAGATGATTATCCATTCTGTTTTTATGACCTACTTATTGCTGCCATCAGGAATGATATCACTAAATGAACTTCAGTAAAGACAGACACAACTTTCTTATACTGAGGAATCTAATAAGTGGGATGGAAAAAAAACCAGGAAGTTGTTTTATTCAATGCTGTGGCTTTAAAGATTTTCTGATTCTCAACTGTCCAGAAATATATGGGTAACAGACCTGCAGCTGGGAAAAAACAAACCAAAATGCATGGGATGAAACAAAAGTATAGAGAGACAAAACGAGGGAAGGAGAGAAAGAAGGAAGGAGGGAAAGCAGGAGAGAAGAAGGAACCACACCTGGGCTGATGCTTCCTTGCTCACCCATGCACCCACCTTACTCAACAGCATTTACAAGCCAGCAGCTCAGCTGCTGGCTTGTAAAATGCAAAGCACCCTTTATTTTCCGATTTCAGTGCTGAAGATCCTCAAATTTTGCAGCCCATATGTAGAGCTATTTGGAGATATGTGTTAGGAATGCATAGTTTAGCTACAGCTCTTCCAGTTCTTCTTCAGGCCCTCTCCTTATACATTAGATGTACATTTAGAACCTGAAAGGAGTATACCACCAGGGGCTGTATTTCCACCTTAAGCAAAGCTCTAAGTGCAAGGGATGTGCTGTGGAAAGCCCTTATTTTCTGATGAGTTCCCCAGTCCCATCAGGGCTTTACCTCTGACTAGCATGGATCAGATATGTGTAGGCTCTCCTTTGAAACTTGTGCACAAGACTGTTTTGTGACAAAGCTTCTGAGCAGCATTGAGACTTTTGCAAAGGCTGATGTATGAAAGACTTTCAAATTCATATTCTTCATGGGTGTGGGAAACCAGAAATGCATCCTCTGCTGCCGTGTGTTCACAAAGATGCAGAGGTGCTAGAAGAGGGAGAATGAATGCTTGACTCCAGGTGAGGGTCAACTGCAAAATATCTGTTTTTCCATGTGGAAGGGTTAGCTGGAGAGGCGGTTAAAGAGCAGTATTCCATGACGTCAGTGGTGTTTATGATATGGCCTTTAATTACCCTTACCAGTAAATCAGTGTGTGCACTTTAGTACCACAAAGTGGGGCATACTTCAAGGAAAATAATAGCTCTGCTGATTAGCTAATGAATATGCTATCAGAGAACCCAAGGAGCCTGTCCAGCATTGCTCATTTTAAAAAATAAAGCTAATTAAAAACATACTGCATGCCTCAACTCCACTGCTTAACCTTTCAAACAATGAAATTCTCACAATCATTCTTTAAATTATCTGCTCTGTATTTATTGATGGAAGGATGCTGTCCTGTTCTCTGGCTGCATGTTTAACTCATAGAAGCAGAACAGTACACACAGAACAGAGGAGTGAATCTAATCTTATCTACGGCTGAAAAATGAGCCTCCCTTCTCCCTAGGGCTGGGGAAGCCCTCTCCAGATGCACACTGTCCAAGCCTGCTGGCTGGGACACAACCTTGCTGCTCACGTGTCAGGGGCCACCCTGCAGCTGAGGGTGACACCCCAAAAAAGCAGTGTTGGTGGCTTCCCCTTTCCCCCGCTCACCTCCTGATGAGGCTGAAGAGAACGTGGCTAATGAGCTTAGGTGATTAAGAGAGCTCAGATATCACTGCTGACTCTCACCAGTGCTTCTACCTTGTCTGCTTACAGAGCTAAGACCCCTCTCTGCTTAGAGGGGTTTTACCTCAATGATCCATTTAATCTGGGCTGCATTTCCTCTACACATCCCCAAACTCATATAGACGTTATGGGCCAGGATATGGTCTCTGGAGGACTCTCTTTTGGGGCAGTTGTCTTCAGGACAGCACGTAGCCACAGTGCCTGTGGGTGTCTATAAACATTCTCTGATGCAAGCAGGGCAGCAACAGACTATGCCCAAATTCCTGCAAAAAACAGTTTGTAAAATTATAAATTTCCCTTAGCTCCAATAAGAAGTTTGCTATCAGAAAGTCTACAATAGAAGATATAATCAAAAAATTCTTTTTCTCAACCAAAGAGGCTCTGTAAAATGTTTGTATTCCTGTCAAAGAAGCCTGGCTGTAATTAAAATGAATTTTTTTTTTTTTTGAAAACCAGATACTTTCAACTCACTAATTTAGAATAGCAATTTAGATATCTTCCAAAACTTCTGTTGAAAAGATTTCATCTTCTGATCACACTACAGCTTCTTGTTCATCCTGCTTTTCTCTTGTGCTGCAACTGTCCTTAACTCTGAGTCTTCTCCCTGAAAAGGTATATGCTCACTGCCTTCCATTTCTATGCCTTCTGTCAGTAGAGCTCCACCTGACCCTTACTACCTCACTTTCCTCCCACCCACCCACGCTGATTAGGTAGCACACACATTTATTTTTAACCACAGGCAGTATCTGGTCTCCTTTCAATAGGACATTTTTTGCACAGAACTGAATTTCTGGACCCAAAGTGCGAGCTGTCTCAGAAGCAGACCTAGGACTGGGAGGGATATGGAAGATCTGAGTGTAAATCTGTGGGAATAGAGAGGCAAGGGTGAGATTTCTCAGAACTGTGTATGGCTAAAGCCTGAGGGTTAATCCATAGGTTTCCCCATCAGTGGAGCACCTTGAAACACAAGAGAAGCATCCTGGACACCTCCTAGGTTGCCTAACAGGAGCAGGAAAAATAGAGTGTACACCAATATCACAGTGCCTCTGGACATAACTGGTGTGAAATATGAGTTTCTTTCAGGTTTTCCCTGAGTTTTTTATATGTGGCTCATTTCAGAAGTGCTAATCCTTTGCTTTAGATAAGGAAGTGCTTTGCAGTGTGACAGATTTGATCCTGTTGTCCAATGCTGAAGTAAGTGCTCCAGCTTGTATCCCTAGCTACCTGCACAAGGATCAGGACTAGTTTATACTGGAGAATGGGGACAGCACACAGCTGTCAGTGCCTATCCATGTCTTCCCTGATGAGCTCTGACACAGAAATTTTAAGAGATCAGCATTTTGTTTATCAAGCCTAAATCTGCTGGAATCTGTGTTTGAAGTTTCTTGCTTTTGCTGAAACTTAGAAAGACAAGCTGTTTCCCCTGAATTTCCTGCTTACACAAAGCTTTCATTCAGTCCCAGAAACTTTATCACTACCTAGAGCAAAGCAAAAGACTGGGTAACAAAGTGAGAGCTCTAACTTTGAGGACATCACTGGCCTCCTTCCACCTAGAGCACATTTAATCCTATTAATTCTATGAGAAATTTTTTTTAATTTTCTGAGAGTTCCTGATGTGTACAAAGTAAAATTATTCTATGCCTATTCTGAGTTTAGCCACATTTTAAAAAAAACCTTAAAAGTATCACTTAGTGCTTGCAATAAGAATAAACATTTTATTAGTCAAACTTCAGAGCAACTTTTTTTTTTCCTTCGATTAAAATAGTAATACTATTTCTCAGCCTCTAGGCTCTTGCTTAATCTGGAAAGAAAAAAAAAGACATGTCAAAGTTACAGGAAGCTACAGAACATTACCTTATCATAAGGAAGGGAGTATTGCTGCTTTAGGACCCTGTTTCAGGCTGAAAGGTTTCTAATAGTTCAAAATAAAATTGCATCAAATTAATCTTGTGAGAGACTTCATTAGCTCTGTGAAGAACAGAGGGTATGCCTTATAACTCATCCAAGTCATGGAAAGACCCAGGCATAGTGTGCACAATGTTGGGACAGGTGGGTCTCCCCAGACCTCATGGGCACCACTTTTCACCTCTGTCACTGATCTAGAGGGGGCTCATCATCCCCACTGTTCCATTTTCAATGAACTTCTATTCAGGTAAAATGGAACAACACAGGCAAGTGTGAATTGTGATAGAAAAAAGGCATAGAGTAAAAGATCTAATTTTAAGAAAATGAAGACACTGCACACGCACACACACATCGAAGATGAGGATCCACAGCTTGCCAGAGGCCCTTGCAGGCTCAGAGAGGGCCAGTTTCAGGTCCTTGGTCCTCATGTCCCTTGAGTCACTGTGAGCAGAGGCTGCCCACGAGCAGCTCCTACTGATGCTGCAGCTGAGGCAGGGCAGATCTCCCCTCCACCAGGCCTCCTTCCCTCTCCCCTCCCCAGAGCCCTGGCCAAACACACACATCCTCTCCTGCCAGGAAGGACCCTCCTGGCAGGCACATCTGCCAAGCTTGTGCAAAACCCCCTCAGAGTGGGAACTCACCACCATCTGCCTGGATGGTTTGGGCTCCTCTCTGCTGCAAAGGGATCAGATACACGACCAGCCAAACAGACAAAGCTCATCCCCTCCCTCTTGTGCCACAAGACTGGGTCCTCTCTAAGCAAGGCACAAAAAAGCAGCCCTATTTTAAGTCTTATTTATTCCCATGAGAAGAACAAGTAGAATTTGGGTTCTAGTTGGGGTTCAGTGCACTAACTAGACCTCCCATTGCACCCCTTTTTTTTTTTTTAATTGCCACATTTGTGAGGTGACCCACACGCCTTTGTTCCTCCTTCAGGCTGTGATCTTCACAGCATTGAAAGGCCACAGACTAAAGACTGCAGACTGCCATTTTCAGAGAAGCTTTCCTTCCTGCTTCTCCAAGAGCAGGGGCTGCTCAGCAGCTCCTGTCTCTGTGCTGTGCTGTAAGAGGGGACAGATTTTCAAGTCTTCTTTGCTCAGCTTTGAAACTTTTCTTCTATGGGACTCAGGATGTATTTAGGAAACAGTAAATATGCAGGACAGTTTTGGAGAGGAAGTAGGATGTTTTAGATATGCAAAAAAATAATTACTTATGCTGAAACTGGGTCAAAACGCCACAGTGTTTACCACGGCTCGCAGGAAGAGTGCCATGGGTTTTTTAATAACAACAAAAATTCAAGATCTCAGCATTGGGTCTCATCCCAAAAAGTAATATGGTTTCAGACCAAATGGAAACTAATCCAGCCTATAAATCATGATGCAGTAAATGCAACATGCTCAGTCCTGAATCCAGTCACTTTTGGTCAGTTAAAGCTGTCTTCCAGACAGCTTTGTTGCAAAGGCAACAAGAGATTGAGCACTAGTCTTCTTCCCTTGCTATTGCTCCCATCACTAATTATGTTCGTTGTTTCAGCTGAAGTTATATTATTTTTTTAATTAATCCATCTTCACCTTCTAGACCCTAGATTCTGTTATGTCTTTCTCTCCAAGGTCAAAAGCCTCTTAGCATCTATCATTTTCTCTCCACGAAGGAACTTACTACACCCATCAGTTTTAGTCTTCCTTTAGATGCTCTTAGCAGACTGGTCTTGAAATTTATAAGACCAGATATTTTCCTCAGTTCATAAATCCTTTTAGTGATTCTTTTCCCTACCTTAGCCAATTTTTAAACAGCTTTTTCAAATGTGGATGCCTGGTCTGGATGCAGCATTCCAAAGTAGAATTGCCTCCTTACTCCTACTCGCTATTTTCCTGATTATTTGTTCAAGGACCACAAAAGCACTTTTGGCTTCAACAATGGCAACTCTTGTTTGATTTTGAGTTCACCCAGACATCTCAATTTACAGATCAAAGTTTGGACTGGATGATCCTGAAGGTCTTTTCCAACCTAAATGATTCTGTGATTCTGTGAAATTCTACTCCCCTCTCCTAGATATACCAACTTCCATCAGAGAGCTTTGAGGAAATATTAAGAAATGTTTCCAAAACATGTTAGAAATATGTAGTGGAGGCCTCAAGCCTTTTGCAACATATGGAGCAGAAGGCACATGAAAATGCTCCTCAAGCCTTCAGTTTCCTTCTCACTGACCCACTGCAACAACCCTTGCCCTATATTTTAATACTGAATTCAGTGTGTTTGACAAAACCCTGGAATGTCCAGTGTATACAGACTTAGGAACTGGAGGATCTGTGAGGAATGAAGTTCATGACAGATGGATAAAGGAAGATCTGGAGCTGTGATTACACAGGAAGAGTTGAAGTCCACTTTGGGTTTCTGCAGCCTGTGTTCAGCTAAGGCTCACAACAGCAAGGACAGGATATCACTCCAAAATCCCTTCTTCTCTTAGAAAGGAGCAGAAGTTATATTATTTTTTGTGCAGGAATAGACACTAAATTACCTGAGTTCTATATGGCAATTGTTACAGAGCTGATGTATGCCTTTGTCTAGGTCTGCAGCAGCAAAACAAAAATCTTCTACTTTGGCTCCTCACTTCACACCCAGATTTTTGCCTCTGATGATTCACAGGAAACAATGCCCACCTGCAGGTCTGGAAACAGCCAGGCACCCTTTACTGACTTTGGGCAGCCTGTCCAAGGCTGGTTCTCTTTGCCTGGGATGGTTCTCCAGGTCACCAACCCAAGCCTGGAAGCTGTTACACCCACTCATACCACACTGTAGTATATGGCAGAGAAAATTCATGCTATATATGTGTATAAAATATTGTAAAATCCAAGTTATGTCTTTGACCACCCTGGCTGGGAGCAGAGTCTTATTTCTATTCAATTAGTTCCTGGACAACGTTAAGATAATATCAAGTCTGTTAACGTATGAATGAAACCTTCCCAGGCCATGAGTGCCGACTTCCCTGGAATGTCTGAGCCACTCACCAGAACTTGCACCTGGGAAGATTGCATCTACCAAACTCCAGCACCTGCACCACTCTGCTACATGTGAATGCAGGCTCTTCCATATAGTTCAAACAACCATCCAGACATCTGGACTGGCTTTTGTATATTTCTGCATCTGTATGGTCCCAGTTCTACATGTGAAGGGACACAAAGGAACCTTCTGTCATTTCTGCCTCAGGCAGAATAAATTGTATATAAGCTAGCAGCATGAAGCAGTTGGGGTGAGCCACTGGGGAGACGCTGGCACTCTGTCAGTCGGATCCAGGTTCACCCAGCGCCGACACCCGGGGTTGACGCTGCCTTGGCTGTGGTGGTTTTTCAAAATTCTATTTTGTTAAGGATCTAATAAATCTTTGTTGAATTTCATTATAAATTTGGCTGCCAATTTGATCATTTATAACAACACCAGCACACACCCTCAGTGCCATGCTGAAAAATACCACTCTGAGCCACAGTAGGGACCTCATTTCAAGCACTTTGAACAGAAGAAAATATGATTCTGATTAGGGATGTCAGGAATACTACTAAAACAGGATCTTGGGAAGATTGGAGGTCAGGGTAACACACATGGACAGGAGCAGTCTGATCTTAAGGGGCCACTCAGGCAAATTTGGTCCTTCTAATACTGCTTGATGAGGGACTCTAAAGCAGATGCCCTAGGACATTTGCTATTTAATTTTTACTCTTTCCAGAGAAAAGGTTCTAACAAGAAAAGTGGCCGTATGCCTGCTCCCCCCACCTCCAAATGTCAACTCTGAAGCTTCATTCTGGTATGAAGCTAAAAAGATTCTCTGGGGTCAACCTGGCTTGTTCAGCCTCACTAGTAACCAAAACTCATGGTCTCTCAAACTCTTTCTTTGCTCTTTCACAGCCCAGCCTAGGGCTGTCACTGCAGAGAAATGGTGATAAGTGAAGAAAGCTTTTGGCCAGTCCATCCAGCAGGAGCAGTGATATCAGCAATATAAGAGCCAGAGCAAAGTACAGCTCACACACTCAGAGTTGTGCTGGCTGACCAGGACTAAAATGTAAAATAATTTAAAAAAAAAATTAAAAAAAAAACAACTTTGTTTTGTCTAGGAGTAGCAGCTCCAGCAATCAGTACATTTGGAGAGCAGATTTGATAAGTATGGAGGTACCTTCTTGCAGGTCTTTTCCTATGTAAAATCATAACACAGAACCTAGTTTTGAGGTCCTCAGCACCTTTTCACTAAGGCAACCTAGTGCTACACCCCCTTTGACTCTTACAGAGAGTTGAAAACATGACAGTTGTGCTTCTGGTCCAAGGAGGATTAGATAAGAATTAATTGGAAAAACCTTCCCTATGAAATATTGGAGGTTTCTAGGGGATTTTTTTCCTCCTGATATCACCTAAAAATAGAATTTTCATCCTCAGATCCAAGAGGAAGGTTTTCATGTATGGCATCTTTATATACCCCCTGCAGGACTTACTATCTGCAGGAACCACCCTAAGATAGACCCTGGGCTGAGGTGGTGCTGAGAAGGGAGCAGGGCCTCCTAGGAGCCCTCTTAATCAGGTGCCACAGGGTTTCAAGGCAACGTGGCGTCCACAGGCCACCAGCAAGAGCATCAGCAACCAGATAACATTTCCTGCTGGCTCAGCAGCCTGAAACTGGAACATGCTGGTCTAAGCCTTCTGTTCTATGGTAACTCTGAGCAAGCAGCTCTGACACACCCAGTAGGTATGGGTTATGTACTAAGCCTTTCAGAAATGGCACACTGAACATCACTCCAGCAATAAAAATGGAAAAGAAAAAGGGGAACAAGAAAGGATTCTGACTCTAACTAAGGCTGAAGGTGATGCAACACCAGTTAGCAACAGCTTTTTTTATCCATTTAAGTGCCAACACTTGTAAAATCACAAATAAGGGCATTTTAGCCAGTAGATGCTTCAAGAGGAAAGATATCCACCTTCTTGTCCACACCTTTTGTTTTTTAAGCCCAGTGTTTCTCTGCATGGCTCAATTTGCACTTAGATAGGTACTTATTTCTGTAAATCACCAGGTCCAAACCCACATGGCCCCAGGGCCAGCAGGGCTGGGGTACCTGGCTACATTAACCCACAGGTAGCCAGGACCTGAGGTGGCCCAGCAGTGAGCATGGCATGAGAACCCCACCAAGAAGGGCGAGTGATGCCCACTCCTGGCTGGGCACAGCAGCCCAAACCCCAGGCAAGGCTCAGCCTGATCCTTTCTTGCTAGGATCAGTTTTCCTCCTGCGGCTGTGCTGCAGCATTCATCCCATGGTCCTCACAACACCTCTGGCATAAGGAGACAGTCCCAACTGTCAGGTTTGGAAAACCAAGAGGCAGATTCTTGGCTGGTGCAAGCCAGCATAGCTTCACTGGGGGCCAAGGAGCTACCCCAATTCACCCCCAAAAGAAGGTTTGGCATAGAGAGACAAAGGAACACACTGCAGCCTCTCCATGGGTTTGGAGGTTGGGCATTCCCAATCCAACAGCACTGCTGCCATAGCTGGAAATCACACCTGGCAATTAGTCTGGCCCCAATGAACCGAGCAATGTAGAGAACTCAGAGCCACTAAAAGGTTTTCCACTTCCCTTAGTAGCTAAAATCCACTGTCTTCTCTTTTCAGCAGCAGTGCCTTGAGTTTTTGCTGCCCTTCACCTTTGGCACAGGAGGATGCCAGCAAAGCACTCAAAGCTTCTGCCATTTAGCAGTTACGTCTGTAGTGGGTAACATTCTGATATTTGCCTACTCAGGGAACGTGGGTGACACCCTTTAGCTATGGTGTGAGGGGCAAGCAAAACAATGATAGTCCTCACAGGGCATGGGCTCAGTTCCACAGACTTTCATCACAAAAATCTCATGTGTGCCCTGTGTTGAGGAGCCTGTGTTGGTAGGTGGAAGCCTTAGTTTTACAGATCATCAGAAGATGTAGTAAGGGGAATTGCAGAAAAAGCACACAGTGCAGACTTAGGTAGGCAGAGCAGGCACCTCAGCTGGAGGCCTTCCTTGCAGCCATCAGACATGCCACCTGTACCAGGTACATTTCCATAGCTTTTAATGCAGCTTAACAATTGTGTTGGAGACAAAGGAAAAGGCACGCTGTACAGGAAAAAAAAAAATCTAAAATGATACCCTTTTATTTGTAAAGCTCTGATGAAACAACTTTCCAAATGACGTCCCACTTAAAAACCAATGAAAACCAACCTAACTATGCATCAGTCACACTATACAGATTGCATCCTACATTTTCCAGATGCCTAGATATCTTCTGTAGTATTTACATATGTATCAGTTAGGTAGTAAAGTTTCATTGCAATTTGTTTCTTTCCACCACACTCTTACTCAATGGCAAAAAAACCCCTTGGAGATGCATTTGCATTTTTGTACAACACTTTGGAGCAAATGGCTAGGGCAATTTTCCTGAGAGAAGGCTTGTTCTTTGAAACTCTTGCTTTAACAACTGGAATTACAGAAGGTGGATGCATTTTTGTTGCGCTAAAAAGCCTAAGGATGCCTAGTTAAGTTTTTCTTTTAAATTATTTACGTACCATTAAGTTAAAATGTTTACATTCATTCATTCGTATAAAAACCGTTGTTAAATCTTATGCAAATGATTTAACACTGATTGCTGCAACGCAAATTGCACTTCTTTAAAAAAATTATTGTATATATGGAAGAAAAATATCTGATTGCTACCCTGTTTACAAATTCTGACTGACTCTACACAGTTCAGCCAGGAAATATGGACTTTCATAAATCTCAGTCACAGTGTACTTTAAAAGTTACATCTCAGTCTTGAAAAGTGAGTAAATATTTTAAACCAAAAAACACCAATCCCAAAATCTCCTTAACCAGCTGGACCTTGTGGGACTTGTACCAAACGTTGTGATTTCTTCCAGGGATGTAGCTGGGCTCTGAAGAGCAGAGCAAGGCACGCTGAAGATGGAGAGCACAGAAGGAGAGGTCTGACGGGGCGAAGACATCAAATCTTCAGTGCGAGAAGTCTGTGTCAACTCAAGCTGTAAGCACTTCTGACACTCATTAAAAAGTATCTCACTATCTCTGGCAATTAAAGTCTTTGCTACTCCCTCCTTGACACTGACAACTTCCACCAAATTCTTAGGGAAAAAGGCGATGAGAGAGTGAAAACAACTATATAATCAGAAAGGCAGCACTGCTGGGTAAGTTGAGGATGTATTTCTGGAATCTATCAATAGGTGTGGGTTTATCTCTTCTTTTTTTGTTGTTGTTTTTTCTTTTCCTTTTTTTTGTTTTGGTTTTTTTTTTTTTTTTAGGGCAGCTTTGAAGGGGTTTTTTTGAGAGTGTAAGGCTGCATTAGCTATCCCCGGTGGTCATTTGCTTTCCCTACATTTTTCTTGCATAGTTGAGGAACTGGATGCTTTGGCAAAGCCTCTTTGGGAAGTAGAAAAACACCTCTGCCACCAAGGCTCAAAAACTGTTTCAGAGGAATGGTCTTTGCCAGCACTCTCACTGCCGCTGCGACCGCTCCACAGAGGAAACTGCGCGCAGATGTCCGGGGGCTGCCAGGATCCAGCTTCCCTCACACCAGGTCATGCCAGAGCCAGGGCACACCAGGGATCCTGTCTCACAGATGCTGTCACTTCGGCCGTGGAGCTCAGGCTGACTCCTGTGTACAGCCCATCTTGACCTGAATACTTAAGGTTGCTGCTTTCGGGACTGGTGCTCTCTCCGGGGCCAGACATCACCGACGAGCTCGCCTGCGGGGAGGGGGAGAGCAAAGAGAGACTCATTGAGCAGGTGAGCTTGGCACACACTGGAGTGTGAGAGCACATCAGGCCTCAAGCACAGCCATCACGACAGGATTTCTGCTCAAAAACAGGCTTTGCCTTCTGCTTGCCCCTGTGCCTTGAAATCCTGAAACAAAAAAATGTGTCAGCATGAACCCAGCCGCCCAGTCCTGCTGATGGCAGTGATGTCTGTGTTTGGAGAGGTAGAAATTAAACCATGTGATGGGCAGGAAACTTGGAAATCAGCTCATGATGAAGAAGGAAATGTGCATGTGTCCCACTGCCCCCTACTGAAAAGACACAGCTGCCAACACCAAAAAATGTGATCTGGGAGTGGTGGCAGCTCTATTTTTTCATCCCCATGGGAGAAGCCAAATACATCCTAATTCCCCAGGAGCAGATACGGAGCACCTTCTGGAAAGAGGCTTTCTTTGGGCTCTTCAGCCCTTGAAATGCTTAAAATTATTCCTGACCCTTCAAAACGCCAGCCAAAACCACTTTATCCCTGTAGGACTGGCCACTAAAGGAGATGCTCTTTTAATCTTCAGCGGAGAAGCACTATGCCTTTGAAGCAGGAGTATTTTTGTTCTGCTGACTGCACAAGACAACATGCAGGGAAGCCCTGGTAGGCACGGAGATGAACCTCTGAACCACGCTGGAATCAGTCCATTTATTTTAACAGAGAAATGGAGGGTTAAAAAGACAAAGGAACAATCATTTTTTCCATGAGGCTGAGCAGATCCGCTAAAGAGGAAGAAATCGCAGTGCCAGACGGAGAAGGGGCAACATTTTCACCTGATAAAGGAAATGTTTAAGAGCTGACTTCATGCAAAATTAACTCTTGGATATGTCAACTTTAAAGCCTTAATTTACTTGTTAATGGATAGTCTTTAGATGAAATTCCTTAAAAAAAAAAAAAAAAAGAAAAAACCCTATCCTAAACTGTGACTGCAGAAGCTTCCTGCCTGCTGTTTAAGTACGAAGTATACATATTTAATCATTTTACAAGAGTAGAGCTCTTGGCTCTCCTGGAGCTGTGCCAAGCGAGCAGTCCTGACATAGGAAAAGCAAGGCTTCATCAATTCAAAGGTTATTTCCAAATGGTGTGGAGCAGAGCTCTTTTTGCCGTGCTTAATCCAGGGAAAACCTCACCTTCTGAAAGAGATACTGCTAGAAGTCATTTTTGTCTGAAATAACCTGGGCTCCAGTATTTTCTTAACCTTTTATTAAAATGATTGACTGCCAGTATTCTTCCACCCCGTCATCCACCCTGATCCCCCTCCATTAGTCACTACCCAGAAATGTAGAGAAGGAAGGAAAAAAACGCTGTCCCCCAAAACCAGCTGAAACAGCTCTAATCCTAAGAGACAGGTTTTATCCCTCCCTTGAACATACAGTTGCCGAGCAGTGACAACGAATCTCTGTATCCTCTTTCCCTGTCACTGTGCATGGAGAATTCAGTGAGGCAGGTTCCATGCTAACCTTTGTATACAGCCCTGATCTTGCATCAGCCTGGCTTTTCAAAGCCTTCCTTTTATTTTTAATGCCTCAAACATTTCTGTTAGCACAATAGACATAATTTTTAACAGCTTCAGTCTCCCCACTGTGGAAGAAGGGTTTAAATTAGTTGAGCAGTGTTTGCTAAACCTGAGCTAAAAATACTAGGAGCTGCTTTGAAAGGCTCCCATTTGCCCATATTTGCCACTGGTGTTCTAGTAGGCAAATATCTTATCAGTACCTGTTTTTTCCGGGCTTGGAAAGTGTAATTCACCTTTTCCTGATTCAGCCCTACAAAGGTGGGGTGCAGGGACCCACAGTTTCCATATGGGGTTATCAGGTACCCCTCCCTCGGACACCCCAGAAGGGAGGACATGGAGGCACGTCCTGTTTGAAGACTGCCCATCCCTGCCTGTCCAAGGCCGGATTCTGGCTCTGTTGAGCCAGGACGGGCAGGACCCAGGCAGGACTGCCAGGCCTGGAAACCCCACCCCAGTAATGTCATGACAAATCCAGGCAGCTTGGGCAGCTCCCAAAGTGAGACATGGAAAACAAACTTTGGCTCATGAAAAGACAGAGTCACAAGTCTGTTCCTGAGCCTCCCTACCTTTGCTCTTACTTTTCCAGCTTTAAGGGATGAAAGATGACAGAAGTTACACTTAGTTATTAGAGGATTTTTTTCAGCTGAAATAAATAAACTAAACAATGCTGATTAAGATAATGGGGTCTAATTCACAGCTACTGGCTCTATCTATAAGAAGGTAATGACTTTATTTTTATTGGAATTCTGATAATAGATAACAGATAATCAAGTGAAGGTCAGCTTCCAGAGAAAAAATGAATGAAGTCCACTGGGAAGAGCCTGCCTCCCAAACAAACAGGGAGGTTGTGCTTCTATCTGCAAGCATTCTTCTTTTTACCCCAACCAGGAGGAGCTGGCCATGAGTCAGACCCCAGGCAGGTTGTCTGTGTCTGAGGTGGCCTTTCTGCATAGGACCTGCCCACCATGTACAGAGGAAGACCTCTGCCAGAGCCACAGAGACAACTAGATTGCACCCAAACCTGCCATCAGGACCTTAGAAGCAAATTAACCCCCACTAAAGCTGCTCCACATCAAAACCAGGCTGCTCAGGCTGTCCTTGCCAGCACTCAGGGAACAGCAGCATCAGCTCTGGCTGAAAGACTCCTGCTTTCTTCCTCCCACTCCTTCCTGCACCAGCTGCCCACCACAGAGAGCAGGGAGAGGGGATGGACACTTTCCCCTCTGGCCTTCCCCCACACCTCCGCAGCCAAGAGGGAAATGTGCTGGGCAAGATCAGCTGGAGGGGGGGTAAAGGGCCTTGATCTAGACCTTTGGTCTATCAGATAGACCTTTACTCTATCCACTTAACACGTTCAAAATGCTCCATGAATTTTGGACATTACATTAAGTCAGCAATAAGCTGGGTCTCAGCTGAGACTTTCTTCCTCCTCAACCTAATTTACTTTCGCAACACTTAAATGATATCTACAGTCAGTTAAAATACATTTGCAAAGAATTCTCTCACACATGAAGTGTTGGGGCAAACTGGTGGAGTCCCTAATTTTCCAGCCTCAGCCTCCCTGCAATAATGTCCATCCTCAAAAAGAGCACATTTTTCCAACGCTGTCACTCCCTGGATCCAAAGAGCAAGTCTTGGCACTGCAAAATGACAGCTTTTTTTACTGATGTAACGACCCTCTCAGTACACAAAGCTGTCATTTCTTTCTAGTCCAATTGATCCTTTTGTTTATACTGCAGACGTGTAAGTTTACATATCTTCTAATCTCTCCTTTGTATTATAGCAACATAAATCTGTGGTTAATACTTCATTAATTTCCTAAGGGAGGCAACTTCCAGCATGGCTTGGAAAACAGATGACCCACTGCTGTCAAGGGCTGTATGAGTAACTGTCTTTATTGCTTTGGCAATAAAACAAAACCAAGCAAAAGGTATGCGTCCATGTGCATATAGAATTTTGGGATAGAAGCAAAAATACTTTTTCCTTGCTGTTCCCCACTGAAACAAAAAAGCTGGACTGCTTCCTTCTGTTTGATATAAAAATGAATTGCCTTTTTTTTTTTTTTTGGATACATATACACAGAGCAAAGAAAATTACTCAATGTAAAAAAAAGACTCAGTGTATGAAACTGAGTGGGGAGAAGAAAGTAGCTTCCCATTTTGTCCAGGACTGAGCATTGATACAGAAGAGGTGAGAGACCAAGAAAAATTTAAACTGGAGTCCAGAGTATCATATCTCCCATCATACTGCCCTGTCTGCCATGCTCTTTGGTATTTTAGGTTGCTACGTTCCTCATGCCTCCTGTTGATCTTATTCCACCTGGTTTAGATAAATATTTACTCATACCAGGACTGAGGCACCGTGTTCCCATTTTCCAGGTGAAAGTCCTACCAACCATGCTGGTGAGCCTTTCTCATGGAAACTCTGTCCCAATTCCTACACAATTACTCCATTCAACTGGAATATTATCATCAGATAATCTGAAGGACCCCTGGGCATTCAGCTCCCCTATATCCAGGTGGTTAGCATATTGTTTTAAGAGGTTGAATCTCTGGTTCCTCCAGACTCTATGGAGGCTGATTTCCCTGTAGCCAGCACAAATGTCCTACCAATTTGCTGCCTAAACAGGAGCAAAAAACACCACCTCTAAACAGCTCACTCCTCTTCTTCTGACAGAAAAAAAGAGAGAGCAAAGGCAGGAGAAGCCATTAATCCAATCCAGCCCCATTTCTCCAGCATTTTGGAGACAGTTAAAACTGTGTTTTTCCTGCTAGCTCACCACATGCCAAGGCCATCTCAGTCAGTTCTCTCATTTCCCACCCTACAAAACTGAAGCACCAGTCCTGAACCACTTCTCAAGGTAAACCTCCACGGGAAGTAAGCACTAGTTTTTCCTCCTAAGTTTTTCTGTGTTGTGAGATTATGGTTTCTCTGAGAAAACTCCAAACTCTACACAAAGGACACAGGAGACTCTTCTGAAAGAAGAGTTCCCCTGGTGCTGCTGAGTTTTTCTGACATCAGTTGTGGCTCAAGGAGCCTCCATGTCCTGCGATAAGAAGCAGATTTTACAGCAGGTTTCATACTGCTTCTATCCTAAAAAGGGAATAAAGTCCTTCTGGTTATCACACTTGTTGAAGCCCCTGCATGGAAACGGATGGGTTTCCACTGCAGACCATGCCCTTCATTTAGCAATTTATTTGGTGGAGTTTTTCCCTGTACAGTTTCAGCAGCATCAAAGGGAGAGCAGGTATAGATGCAGATGCAGGCTGTCTGAAACCTTCAAGTCTTCTTTTTATGGGGATGTTAGGCAATTTCATATATCATGCAGCTGGACCCTTTCCACATTAGTAACACAGGACACCCAGTACTTATAGTGCTTAGGAAAACAGAAATAGGCCTAGATCCTAGATCCAGATGTGAATTTGGCAAATAGCCCCTTTACAATAGGACAACAAAACATCTCTGATCCAAACACTTCTACATTTTGGGATGTTTGAAATCAACTTTGCCCCCACAGCAATTCATTAATCGTATCACTTAAATGTTTAAACTTCAGCTAGAATGTAAAATCAACATTTAAGGTTCTTGCTAATTTGTCTCAGAATTGGCATCATATAAGATTCCCTTCGTGAAATGGATAGTCTCAAAGACACTGCCAAGAATAATTGCTGCCCTCCTCTTTTTCTGCCCTCCCTTCTTTATTTTACTTTAAAAGAGATAAAGAAAGGTAGGGCAAAAAGTGAATGTTACTGACACAAATGAATTCTGCTGAATTTCATTTCCATTAGATTTCTACATAACTGGAAACTTTTTTGGCAGCCTCCCACAAAAGGCATAACAAATTGCTTTTGTACCAGTAGAGGAATTCATCTCCTCTGTTTCATTTAGCAACAACATTGCTGTGAATTTCACACAACAGTTTCTAAAACGTCATCAGATTTCTCTGCCTAATGTCAATTTGGCATTTTCCCCCTCTTCACAGAATAAAGGCTAGAGAAGCAAAAACAGAGCAAAACAAAAACAAGTTGCCATGCCCGTTGTGTAAGGCACAGGAACAAGCCAGGTTCACTATTCAGGCAGGTGCCTGTTTTTCAGCAACATCACCAACACCACTGTCAGGAATCAACATTGGTCTTTTTAAAGTGACCAAAAATTGCAGAGCCTGGATTCATCCATCTGAGGGTTTGTTTTTTTTCCCTCCTCACATGAGCTGGAGAAAGTTATTCTCCTTGTGCAAAGCCATTGTCTATTCTAGAAATAATTACAAACCTTTGATCTATCGATAGATCAACTCAAAAGGAAAAAGAAAAAATAATCAAGAAAACAGAAGTCTAGCAGAGCATCTTTGCTTCAGCATGTGATCAGGTTTAAACGCTCTATAATGCTGACATCCCTTCACTCACAACAGCTTAAACAGGCTTTACGAGTTCTCAGTCCCTTCCATAAGATTTAGACTCTTTAGAAATTATTTTGCATCTTTGCAGTTAGTGATGATGTTCCCAAATTACGTCTGGGACAACAGGAGCCCATCTTGACAGCCACCACATTCTACTTTAAACTTCCAGCCTCCCGAGTCCTCATCCCTTTGAATTACAGATGCTTCGGCAAAGACAGAAGCCTGAGTGAAGAATGTGACCATGGCCGTGACATATCCTGACAACTACTCCCTTGGAAATCCTCTTTTCATTCACATACATCTGGGACTGGGGCACAGGGATGGGAGATCAGTAGTCCTTCACATAATTTGGGATGGAGTCAGAGGGATGCCCATACGTCTGGTTGCCACTGCAACTTCCTCTCTCTAGCGCATGTCACAGCCCCTCTCCATCACTTCCGTTCGCTGAAATCCTTCACGAGGGGGTATTTGGAAGTGCTTTGCATATGCAAGGCACATCTGATCAAATCATGGTGGAGAAAAGGCTATGCAGATGTTACCATGCTGCCTGCTGGATATAAGGGGACAGATTTTCCCAGCTGTTGCACAGGTGTCCTCTCCCAATCTGATCTACTGTAGAAAAATCAGGGAGAACTGAAGTCCTGTCACTGGCAATGCCATCATGTAACTAGGAGAAGCCTCAGGGTCATTCCTGGGAGCTGCTCCTAGTTGCTAGCAGTTCTCAAGGAGTCTTTTAGCCCTCAATCCATGCCCCTGCACCCCTCTCCTCTGGTACCCACAAACTCCATCTGGAAAAACCATATTAAAAATGGTACTACTAAAACTATAACATAAAGATTATTCATGACGTGTTTGATGTGCCCTTCTAGGGAGAAATACCACAGAAAGGAAGTCAGGTTTTAGCCAGCCAGGAAGGCAGCAGCATAGTGGAAATGAGATCTTGTCTATATGGCCTCTCCTTCCCCGAGCAGCACAAGGCTGTGCTGCCTCAGTCTAGCCTGGGATTGTGCTTCCATTTCTACCTATTACATAAATCTCACCACATTGCTCAGGATCTCTACTACTGCTTAAGGTAACACAAGGAAAATTTAAGGAAAATTTGGCTACATTTTTTTCCTTTGCAAATATCAAGGGAGAGCCTAAACAGTGCATAGTAGTTCCTTGGGAGAGTCTGAAACCCAATTCCTAAACTACAACAGGTCACTTTTCAGTTAGTGTTTCTCTTTTTTTTTGATGTGATCTGTTTATTTTACTGGATTGACAGGGTTTTCTCACGTCAAAGACAAGCCCTTTTAGTACTATGCTAGTCTCACAGGATCCAAACCCAAAATCCAGTGCCTCTGAAAATGGGTGGCCCTGTCAGTCCACAAACAATCGCATTTGCTAAAAAATGAGTTTTTCTTCCCCTTGTACAATGAAACTTTGTACATCAGAAATTAAACTATTGAAAGTAATTTGAATGTAGAAAATCCAAGACATACTGAAAAACAGCTATTATAAACAATGTCTTCTTTTCATTAATAAAGGCCTAAAGAAAGCCACATTAGAAAAGTTTCTCAAAGAAATGATGTGGCAGATTAAGGGATACAGGAGGCTGAGAAGTGAGTGTGGATATGGATAGGTACAGCCAAGGGGTTAGAAATTAATCTGCATTAAGCTTCACAAATTTAGCAGTAGTATTTATCACACATGCTGAGTGAAGAAAGGAAGTTTGAGATGGTTGGAGTACATGATGTAAAATAAGGATCAAAGCTAAAGCAAGGGATGATCAGCACTCCTCGGGTGCTTCTCTGGAGCTTGGTGCTGCCAGATGCAGAGCATCTGGCCCCTGAAAAACCCTCTGTGGGCAGGGGGCTGAACCCCCATGCACTGCAATCAGCAGGGAGCTCCAGCCTGGCTTCAGCTGAGTTTGGATCAGGGTTTAATTGCACATTTTAGTTTAAAACAAAAGCCTGTATGGTTTACTTCATACAGCAGGAAAATGTTTTTCTGGATTTTACCCTTTGGGATAATGCGTATATATATGTATATGTATAATTGTTTCTTGAAAGGATCAGTTGGGCATGTTTTATTGTCTTCTGTCCAAAAGAAAACCTTTGAAATGAAAGAACCTGAATATTTAAAAACAAGATGTCTGCGGTTAAGCTGCGGCTAACTATCATAAAAATTATATAGATCTTAATCAAGAAGGTTTGCAAAGTACTTCAGCTTGTCGTTCTGTTTACAGCTATATGTAATATCCTCCGAAAATCTTGTTCTAGTATCAGCTAACAAAACTGGAAAGTTTGTTTAGATTATTGTTCTGCTAGATAAGATAAAAGCTGTGATAACATTGCCCAGTGATCAGCCAGCCTGCGGATACAGACACTCACCCCGGAGGCTGCAGTCTGTGCGCCGGGAGAAGCAGTTTTGCTACAGTCATCTGAGTTAGTAGAAGACGTGGATGTCGGAGTCATAGGAACTGCAGTAGTACTGTTACCTGGAAAATTGGGAATTGGCATTAAAAATAAAAATTTTTCAGACAGAGAAGAGGAAAAAAAACCAAACAAAAAACCAAGACAACTACAAATGTAGCAGCTACACTTTCTTATATTTTATATTTACCGGAGCATGCCTTTGATTTATTTATATTCTTAGGTTTTCGCTTCCTCGTCTGAATTCCTTCTTTTTTCATAGCTAGAGGCCGAGGAACCTGAAAAAATTAAATTTCCACACCAATCACAGAGTTGCATATGTACTCTATTCAAGAATCAAAATGCACTACAAGACCAGATGTGATGTTGCAAATGTCTCTATAGCAAGTCAATTTTCTCTGGGTCACAGTACTAGTTCTAAAGAATATTTGCATTTTGTTTGGGCAAAACAACAGTTTGATTCAAGGGCAGTCATACCTGAATTAAGAAAATTGGGAAACTTTTTTTTCTCTATGCAAACTTCATAGTTTTTTCAACCCCTCAATCAATCCACAGGAAAACAGCACAGAAATAGGGAAAAACCAGCATTATTTGGCAGTAAGCCATAAGAAATTAAATTGGATGGGGTATATCTGATCCGTGATTTATTATTCCAGTCAGTTAGGAATTATCTCCAATGCCTGATTCTGGAAAGAAAGAATGTATATGAGAAAAAAAATCATCCTCATCCTGCAGACCAGCTCTGAAAACCAGATCATCACAAGGAAAAGTCTTAGGACAGAAGCTTTAGAATAGAAGAATTGACTTAGTATTTGTTCCTATAAGCAGGTCTGCCCACAATACAGTTTTATGGTATCTAAATTTGTATTTATATGGATAAATTTATATTTAAATGTGCTCAAAAATCATCTTTGTGTTCATCACAATGATAATCACACTACAAAAACACTGGCTTAAAATATATTTTAACACCATTTTGAGGAAAGAAAATTAATGTGTTTTCTATTGTTATAATATTTAAACCTGTGACATAATTTACATTTTATTGAAGGCTAGACCACGTCTCAATCATTCCTAATGCTCTTGCTCTTCAAACATTTATGCTCTACTGTAACACAATCCACAGGGGTCTCACCCAAAACACGCTCTATCACATTCAAGACAGAACTTTTTTTTACCCTGTTATTGCCCAACAAAGGCTGAAATTGCCTTTAAAGTTTTTCTGGCATAGCTATGGCTTGAATTACACCCTTTTGCTGGCATAGCTATGCCTGTCCATGAAAAACTGTCTCATTAAAGGTCTAGGGATTTTTTTCCCTACTAAAGAGCTGGTTTAAATTCCAGTGACAAAAACACCACTGCTGCTCATCCAGAGGTGGTTTCTTTATATAAATCTATTGAGAGAGCTCCAGTGGCAAACACATAACTAGTCAAAAGCATAACAAGCTAAAGTGGTACAACCATTTTCTGATGTCACACATTTTTCTGTTGCTCTACGCATTTTGCTGGCTGTTTTTTGGAGGACCACCCCTTCCCCAAAGCAGCATCAGGGCTGGCAGGGGATCTCCCTTGGTGGAGCAGCCACTCACCCCATGGAGCTTCATGTAGAGGCCGCAGGCATTGCAGACGGGCTCGCCCTCGGCGTTCCTGCGCCACAGGGTGGTGGTCGTGGTGTGGCAGTTGGCACAGGACAAGCCCATCCGCCGCGACGAAGGCTGGATGGAGGCAAGCACAGGCAAACACGGGTATAAACAGGTGGGCAGCAGAGAATGATTTATGCCTTTGTGGTTCTAAAAAGTCCTTTAACAAATGGCGGGGATGGTAGGAGCCTTTTTTTTATAGTATCTGTCAGCAACAGCCTGGAATTAGAACGGAATTATCCTCATATCAGAGTGGAAAGACGGTGTGAAGAGGTACCGAATGTCTTTCAACCCTGGGCAGTCACAGCAGAGGGAAAATTCTCATCTGGGAGCTGGTGACCAGAAGTCTGTTCAGAACACCAGGCACTGGGTCTTTTTCCAGCAGGACAGCTAGGAAATATCTCCACTACAGCTCCATTGAGCTGAACAGAAGGCACATCACTCCCGTGCCGCCTCCCCAGACAGTTCAGTGCTCTCTCCCCTGTATGGTGGGTGAAGAGGCAGCTCTGATCCTGCCGCTGATACTCCTGACTCATTGGAAAAATCAGCCACTTCAATCACCTGCCCTCGGTGGCACCACATCTGGGGAAAACTTTCCTGGGCATCCCAGGGGTAACACATACTACGGCATTACTTTCATAAAAAGATCTTTTTATCATCTCCCATTTTATCCTCATACAAAAAACAGCATGCCTGGGGAGTGTGTTTTACAGAGCAGAGCCTCCCTCAGCCAGCAGAAAAGCTGGTGGGTGACAACAAGTTCCCACTGCAAACAAGCCATTTATGACACTCTTCCGTGGAGTTTGGAGCCAAGATGAAGCAACTCTGTATCAGAAATAACCGTATAACCCAGAGCTTTATGGCTACAGGCTGTATATCATAAGTGAAGGCAGTCCTCATAAACATGTGAAATGAAGGTGAATGGGTTATAAAAGTCCCTGTAACAACTGATCTCTTTTACGTTCATCACAAGCAAAGAATTCCAGCTACATCATAAATCTAGTCTTTTTCAAAGTATCACATTGTCAAAAAAATACAAAAAAAAATCTGTGCCTAGCTCTGTGTCTGGCAGCTGAACAAGTTTACATGGAGAAGTCAGTTTTAGAGGATTGCATTAATCTTATTCTGACCATAAAGTGCCCATAACTGAAATTACTAACTTAAGGGTACAATGCCCTTCCTCTTGAATCATTTACTGCTGGGTTGTTAGACATAACTGGGTCACCTTTGATACCACAGGGCTGTCTGCCACTGGGGAAACCAATAAAAATGTTTTGAGAATGAAGAATATTCCAGATTAATAACCGAGTTTCTTGAATATTGTCTGTTTGAGTGTCTGCAGCAGTAAGCCGTCATTTTACACCACAGCTCAGAAAGAGCTCCAGATTAAATACAAATTTTGTAATCTTGAATCAGTAATCCATTATTAACTGCGCAGGAAAAAAAGCTAACCACCCAGCCAAGTGTTATATAGGCTGAAGTACACAAATACAGTTTTTAATCTCAAAAATCCAAGTACCATGAAAACAGAATTTTTGACCTAGTTATTAAATATGTACTCACACAGCGCTCAAATTATGCCCTCAACTCAATGCGTCTTTTACGTGATCACATTGAGTAAAAGAAAGCTGGTCGTAACACACATGCTTCTTTTTCTTTCTCTGCAAGTGAAATGCTGTCAGCTGTTTCACTCTGCTAAATTCTATGCAGCCTGGTCTGAACCTTCATACATTTTATTTCAATAGCTTTTTCTCATTCCCATATCTAAACAGACAGTGAGTTTTGTCATGTTTTGAAGCTAAAACGACTTTTCTGATGCAGGAATTTTATCAGAAACTTTGGGGCAATCTAAACATGTTTAGCTTTTTCAAAACATTTTCCCTTCTCACCTACATATTTCCAACTGTATGAACACAGAGTCATGGTTGATTTATAGTTATGGCCAGGGTACTCAGTAGGGATTGTTACACAGAGCTATTTCAGAGTTATTTTGCTGAGGTGTCAGACTGAAATCGGGCTGTAGTTTGACTCTGCTTTAGTCTTCTCACCCCCACCCCTCCCTCAAAAAAAAAAAAAAAAAAAAAAAAAAAAAAAAAAAAAAAATAGGACACAGAAATGCAACAAAAGGGTGTCATAGTTACTTGAAATCTGCCTTGGGCCAGAGTGCCACAGCAGTTCGGGCTCTGATGCTCTAGACAATCGGCAGATCTGGCCCCTCCGCTGCATCTGTCTCCACTAATGAGATAACACCTTGTGTCATGAAATTTACCTGACGGCCAGCTAGAAAAAACAGACACCTAGCAGGAGTAAACCTCTGGCTTAAAGTTAAATTAACTCTTTGGCTTAAAGAAAGATCATTAAGCAGAGGTGGGTTGGTTCCCAAGCGCTTACTGTCTGTTCCGACTATCGAGTGTTTGGGTCCTGTTTCCCCTCACTCCCATAAGAGCACTAAATTCAAACGGTTGTGAAATAAAGAACAGTAGGTGTTTTAGCCCAAGCAAAACAGGCATGGAGCAAAGCAGCTGGCATGATTGAAAGGGGCTTGAAAGGCTGATGGGTTTGATACACTGTCTCCATACACAAGGGTCCAAACATCAGCTTGGATTATAGTGGTGTGATTTATTGTGGCTCGCTCAGTAACAGCCATTACTGAAGAGCGTATTCTTTCTGTCTGCTGACCTCCACCCATATTTGCTAAACATAATGTACAGTTCCCACTTGTTAAATTTTCTCCTTGCCTATTCAGTGCCAACCTGAGTTATAAACAGGGGTTCTGGCTTGTACTATTTATTTCCCCCCCTAGTTTTAGGAGTATATTTTTAGAAAAATTGCCGCTCATTTCTTAGGAGTAAAACAAAACAAAGGCTATTATCATTGTTTAAACAATTGGTTTTCTTTGAATTATATACAAAACTTGCTTACATTCCCAAGGATCGAGCTCTCAGCAAACAAAGCAGGTCTGGAGAAATTCCTAGCCCTCTGAACAAACATTTTCCAACCTTGATTTCTTTTTTTTTTTTTTTTTTCTGTTGGAAATGTCCAACATCACCAGCACAAATTTCTTCCAAGACGCTGAATCCCCCTCACTGATGGGGCTCATAGCTCAAAAAGCCAGGCTGGCCCATGCCTGGTATGCAGCTCACAAGGGGGCAGAGAGAGATTTTGCCTGGAAGTGGGTCTGAAGCGGTTCCCAAAAGGCTGCCAGCCTGTCACCCCTCGCAGTGACCAGTTTGGCCTGCAAACCTGCTCAGGAGCCCCACTACAGTTTTGCAGCCAAGAGGATCACCAGGCTAATACGCTGATTGCTCTCCCCCATCTTTGCCCCAAATTTCTCCCTGGCTACAGCTGACTGGGGTTCCTTGGGGCAAAGCTCCTCTCGGCTCCCTCCTCCCCTCCCTCCCGACTCACCACTCTCTTTTGGGGCTTGATGAGGGGCCGGCTGAGACCGTTCATTTTGGTGTAGAGCCCGCAGGCGTTGCACAGGTAGTTGCCGGTGCCGTCCCTCCTCCACAGCGGGGTCTGGATGGAGCCGCAGTTGACGCACTCCCGGCTCTCGGACAGGTCCTCCAGCAGCTCTGGGGGCAGGAGCAGAGGGGAGAGGCGGTGGGGCACGGCCGCAGAGCCCGGTGTAGCCCCGCGGAGCGCGGCCCCGGCCCCGCCGAAACCCGGGCCCCGGGCGAGCGAACAACCAGCACTCGGAAAAGCAATTCCCCGGCAGCGACGGCGACCATGCGGTGATTTTTTTTACAAAATCCTTGGGTTTTTCTTTTCCTTTTTTCGGTTTGCTTGGTTTTTGGGTTTGGTTTGGTTTGTTGTTTTTTCTTCTATTTATTTAAACGTGCCAGAGCCGCTGCGGGCCCCTGCGGAGCTCTTGCCCTCCGAGCCGGAGCAGAGCCGGTGCGCCCCGGACACCGGCTCGCCGCAGGGCTCAGCCCCGGCCCGCCGTCCACTCCCAGAGGGATTTGACCCTTAGCAAATCCGCCTGGGGTCCGCTCCAGGGGCGAAATCCCCTCCGTGGTGCCCACAAGACAGAAAGGGAGGTGCACTTGCCTTTAGAGGGGAGCAGAGTGGGGAGTGAGGTGGCTGTCAGAACAGCCACTTCCAGAGCCACCCGGGGAGAGGGATATAAGGAGCTGCCGTTTTGCCCAGTATTCCCCAGGGTCGAAGCTTGGCAAGAACTTTTCTACCTTAACTCTTATTTTAAATGCCTCACAAGTACTAAAGCTTCTAGTTTAGAGGCAGCGTTTGGGGCCCTGGTGTGCCAAGGCAGCCAGGGGCAGTGGCTGCTTCGCCTTGGCTATTTGGTCAAATTAGAGCTGGTTTGTAGGAAACAGAGGAAATGGAAAAATAAGCGTTATTGTGCCTCCTGCTTTCATAGTTACTGAGCACTGAGAGGGGGGGAAAAGCGGGATAAAAGCCCGGGGGAAAAAAAGAAAAAGGAAAAAAAAAGAGAGAGAAAACCCACCTATAAAAGCTAATGCTTTCACCCATGTGAATCCCTGTTCTGATTCACCTCTCCATATTTCTATACTTCAGGAGAGGGGGGGAATAAATACTTGTTTTACATAGACTGTGCCACGTTGTGCAGAAATAATAAAAGCAGATGTTTGGATTTTTACAGCAGCTTTCGAGTCGAGTCTGGGAATGTATGTTTCAGACTCAGAGCTTCGTCATTGATTTTTTTATTTCCCTCTGCTACCTGCCTAAAATTCCTCATTGGGTTATTCTCTAAGGTTTCACTCTACAGCGAAAGAGAGCTCGTAAAGGTCGAGCAGCTTTGGAGACTGGGTTGCGGTGACACGGCTGGCCTTGAGCTGAGAAAGACTCGGCCTTTTGGCCCGCACCCACCCAAATACTTTTCTCTCCTCCCTTCGTTTGCGAATTATTAGGCGCTAAAGAGGAACGGGCACACGGCACAGTCCAGAGAGCACAGTTCAACTTAAGTTGTCAGCTCCTAGCTCTTAGCACATCGCTAAGATTTATTAATCTTTGCATTAAAAGCACCATTGAAGACTGTAATCAGAAAAATGTTTAGGACGTCAAGGACGCTGGAACTTAAATATTATTTTGTCTCGGCTATTTATTTTACGGCATTGCCTGTGTGCCTGCAGAAAGAAATTCTGCCGTGACAATATTTCTCGGGCATTTTCAAATATTTTTCCCCTTAGAGAGTGAGTACTACAATTTTTTCCAAAAAAAAACCAAAATAAAATTTTAATTTTAGACACTGTTTTAGCATCTCTAAGAGTACCGTTAAGAAAGCTTTATCAAACTGTCTAACATTTAGCCGTAAAAAATACATTTCGGCTACAATTTTCCCGCAATGTTGACACGGGGCAACGCGTGGCTTCGGCTTTGCTGCCGCTTTTTGCCTCACAGGAACAGAAAAGTCGCCTAGCCCCGGAGCTCCGGGCTGCTTCGCCCCGCGTTACACCGCGTTGCGGCTGCCCTGGAACCCGTCTTTTCCCTCATGGAAAGGCTAATCCCTACCCCTCCGGCCCCCAGCACCGGTGGGAGGGAGGAATAAGGGCGGGAGAGACCCGCTGGAGCAGGGGAAGCTGCCGTGCTCCCCGGCTGCCTTGACATTCCTGCCCTAGCCTCCTCCAGCGCCCGGCTCCTGCACTTCTCTGCTCCTTCTTACTCACCCCTCTCCTCTCCCTGCCGTAAGATTTTCCAACCCCAAGTCTCTCCCGACAAAATTTGGAAAAAAAAAAATAAAAAAACACAATTGATTTTTTGACTCTCCATCATCTAGTTCCACACTATAACTTTTAAAAGTTGAGTTTAAAACTCAACTGTTTTGTTACTCTGAGATGTGGCCTCTCCTATCACTGCTAAAACTGACTATCTTCCCTCTGTCAAGATATTAAACACCAAGTGGGAGGATTAAAATAATTAAATCTACATGGTGTCATCGACAGACGGGAGGAGCATTGTGTGTACAGCCCTACAGAAAGACAAAAATCCACGGGATAATTTTCTGCAACACTGCACTGGACGAGAAAATCACACTGTCTATAAAATATATGCACCTGGTAGGTAGTTTATGCTTAAAGTGAATGATGATCAAATCTGTGTGCGTACACATATTTACATAAATATGTATATATACATAATAAATATATGCAGAGCATGTATATATAAATACATATACATAGCCACACACACCTCTCTATAAACCTCTATTTATATATACATAAATTTATTCTAAAGCTGAAGAGATTGCAATAATCGTTAATCTTTCTACCTCTGACTAAATCATCACAGCTCAAACTCCACTTCTACAATTGATTTAATGACACCGAGAATCTCCTTAACTAAAAAAAAACAAGAATTGGACACCTCGGAAAAGAAAGCAAAACCCCTCAGGAGGTGCTGTATTTTAGCAGTTTATAAATTACGTTTCCTCATTCATACATGAGATTTTGCTTTGCTGCCTTTCTTTTTTAATGAAGTGTTTTATAGTTGAAATAATCCAAAATAGGTTAAGTGAGCCCCTGCAATTTTCCTTTATGATACGAGAACGATTAATTTGCAGTGAATTTGTCACCGTTTCTTGTCCAGAGGACCGCATTTAAGGAAAGCAGGAATGTACTGATTTGGAAAAATTAAAAATTAAGTTTACACCGGGCAATTCGTTTAGGATCTTTGGGTTGGTAACCCCGATTGCCATACTCCAAACAACGCCGGAGGTGCATTTTTGGAGGTGCATTTTCCCCTAACTCAACACAAACGACGGGAGTTACCTCTACTCCAGAACAGGCATGGTCCCGGGACTGCCGTCCTGACACCGACAGCGGGGCCGCCCCTCGCCAGCGAGCCCCCGGCCGGGACGGCCCTACCGCCGCTCCCCGCGCCCCCGGCACCCCCACCGCCCCTCCGGGGGGCAGCCCCGGCATGCGGCGACCCTCCCTGTCCTGCCCTGCCCTGCCCGCGGCTCCTACCTGCGCTGGGTGCCCGGACGGGGATGGGGGCGGCCCGGCCCTGGAGGCAGTGCAGCATGGAGTTCTCGAAGGGCGCCGTGGGCCAGGCAGGGGCGAGCTGCGGCCCCACGTAGGACGTGTAAGGCCCCGGGTAGGAGCCATTGAGCGGCCGGGCCAGGGGGCTGTACTGGTCCCTGGCGCCCAGGCTGTTGCTGTAGGCGCCGGGCTCCCGGGAGGCCCCGTTGGCCACCGGCGGGCTTGGGGAGTACGGGAAGCGGCCCGAGGGGTGGGAGCCGCCGCCGCTGCTGTACGAGGGGCTTTCCGCGGCCGGCTGGGACCAGACGGCGTGGCCGCCGCCCGGGTGGCTGGGCTGGGCCGCCCCGCTGCCCTGCAGGTACGGCAGCGTGGGCAGCATGGAGCCCACGCGGGTCGTGGGCACGTAGACGGGCGAGCTGGGCGTGGAGTGCATGAAGCCGCCCGGAGAGCCGTCGTAAGGCGTGGGGCCCTGGGCGGCCGAGATGGCGAGGGTCTGGTACATCTCCTCGGGCTGCTCGGCGCCGAGGGCGCTCAGCTTGGGGCCGCGGCTGGACCAGATCAGCTTGTTGGTTTGGTCTAAGTCCGCGAAGAGCAGGATGTCCTCCCAGCTGGGACGGCCGGAGGGGTGCGGGGTCCCGAAGTGCACGTAGGGGGCGAGCAGCGACCTGCCCTCGGCGGCGGGGGGCGGCGGCGGGGCCGGCCGGTGGCTGCCGTCGGTCTCCGGCCGAGAAGTCTTGGAGGATCCGCGTTCACCCTGGGAGCCGGAGGAGGAGGAAGGCGAAGGAGGAGACGGGCGCGGCTCCCTGGTCGCGAAGGGGCAGGAGGAACCGCCGGCGTCCGCAGCGCACCGCTTCACCGCGCACCAGCCGCCTTCAGCCACGGCCATCCAGGTCCCCTTCTAGCCGCTGGGTGTGGATGGGGAAGGGCGAGGAGGGGAGGAGGAGGAGGAGTGGAGGGGGGATCCGCAGGGCAGGGCGGGGAGGGAGGACACAAAAGAGCAGGGAAGTGGGGGAGAGAGAAATAATAATAACAAAGTTTGCAAACAGGACAGCCCGTCTCCCTCCCGTAATGAGATTCATCAGGGCTTATCTGGCCCCTCTGAGCGCTTAATCAGTCATGTCGCCTCGGCGCTGTGTTGTCCCTTACCCTGGCGGGAATGGGATCAGGCAGCCCAGGTCAAGACGAGCAGGGAGACGCCAGTCCCGCGGGGCCAGGGCTGCGGCTCCGGCCCCGCTTTCCGCACGGCGGGAGGGCTGCTCCCCTCTCCCCTCGCATCCCGGGCTGCGGATTTGAACATGAAGCACGCCGGGGCAAAGGTGGGCGTAAGGGCGTGGGGACAGAGGGGGGCGAGGGGGCATTTTTCCCTGTCTCTGCCCTTTCTTGGCTGCTGTCGTTGTTATGATTATTTCAATGAATGAGTCATTTGACTCGGTTCCACCGAGAAAACAATTAGTAAGGCGATCCCTTTAAGGTTACTTCGCCGGAGAGCGATGTTAGCTTTTCCGCGCATCGCCTCGCTTGTTTGCCTATTTCCAGCCCAAGGTCACGGAAAGGAGGAGGAGGAGGAGGAGGAGGAGGAAAGGGAAAGGCCCCTGAGGGACGGGAGATGCGCACGGGCCGGGCCCGAAGTGTGCTCGGAGGCGGCGGGACACGGACCGAGGCCGGGAGGGATGTGCCTGCCACAGGGGCCGGACCCAGCGGCCAGCCCTGGCTGGGGGCCTGCCCCGAGCCCCAGCACACCTTGCAGCGGTGACACCCGTCCCGAGCCGGGCGGTGTCAATTCGGAGCAGCCAGCATGAGGAAGGCCGGACAGACAGACACAGAGAGCCCGCTGCCCATCTCCTAGGGGAAGGGGGAGAAAGCGAAAGGGGACAGAGAGAAGTGACAGCAAGAGAAGGCGAGGCTCTCCGCTCTCAGCCCACCTCGGGGCACTCCAGATAACCACAGGCACCAGAATACAGGACACACACAGAGCCCCCTCGCAGATAGGCACCAAATACGTCTCTCCCTCCTGCGAGATAACTGGAAGATAAGGCTCGCGCAGATAAGAGCTCCAGGCAGCGGCATCGGATGTTTGCCCACACAGCCTCTCTCCCTCGGGCTCCCCCAGCCAGGGGCAGCCGCCGCCTCGCCGCGCTCCCCTCGGAGCTCCCGAGGGCAGAGAGGCAGTGGCAGAAGACCGAGAAAGAACAAGCGAAACCGCGGCGAGGCAAGGAAAGAGAGGGGCCAAACCTGATGCCGTTGCCCCGCATGGGGCCGGGGCGCAGGGCCGCGTCGGGCGGTAAATCCAGTGCGGCGGGGGCGAGTGGCGGCGGCGACTCCGGCGGCGGCGGCCGGCGGCTCATGTATAAAAAGGAGAGAGGAGGCGCCTCTCTCAGCCCTGCCGGAAAACTGCAGGCAGCCGGCCCTGATTGGGCTCGGCCAGCCCTAAACAAACACGGGGCTCCGCAGGGGTGCCAGTCCCGGGGCCAGCCGGGCCGCCGCAGCCCCGGGGGCGGGGGCGGGGGGGCACCTCGGGGCGCCCACAGCGAAGGGGCGACGGACGCCTGCTCGGGGAGCAGGAACGAGCACAGAGGGCTGGCTCTGCCAGATACCCCAGTCTTTTTTCTTTCTTTGTTTTATTTTAGTTTGTTTGTTTTGTTTTTTTAAATTTATTTTAACCCAGAAATAATACACACTCTTCCATCCTTCCCGGATATATTTTTTTTTTATGGTGAATATTCAACTTCTGTAAGGTTTTTTCTTTTCTCCGCGCCTCCCTGCATGTCAGCGAATGTCCCCTGGCAGCGGCCCGGGGGGGATGTGTGCCTGGCTTTCGCCCTAAGCAACCAGGCGAACGTATCCCTCTATCAAATCTCCTTAGTTTGTGCTTGTCAAAATCCGAGTTATACGAGATGAAAAAATGTGGCTCCTCCTTGAAGTTGCCCCAGCCATCAGGTGAAGCCAAAGCAAGCTGTGGGATGTGTCCATCCCAACAGCTGGCGGTAGGCATTTTTCCTCTGTTTCTTTCTTATTACCCCCCCGCTCCTCAACCCTCTTATCTCAGCTGTGTACAAACTGATATGGTACTTAGCAGGAAAGTGACTGGAAATTAAAATAACTTCGTTCACCAGAGGTTATCAGCTGGATATCTGTCATCATCAGTTTGTACAGAAAGTCATCTGCGGCAAAGGGCTGGACTAGAGCAGAGCCGGGCTCTCGGCAGCCGACAGGCATGAGCCCTCCCGACAGAAACCGAGCCCAAACCTGCTGATGCGCGGTGCTGTTGCTCCTGGGGTAGGCACGGCTTTTCTTTCGGTCTTTCCAGGCGAGGTGAACGGGAGGTGAAGAATTTGCAGTGCTGGGGGTACGGTAAAACACAGGCTGTAGCGATCCGCTCTGCCGGCGTGGGTGAACTGATTGTGACTTGGAAGTTTATTGTGCGCGTTGATTTTTGCGGTATAGTGCGGCAGGGGTTTGATCGGAAAACAATCACTTTCCCGACAAACCGTTTCTTTATTAAATTGTATTATTAAAGGTGATACTTCTTTCTTGTCAGTTGTCTCTAAATAATATCGTTAAATATTATCGGTCACCCTACCAGGCTGAAGTGACTTTTTCCCTTTTTACTTGTAGGTGTATTTTAGTGAGTGCAATATTTAATAGAAAATAAGCTTTTGCAAGAGAGGGCAGTTATTTGTTTTCTGCCCTGCTCGTGTTCCGATCCTAGTTTGAAAGGTAAAACATTTTTGTGCCGTGGTTTTTATCTGCAAATGAGAGACAGGAGCAGTGGAAGCCACGGGACTCGTTGCCCACGCCGCTTCTCCCCAGCTTGGGTGCTGCCACTACAAATTTCTGAGCTGAAAAGTGCCGAGCTTTAAACCTCGCGTTTAAAGCTTTTCCTTTCAGTCTTTTGGATGTCCTTCTCCAGTTAAACACGAGGGTGTTTCAAACACGTGTAAAGGTGGATATCAAGCGATAAATACCAGGGTTTTTTTCCAAGATTCGGGCTTTGCTCGCTGGGAGGGGTTTGCCAGTGCTCATGTAAGCCCATGGGGGGCAGTGGGGACCCGCCTGGGCCCGGAGGGTGCCTGCCCGAAAGGTGAGGATGGCTGAAAAGAACGGCCACGTTGGCCTGGCAGGCGCCTCTTTCCCTGGCTCCAAAGTGACCCGTGTTTTACACTCAGGCGCCTTGGGTTTTTTCCCTGCCGATTAGCCTGTTTACGTTATAGCCGGGCTACAAGCTTCATTTTATTTACCCCGATAATCACGATAAGAAAACCCGGATTAAACTGGGACCAGCGTGGGAAACCATTCCCAGTCACCCCTTTCCTCTCCACTCCTTTTCGTTTCGGGTTTGCAGTGGAACCGCTCAAATGATAGACTCCTAACTCTTCGTTACGTCACTCCTTTCCCAAATCCCGCTCTGCTGACGTAGCTTTCACCCCGGGGCTCCGGGAGGCTCCCAGGTATCTCCTGCCCCATGCCTGGGTTGGGTACCCTGGGTCGCCTGTGCAGGGACATTTTTGAGGGCGGGGGGGTGCTCGGTTGCGGGAAGACACCGCCGGGGAGGAGGTGCCAACGAGGTGACCATCGCTCCTGGTCGTTACGGCCAAAGAGGGAAGAAGGCCGATTGGGGAAAAAAAAAAGTTTCGTATCCAATTAAGGCGAATTCCCTCGCGGGCGCCTCAACCTCCCAAAAAAGGGTTGGGGGTAAGCCGTGTGCAAGCTCAGAACTGTTGCTCCTTCCCCCACTCTCGGGTCTCTGCAAACGTGATCCCTTACCAGGGGTGCACTAGGGAGGAGGGGAAGGCTCCGTCCGGCCTCACCCTCGCTGCCCCTGGGCCCGGACAGTCTCTGGAGCACCGGGCATCGCCCGCCGGCTCGGGCCCCCATGCTCCCATGGCGCTGCGGCCGTGGGGGCCCGGCGGGCTCGGGTGCGTGGGGTCACTTTGGTGACTATCGCAGGCTGGAGTGTATTCTTTTCCGAGACGTGTTTATGTAACTTAATGTACTTTAGAAACTGCTGGGGAGTTTAGGCCGGGCTGATAAGCCCCGCGGTTATTACGGGCGACGTGCCGGCACCTCTCCCCCTCTCTTCTCCCCTTCGCTTATCCGCGCTACTTAAAATATACTGTTATCAAGGCCACCCCACGATACGGACTGTTTCCATTGCCCAGCGGCTGTGACATTGAAGCGGACATATCGATCGGGGCACCGGCGGCTCTCGGGAGCGCTCAGCCCAGCCTGGAGCTGCCGGCCGACCTTCCCCGCTGCCGGCTGCTGAGGGCTCAAGCACCCGCGCAGGAACGGCGGCCGGAGCAATCCTCATCCGCTTGAGAAGAGACGGATTTCAGTGGGATAGGGGCCTTTGACATCACCCCTCACCTCCATCTCGTGCCGGGTGGGACAGCCTGGGGAGCTAAGGGTAGTGGTCAGCCAAAATTGACGCCCAAAGCAGGAAGATCCCCTACTGCACGGGCAGGGGCAGGCACGATGAACGTGCCCTTTGCGGTAGATCAGATGTGTCCCACAGTGAGGACGGACCCCAAACTATCAAGGATGAGGAGGGATTATTTTTTCTTTCCCCGAAATTCCTAAGTGCTGCCAGGTGCTCAGAGGACGAGCTTCAGCTCCAGCCGTCCTCGCTGGTGGCAGACAGCCGGCTCCGGGCCCCGTGGAGCAGGACACCCTGACCCGGCTGTGGGAACCTTGCCCGCTCTCTGCCGGCCGCTCGGCTCCCCCCAAGGCTGAAGCTGTGCCCGGCGGCGGGGAGCGGGCAGAAGGATAGTCCCCACTGCAGTCAGCGGCCTCCCGGTCAGCTGGTGACCTGCTGCTGCGTGCTTTTGGGTGATTTCCACCGTGTCTTTAAACGCTTGACTCTCAAGTAAGCATCAGGCAGCAGAGACCCCGCACGGCTATTTATGCAATATGTGCCCAAGTGTGTGGTTTCTGTGTGGTTCGGGTTTTTTGTTGTGTTGGGTTTTTTAAAAAAGAACGATCTGTAGCTTCTTTTTATTTGCCCTCCCTCCAGTCTCTGAGGTCCGGCTGGTTAATGATTTCAGCCTTAAAAGAAAATAAATAAATAAGATCAACAAAACACGCGGAGGAGGCTCCTGTTGCCGCGTAACCTGACTCCCGGAGCCGGCGCTCCGCGGTACCTGCACGCCGAGCCCCGGTGGGGCGCGCAGGAAGAAGGCGATGCCCTCCAGTTCCCGGGGTGAGCGGGAGGCAGCCGGGACCCACGCAGCACCCTAAAGAACTCGATTTAGCTGCTTCTGTCCAGCAGGCGTATACACGTACACGTTTTGTCTCTTTCCAACACACACACGGGGACTTTGAAAACGAGTTAGGGATTACTTTTATTGCTCCTCGGCCGTTTTAAAGGTTTTGAGAGTCGGTGACTGAAATGGCCTAATTCTGACGGTTTTATCAACAGGCACCTCAGTGCCTTTGCTACATAGCAGCGCGGCCGTGTTCCACTCACTGCTTGGGGTGAGGAATATTATGTATTATTTTTAATTGCAATACCCCTTTCTGGGCACAACTGTAGATAAATCAAGTACCTCAACTCTGTGTGCGAATCGGCTTTCACGCCTAGTGAAAGAACCCGTTTCGAGACAACAAGGCCAGAAGGAAAGGCCCCCACCCTGGTTCCTGCCGCCCCGTCGAGGAGAACATGGAGGCGGGGGAGTGGGAGCCGCCGTCGCCCACGGCCACGATGGGAGCCCAGAGCCCTTCCCGCCGCCGCGTCTCCCGTGCCGGAGTCGTGAGGATCACTGTCCGTTCCTGTCTGGGCGCTGGGGAAGGCTTTCAGGACTCTCTTCTGCTGGATCTGACAGGAAAACCCGGGGAAAAGTTTCTTGCTGTGAGAGTCGTTGTGGGAGAGGGCTGGGAACGGCGGGACGCGGGGCACGGCGGAGCCGCACTTCTCCCCAGCGCTTTAGAGCCGAGCTTCCCCTCATCCTCCCCCCGTTCCCTATCACGGATGTTAGGCAATATCAAATCCAATCTGCAATTAGCTACCCTGCCTCCGCCCCCACGCCCGCAGCACAGAGAGCTAATTCTTTTTCACTTAAACCCACCCCTCCCAAAAGAACTCCAACAAAAACTAAGCTAAACAAAACACCAACAAAAAACAACCGAACAAAAAACATCTCCGACTGTTCCCTGGGACGGTTGTCGCCACTGCCGCACACCGTGAAGGAAATATAGGTTTATGCATGCATCGAAACCTGCCGGGAAACCCCCCTCACAGTTGTCTTCTTACTTCTCTGTCCAGAAAATAAAAGAAACCATCAGAACAGGTCACAATCTTCCAGTGAAATGTTTTCCACAGATATGTTCTCTTGGAAGCATTTTTCGGGAGCAACTCCGTTTCATGCGTGTCCACGCTGAGCTCCGGCGGGGCCGCTCCGTTTCTCTTGTCATGGTGGCAACCTCCCGCCTTCCCTTTCGAAACTGCTTTCCTCCCCATTTACCTACCTGACCGAAAAGTCTGAGAACACGTGCGAATATTAATCATAATAAGCCCCCAAACAACGACATTCGTAATCTCAGCTAAACAAACCGCTTCCCTCCATTCCAACTAATAATGTTTCGACTTGCTGCTTTCATGTGAAATGTCAAAATTTGGGGACTTCGTTCCTGCTTGGAACGAAAGTAGATTTTTAAACGTAAAAAAAATATCTTCCAGAGCGAGTCTGACCAGTTCTGTACGTGCAAGCGCTACTAGATCGGAAAATCAAATCAAAACAACCACATCACAGAATGAGAGATTTCAGAGTTAGCAGTTCGGGGTAATTAGATAGCCTATTAATAGCTTTGCTCCTCGCTGCTATCAAAAGTAAGAGAACGGCTCCTGCCTCGGGAAGGTATGAGCAAGCATACCCCGGGAGGTAGGATGGGGACCGAGGAGATGGGGAAAGGATTCCAACGAGGTTTGTGGGGCCCCATGGACAGGCAAAATGCTTGTACCCCCTTGGCATTGCCTGTCATCCCCGCAGACGCAGGCTTCTCCCTCCGTTTGATAGATGGAGGTGTCGGAGGCAGTCGCGGAGGCAGGTCCCGGCCGGGTGGGTCCCATCCCCACCGGCCCGAAGATAAGCGATGCTGCTAATTCACCTCCGGGGAGGCGACGCCTTCATCCCCTTTTGCTTTTCTTACCCTCGGTGTTAATGGCTTCGCGGACACAGCCCTCTATTTGTAGTTAGAAGTATAAATATATACTTTCGACGTGGGAATACCGCAATTTCCATTTCGTTCATGTAATCACTGCCAGTGTTTATCCATTTCGTCTAAGCCTCCACAACCAAAGAGGACGTGCAAATAATCCGCGCTTTTCGATTACTTTTGGAAAAGGTTGAGTTTATGCATCCGTTATTGCTGCTCACATTGAATTTACAATTCAATAGTAAAGGACGCCGGTATCTGCAAACAGGCAAAAGAACAGTTGAAAAGCCGATCGTCCCAAAACTAGGTGGCTGTAAGATATTGTTCCCCTGCTGGTATTGATTGATTTTAAGAGGTCACAGATGACTGAACTTTACAGAGTCAAACCACTTTCTTTCCATTCCAATTAGATAAGCAATAAGTATACATAAGGTTTTTTCTTGCTGTAATTTCTTGCATTTTTGATGCACACACACATTGTAATAATTTCTTGTTTTGTCTTTCTTGATGGACAAAACAGTTTTAGTATTAGAGATGGAACACAGTAACAAAGGAGATAGAGCAATCCTAATGTTACTGTGGTTTGAGATTTTCATTTTTTTTCTGTATTCTTAATGTGGATAGAGTTAGCAGCCTTTTTCTGAGCAAGCAATTCTCAGAGTAAATCAATGTGATGTATTGAGTGGCTACTATTTCCAAGGGAAAAAAATAAATGGACCTATGCCCTTTCAATAAACTCTGAAGAAAATACCATGCCACAGTGTTGAAGGATAACTTCAGAGAGTTGTTAGCATTCATCAGTAACCAGGATGATACCTGGATGATGCATTTAGCATTTGCCAATGATAATCAAACATCAGCTTAGCAGCACACAACTTTAATATTCACCTCTGAAATAATAATTTAAAACTCCCCAACAACACAGCTTTAGTATAAATTTACATAGGTTATTTGCTTTGCAGCAGCATATTTTCTTTGCAATGTTACTGTAGATTGTTTCCTTCTGATAGGATGTGTGAAACAGGGCTTACAAAGAAGCTCTGCTTCTGTGTCTGTGCTCATTTATCCAGATTCTGAAAAGGTCTAAGGCTACTCATTTAGTTGAAATTTGTCCTTGTTCATAATGACTTAAACATGAGGAACCAGTGCCACAGACCTCCATGGAAATGCCTCCTGCTGAAATAAACCTTGCCAGTGCTTCACTTCTGAGGTTACCAAAAAGAATTGCTGCTTGGCCCTTCAAGTCCTGGTTTCAACTTCACTAAAATGGCTTTAAGCAGATTCTTATACAAACTTCAGAGGGATATTGGTCAGCTAATGCAGAGTTTTCTGCCATTACAGCTTGGAAGCTCTTAGTCCCAAATAAACCTCGTCAGCTCTAGCTCAGCAACTACATAGCTCCTGCAATGAACTTTACAGTAAAGGTAATGTAAGTGCTCTCTGTTATTTATGTCAGGCTCTGTCAGGTTTAACAACATCTGTTATCAGGTTAACATCATCTTTATGACACAGGTGCCATGCTGTTGGACACTAAAGGTGGCAGATCCAGCTCCATGGCCAGCACATCACTATAAAGTTCCATTGCCCTTAATTCTGGGGGCCAGTGACCCCAGCAGAAAGGACAACCACGAGCACTGACATCAGTGGCATCTCATGGCGTCACAGATAAGTCCAACAGAGGCAGGGCTGTCAGAGCCTGGGAGTGTTGGGAGATGAAAACTCAGCAGTGCTTAGCTGACTGCAGGGTTTTTCCCTGGCTATTTTCAGCTTTCCCCCAAATGCCCCATAGGTGACACCCTATGCATTGCCACTCCCCAAAAACCACCAGCTGAGCTCTAGGGATGCAGCTTTACCTGCCACTACTTAAATCAAGTGTTTCAGCTTCCACACTAAGCCAAACTCTTTCCCTCCAAAAAATTTTGTATCAATCAAAACATTTCACATTATCTAAAATTAAGATTTTTATGTGGTTTTGAAGTATTTAGCCCTTTAAAGAAAATCAGCTTGGAATTAAATAAGCAACAAGGTTCATATTGAGAGGGCAGAGAAGTGCTCTGTATTTCTTTTTCTCTTTCAGTTTGGTCACAGGCTCACACCTGGAGTAGTAGGAAAGTTCTGTCATGCCTGAACCAGAAGCCAAAACTTCAGTATCTCATCTTTTCTCAGCCACCAGAAACTACAGCAAAACCTCTTGTTTTCTCCCTGGTCAGCAGGGCACAGAAAAAGCAACAACCCCTGAGCTGGCTGAAACTGCTGCCTGTGCTCTGGGTTGAAGGTTTTAAACTTTTTTGCTTTAAAGGTAGGGGCTTGCATGAATATGCTCCAAGATATTTCACTCATGGAATTTGAGAGGGGTATAATTCAGCCTGAAACCAGGATTTATGCTGCACTCTTAGTTCCTATTGCCTAGGAGAATTCGAGCTACTACTCAAATCACAAATTGTGTCTGTGACCTGTGCTAAGTTTTCAAATTAATTTGGTTTTGGTTTTGATAGCTTCAACAGAATTGTTGAATAACATTTCCTTCAGCAGGAGTTTTCCAAAAATTTCCTTCATTTCTGCTTGTGAGAAGTGGAAAGAATGTATTTTCCTTGTGCCTGCTTGGAACTACAAGTACCTCTGAGGTCCAGAAAGTGACATATCTTTCACAAGTGATTCCTCCAATAAGGGTAAAGAGGAGAAATTAATTGTTGTGTGCTGTAGCTGCCAGAAGATTAAAAATATTCTGAACTGAAATAAGTTAACCACTGCTCAGCATTTGGACTTGTGGAGCACAGAGCTGACTAGGTTGAGCCTAGGGTTAGGGAGAGAATTGGAAAACAAACTTCTCAGCTGGAAAAGGAGACCCCTGAATTTAATGGTGTTAGACCAAATGAACAGGAACAGACCTGGAAGACCTTGGCTGAATGCTGAATGTGAGTATAGACCCAACCCAGCGCTTTTTCCATGTGTCAAAAATACACTGCTTAATGGATTAAATTATTTTATTAGTCCTCCATTTGGAAGGCTAAAACCTGCTGTGCAAAGCTCAAGAAGTAAATAAAATCTGGTGATGAAGGACTAAACTCTGATGGGAATTTTTCTCGAGAAAGGCCTGCTCAAATTGACCTGTTTAATTAAAATGCAATAAAATGCAATTTCCTTTACATCGTTAAGTGCTAATGTCTACCTTGGAATCCCAAATTTGTTGAAACATGAGCAATGGAGTTCATCTGTGGTTACCTCTTGGTAATAAAAAAATGTAGAGATGCTTTTAAGGAAACATGTTAATATTTAAAAATAAATTTGGTGGTCTAAATTAAGAGTACTGATATTACTAAAAAGGGCAATGACTTAATTATTTTTGTTGATGTCAGTTATTCATTTGTGGGCCATCAAACTATAAACTGGGGTATTTTATTGACTGCAATATATACTGGATATGTGCCATATTATTCAAGAGAAACAATACACTGCAAAAACAATACAGAGAAGAGGTAATTTGTACAGAGTTCATGAAACAATTATATAATCTAATTACAAAACTGACTCACTATGTCCTTGGTTCTATTTATTAGAAGAGAATTGAAGGACATACTAAACATACTCAGAGTCTAGGAATTTATATTTAAATCCTGCCTACACACCCAAGCATCCAGGAGCTAGTGTGATCCAGAACACAGATCCTGAGTCCCAAAAGAAGGAGGTCTTGATGTGGGACTCAGGATACGACTTCATTTTCCTGTGTGGTGAAAGTTGAACTACTGCCCCATTTTCCTGTGGAGTGCTCTGAGACTCAGTCAATATCACAGAAAAAACTTTTAATAATGTCAATGACATGCAAAAGGAAGTGTAATTAATTGTTTATTTCGAAAGGTGACAGCAGTTTGAAGTGTGCTTGTGTTTCATGTGTTTCACTGGTTCAAAGCTTCTGGAGAAATGCATCAGGAACACTTGAATGCAAGTGAAGGAGTTTCATGTTCAAACAGAACTAAATCACTGAGGTGCCTGGGAACAAGACATCACCAAGGCTTTGCACATGTCACTCACTCACAGACAAGATCATCTAAGCACAGAAGTGACCAAAGCCAAAACAAAACTAAGTTGCTGAATTATTCTGGGAATTTTCATGTTGTAGCTGCACTGCAACTGTTTGAACTCTTTTCACATGTTTTTCCTTAAACTTTTAATGCTTTTTAAGGAATATATAAATATTTCCTTTCTTCATAATGTAAGAAACTTTATTAAATAAAATCTGTTTTTGCGTCTCTTCTGATGTTTTTTTTATTCTTAATTTACTGTGCATTTTGTATTTGAGTATATTTTGATGGGTGACATTTAACCATACCAAAGTAAATTGTGGAGGAGGCTAGCATTCAGAGTGATCACAAAGAGTATTTGTTTATAAAACAGGAAAAAACCTCAGTGTCTCTTTATTTGTTTTTATTAATGGTAATGCTGGTTTGCATGCAATAATTTTTTAATGAATGCCCTGAGAATCTAGGAGACAGACTAGCTAATGGAGAGCCTGGGACACCTGCGTGTAGCTTTGACTTAGGTAGGGAAGTCATAATTCTGCATCTTGGAAGGTGCAATTCTGCAGCACACAGCCCTGGTGCAATCCTGGCTCCAAAAATCTCTTCCCCCTGCCAGGAAGGACTCTTCTGCCTGGAGGAGTCACTCCAGTGCCAGCACAGCAATCCACTGCCTTCTCCCAGCTGTAATAATGAAATTCCTTGTGGGACCACACTGGAAGAAAGACCATTGAAGTGATTACAATTAAAAATAGCTCTTCCTCTGCTCCTCCCACAAAGAGTTTATTTTTAACTTCCATCACTTCAGTGTGCTGATTTAAGCACTGCTCTACAGGCAGTTGTTTTGGCACAGCTGAGGAGGTGACAAACTGCAGGCCAGAGGTGGGAACAAGCATCTGGGGCAGGAGCTGGCTGCAGCAGCTTAGCTGGCAAAGGCAGTGTATCATGGGACTATGGTGTGATAGTTCACTGAATGAACTTAAACTTTGCCTTTCCTGAGTGTTTCCATAGCCATGAAGCATCTCTGCTCCAAATTCCCAGTATAGGAGAGCTGGTCCAGTGTCACTTTCCTACCCTAGGCTGGCTCATTTACATCAGCTCATCCCACATGTGAGCCGTATCACCAAGAAATAGAGTGTATGTGAAGCCTCAGCTGAATCCCGAGGCTGATGCCCTTAAACCATGTAGATAGTCAACTTTCAGGCAGTGGAAGGCTTAAATGGACAGGGTTAGGAGCAGACATGTGGTCAGTGACAATGCCTTGGCCAAAGGTCAGTGGCCACCTATCCACCCACCCTGCTAGGTCTCTGCTCACAGCAGAGACCTTTTGTGTTTGGCTTTTATGCAGAGGATCAAGCTGTGTGTGGGACTCAGGACCGAGTGAGAGCTTTTGGCAGGTCATTTGGGCCAAAATTTAGGATTCTTCCATCTTTTCTTACAGAACGGGGTGTGAGCCACTTGCTGAAATCTTCTTTCCTATCTCTCCAACTTCTTGACATTTTACAGACCTCAGGCTGTGGTGGCCCTTTGACTTCTGTCCCCTGCCTTTGATTTTGGTCTTTTGAGGACTTGAAAGCCATGACCTACTTTGAATTTTTGTTAACAGCTGTATAAGAGAGCACTTGGGTGAACTTGCACAGCCTTTAACAGCCAGGAAGTCAGATAATATCTAATCTTATCCTTGTTAGGGTAAAAGAGTGTCCCTAGCACACTATTGACCAATGCTTTCTAGAGCAGACATCAGTGCATCATTTAACCTATCCTACAGTTCCCTGTACTAAAAACAATTATCTGACTGGCTCATGTGTGAAAGCATCACAGCATGACATCATCCAGGGCACACTAACCTCAGTGAAGAAATACCAGTTCAGCTGAGTCTGGGGCTCCCCTTCAATGCCTCAAGTAACTCACTTCACACCTCACAATCTGAGTTTTGAGCCTCCCCCATGTTCATCAGACATTACTTTTTCTTCCAGTCTTGAACCAGACTAGGAACCTGGATGATTTTTCTGATCATAACTGGCACTTCTGGCAGATTTAATATTTCAGTGTCAAGCCCTTCCATAAGGAGACCTTGTTGGCCTTCAGAAGCCTAATGCTTCTCTTCTGCTCCGTGCACACTGTTTCAGTCCTCCCTGAGGTTGTGTCCCTGAGACCTTCTTGTAATGCAAATAAATTTGAAACAAAATAAAATAACACCACAATGGCTCTAAGTAGCACTTCCACTGCACTCTTGATGGCATAAAGAAAATGCCAACTGAAAAACCTTGAAAATCATCTAGCTCACAAAAGTATGGTTTTGTGATGGAACAGGGCAGCCCAAGCTTGGCTGGACCATGTTGGACCACAAGGATCTCCAACCCTTCAAAAGCTTGGTAGAGCCTTAGTCCTTAACTGTCTGCAGAATTAGCCTTAGAAATAATTTCTTTAATGTCTCTCACTGGTTTCAATAACTTTATCTTCACTGGAGTTTTTTTTCTGTTTGTCAGTGACCCTCAGTCATGACTCTTCTGTCCTCACTTTGCAGAGGTGAAGAGTAAAACAACCTGTACAGAATATATAGAATCCACAGACTCACTGTGGAGAGCCCAATACATGGTATGTAAAAGGTTTTAAAAAATCATCGTACTTTCCTAGCAGTCTTTACATATCCATCTAGGTGGAAGTTATTTCAGAGAATACTCATGCTATTCATAAAAAGCTATTATCAAAGTCAGCCAAAATTCCAAGGAAAAAAAAAAAGAAAATTGAAGGGCAGGGAGGTAACTAATCCATTTTGAAGCTGTCAGATTGTGACCTGAGGTATGTTTTCACAGGAAAGGCAAAAATGAGGTTCTTTCCCTAATGAGGAACAACACAGTGATTTAAATAAGGAAGGATAAATGACCAACTTTCAGTTGCTGCCTGCACAGAAAACATTCCCAAGAAGAGGACTGATCAGATGGAGTCACAGTGGATGGCTACACACTGCCAGACAGGCAATGTTGACTCAGAGCTCCCACTACGTAGCTCCCTTTCTCAGTTGCAGCTCATGTAAAAGACTATAAAGGAGGAAAACCCATGAAATAATGAAGATGAATGCAATAAATAGACCTGAGCCTGTCTAGTTGTTTTAGTGGTTAATGCCACTAGAGAAACCCTGCAGGGCTTTAAGCAATTCTTAGTGATGAAGATTTATGAAGCCCTTTTAAAAACTTCATTAAGGGGTCAGAGAGATTTAAGTGGCCTCACAAGCTCTGCACTAAGCCAAGAGATTCACTTTGCAGAAACTCGGCCAAAGGCAGTGAGGACAGAGCTGCCTTGCAAGGGCTCTTCACACACTCTGGGAACAATGCTGAGTACCCTGTGCAGGACAGCTTAATGCTGAAGTCCCCAGCAGGGTGGTGGCAACTAAGATGGTTAAAGGAAGCTGCTTAGCAAAAGTATTTCCTCTGAATAATGTTAGGGCCAGCATAGTCTGGTAAGCAAGCCAAGTCTGTATACGCTGCTCACATAACTTTCTTATTCCAGTTTCCCTCAGATTGTCTGAAATATTGTAAAGCTTTTTTTTTTTTTTTTTTGTAGCTGGGATGTATTTTCCTTCTTCAGACAACAAGTGCTGCCTGAAACCAGAATCTTACCTTTCATACTGATGCCTCCAAGCAGTTGTTTAGGGCTGCTTATTATTTAGATATAAATAGCAGTGCTCATTAATTTAGCAAACACTCCCAGCTATGAAAATGCAAATTGAGTTGGCTTATTTGTGTTTTTGAGAAAGAGAGAAGCTGGTGGCGGTAGGTGGGAAGGGGAATATTCCCCAGGTGCTGCTGTTTATCACCTTTTTGTCTCACCCTGAGCCAGGGAATGTTTCATCTGCACCCTGCAGAGCTTTGCTGGGCTCTGTTCCATCGCCACTGAGGTGGGTGTGCATCACACACCTCTTGTAAAGTTGGTTCTTGGACTGACAGCTTGGGTCAACCCCATTAAAAAAATAAATCCTGGGCTTCTTTTTAATAGGTATGCAGCAGAATAAGCTCAGGTAGCTGGCAAAGGCAGCAAACTTTGACAGAGCAAAAGATGAAGGCTGCTTGTGTGGCTTTACAAGTAAAACTGCCACTCCCTTTGGCTTGCTGGAGCTGCCTGGCCATGGGGAAGCAGCCATGATGGAGCAGACTTCGTGATCTGCCATAAAATTCAGAACAAACCAAAGCAGCACATCTCCTCCAAAAGCTGTGTTTCAGCTTGACTGCCCACCTAAACACCCTTTGCTAGATACTTATAACCTGATATAAGTGCTTCTTATGGATTGTGGAGGGTGCTACACAGCCCCAATGCCTGGTGAGGAGGAGAGGAGCCAGAAGGAAAGAAGGTAAAAAGAGAAAGAGAGTAGAGCATGGAGAAAGGGAGACCCAAAACATCTGCAGTAGGAAGAGAAATGCTGCACTGCACCCCCAAAGACCTCCCTCACCACACATCCCATCCCTGAGAGCTGCCAGCAGCAGGCACTTACAGAAACCTCCTCCAAAAAGGCTGGTTATTGTCCCCAGCATGTTAAAAACCTCGGAATCTAAATTCCTCCAGTGTTAATTGAAGCAAGCTCCTGAATTTTTGCAGTCCTTTGTTGGACAGAGAATCTAAAAAATGGAATCAGCGTCACAACCAATTTTTTAGGATTTTAAGGGAGCTTGTTCATGCCAACCCTCATTCAGGAACACAATTTTTACATTCACAGAGCTTAAAGCACCTGCTTTGCAGCAAGTGAGAGGGATGGGTGGAACCCCACCCTTGTGAACAGGGCTCCTCCATCAGATTTTGTGGCAGGATGGCTCGGGTCTGGTAGCCTCTGGGAAGGCTTGAATTTACAAAGGATTCCACAGGCAGCACTCCACTTGAAATCAAGCAGCAGCAATACTTCCCAAATAGTTATCCAATAAATGAGTCAATATTAATGAAGTGCATAAGAAATTTGATCTACCATTACCTCCATCCCACACTTCTCTTAGGGGCCTTACCTCACTACCCTCATTTGAATCCAATAGTTTCTGATGTGTTCCTGAAGGTAGCAACAAAGCCAGGAGGTGCCTTCCCATCTGCAGGAGCCAGCACAGACCCAGGAGTGAGTGGATTACGGTTATGGCTGGCAGGAAAGAGAAGCCTCCCTCATGACAGTGAGTCTCAAGATTATCACCTTAACAAGGAAAACTACAACAGAAAAGCCAACTGCATAATATCTCAAAGAAAGCAATTAAGTGGTTTCATTGATAGAGGCTTTGGATGAGCTACACACTCCAAATAACAGCTTCATTCAGGCCATTTCAATGACAGATGCTAGAGATAGAAAGAGCCATGACAATTATGTTTTGCCACGGCATTTTGGGAAACTGGGTTCAGGAATTTTTCCAGGGTGGGAAGCTTGTTTTGCTCCCTGAAGACCTTGTTATGATCTCAGCACTGCTGACTATGCACTGTTGCCACATATTTTAGATACCTTTTTTATTGCTCCCTTGATTGTAGGGTGCAGGGAGATTTCTGCAGTAGACAAAGGCTCTTCCGAGGCACATGCTACAACAGTGGAAGGAATCTGCTCCAGACCTTCCATAAATACAGAGTTAGCTCACTGTATCTCAGTGCCCCAATGTGAGGAATATTGCTCTTGCCCTATTGAGACTGGAGATGAAGAGAGGCCAAGAGAAGCAGGGTGCTTCAGGTACCCAGAGTCTGAGTTCCTGGGTGCCAGTCCTGGGTGCTGACATTTGCCTACCCAGCCCTGAGGTGCAGAATGTTTCCTCTCTGATGCTCCTGTGTAGCTGTTACCACTTGTGAGATGCCACTTGCAATGGCTCAACTGAGAGAGTAAAGCTGGGTCTGCTCAGCATTAGCCAAAGCAGGCAAAACTCTGACCTGCCTGGTTTAGGGTAACAGCAACTGTGGAGAGTAAAAGCACTTTTTTAGCTTAACAGCTTAACAACAGTGACAGAAAACAAACTCACAGTGAAGTGCACCCCGATCCTTCCTCTGGAGCTATATTCCTAGTCTGTCAGAGTAGGAAATGTCTGAAGTGACAGGAATCCATGAATCAGGGGGCCATTTTCCATTGTTACCCTGGTGTGGCTTTTTGGGTTTTGTTTTTGGGGTTTTGTTTCAGTTTTTTTCTTTCTTTTTTTTTTCTTTTTTTGGTTGTTGTTTTGTTTTGTTTTTTAAATTTTCCACATGCAAAAAAATAGAGATCATCATTAAATTATTTAGGGACTTCTAATGATTGCAAATTAGCACTCCTAAACCTTCTGCTTGCTTCAGGTTTGTGAGTGAAACAAAAGATAAACCAAAGAAGAATGCAGTTCTGAGTTTCCTTGAGTCAACGGGAATTTTGCCAGCACTTGATTTTTTAAAATCTGGTTTCCTCAGCTGAAGTAGTCATGCAAAATTAGCAACCTCAAGAAGGAAAGTGTAAGTGTGTGTTACTCCTGTTATACCCAAAAGTGGGTTACATTTCCCATCAGTTCCCTCAAGCAAAACCTGCACACCTGGGAAGCACTGTAATTTTTCTTCTTGTCTCCCTTTGATGAGACTTGAGAAACAAGTGAGCAGCCGTGTTTGCTGCAAATTTCCTTTTGGATGCTGTCATGGCTCTTACCTGGGGGCTGTCAGCCCAGCCACCTCATCTTCCTGCAGGGAAAGGAAGGAACACATTACTCCTCCCTTTCACCTCCATGTGGTAAGAAGTCACAGGGAACCACCGAGCTGTGCCATCCTGGGTTGCTATGACCAGATTTATCAGGGAGCTTTTCTTACTGGAAAGCAAGTGTGCTGTGACTGCTCATCTGCCTGTGTATGTACCCTGGGCTGTGTGTGGGAAATGGGGTGGGCAGAGCAGCTCCTGCCCAGCAAAGTGCCATGCCTGGCTCCCCCTGCAGAAGAGAATTACTTTTTTTGTGTATATTCCACATATTAAACATGCAGAATGAAGAAAATTGAGAGTCATCAAAGCAGCAATTCCAAACAGAGTTGGCTCTGGGGGAGCATGGAGCACAAGCAGGACTGAGAGCATCTGCCAGTGGCAACCACCTCAAACTGCTGCGTGGCCCCAGGTCCCACCTGCTGCATTGGCTGGAATGAAATGGAGGGGAAAGTAGGTGAGTCTTCAGGTAATGGACTTCAAATATACAAACTAGGATGCTGCAAAGAGAAATGGAATATTTTGTCTCCGTTGACATAGGGAAGGTATGGGATCCACCAGAGAAAACTGGAGAATTGCCATCTCCTGTGCTCCTAAAAGGAGGTTAAACACTTTAAATGATGTCAAGACCTAATGAAATAAGGATTTGGATCCTTTTTTCACTCTAAGATCCTTCCCAAGAGAGCCCCTCTGTGGCCCTTCAAATGTGAGATTATCTGTGTCTGCCAGTGGACAGGGCAGTCACAGGGGAGAGGAGCTGCATTCCGCAAACAAATGATTCATTAAAAATCAGCAACCTACTCCAGGAACAATCCACTATCAATGTTTTGCCTCAAACTTAGTCATGAAGCCAAGAGGAGTTAAAAAAGGAAAGACTGTGGCACAACAATGAAACTCTTTCAATCATTAAACCCTCCCAACAAATACTGGCGAGTGCTGGAACAAATCTTTATATTTCTAGAAATCATTCTAGCTGTGGAAAATATAAACTGTGTCTTCCCTGCAGACACAGCCAAAACTAATCAAAATACTCCTCATAACACAAAGGAAATACCTCTGGGCTGCGATAAGCACCACGAATGTGGCTCTTTTACATCTCCACTAGCTAATAACAATGAGATGGGCTGGTGGCACTGTTTTCAGCACGGAGATTAATAGTCAGGGAGAAACCGAGAAGGAGAAAGTACACTTTCAGTTTTCTTTCCGATGGCTAATTAAAAAGCCCATATCTGAAGGGAAATGCTGTGGAAATGAGAGCTATTTGGATGTGCCTTTCCCCATCTACTATCACTCTGCTTTGTGAAGAATGCTTTATTAGTGCTAATCTCATCTCTGTGCTTTGACAGAAGTTACAGTTTCCTTCCTTTGCAGCCACTAAGGCTCAGTTCTATTACAGGGTTTGTTTAATGGGAGCTTTATTATTTTACTAAATTACCTCATCTTCTGGGAACAAACTTAACCTTGAACTACGAAGCCAAATGTCTTTTTAATGACGCAAGTCTGTTTGGAAATTGTGCTTTGATGACTCTCAATTTTCTTCATTCTAGATGTTTAATATGTGGAATATAGACAAAAAAGTGATTCTTTTCTGCAGGCCTTCCTGGTCCACTGTTTAAAATCAATTTGCTGAAATTATTATGGTTAAGACTAGTGGGAACAAATATTCTTTATGGTCAGGCACCAGAGAGGAGCCCCTCGCACCACTAGGGAACCCATCTTTGGTAAATTGGAAAATTATACAGGACTGATGTTAAAATACTCCATATTGAAATATTTAAATTCTAAGATAACCTAAATATCACTCATATGAGCGTTTTGGGATGCAGCCTTCTTGTGCTGCTTTGGGACTCAAAGAGAAATTCTGAGTAACAATGAGAAGCTACCATTAACCCACACGAGACAGTGATTTGATCCAGAGTTTGTAGCCAGGCCAAATGAATGTGATTTTCTAGTACAATCTGCAGGATGGTGGATCTCTTGGATCCCAGGGAAGCAAGGCTTTTTTTTTTTTTTTTGCTTACAGGACAATTGTCTTAGTACAGAGGGTAAAGCAGGGTACTGGCCTATGTTGTTAACATCTGATGTACAGGAGAGGAATTACTGTGTTGGTTCCTGGTTGATTCCCTCCCAAATGCCTGTAAGTTGCTGCAAACCCACACAAAAGGCTTCTTGACTCTAGAAAAATGTGTGTCTGTGTTTAGGGTGTGTGCAGTTTGGGTACTTCTGAGGCTGTATTGCCCAGAGGTCACCTCTGGGCAAAGCTGGGGGCAGTGTTTTCTGTTTGTGTCAGACTTGAGTGGGAAGAAATACATGAAAATCAAACAGAAATATGCTGCTTGCTCGTGGGGGAGATACACTGCGATGACCTATCTATTTAGGAATATTGTTAAAACTTGTGATTGTTTCCATGTCTCCATTCAGAAAAGTCCTGAATTGTCCTGCAGTATGAGCAGAGGTCTGGGCACTGCCTCCCCTGAGTGAGCTGTGAGACCCACAGCCAGGCACTGTGCCTCCTGTGCTTCCTGGAGACACCGAGTTGCTGCAGACCTGCTGCATGTGTACACACACGCGTCCCTTGCCTGTCACCTGTGAGAAAAGGTGGAATGGTTGGGGAATCAGCACTGGAAATGTCGATCCTTTGGAAAAGTGGCAGCTTCTTCCTAGCAACTCTGTGTCCAGGAAAAAGGAGTCCTGAAAAAAAATGGTGAATGTGGCTGCAACACCAGAATAGCTCATCTGGGATGCCAATAGGTTCTCAGGGGGGAAAAAAAGCCTACCAAGACCAGTTGACAGGCTGGATAAATTGTTCTGAGGGCTCCAGACAGCACTTACCAGCATCAATACAACACCTAGTGCCCAGGTTTTTTTTCCACATTGCTGAGGATGTAAAAGAAGGGTTATTGAGAGCAGGTCACTTCAAGCATGATTTTCATTCTGCCTTTCTCACCCTACGAAATAGTCCTGGCACATCATGTGGAAATAAATTCTCTAATGATGAACACAGATTTGGCATTAGATATTTCATTTGTTGTTAGATGTTCAAAATCAGCTAAGAATCACCCAGAAGAAAAAACAACAGGTTTTGATACCTGTTTTCCTAATCCTCGGAAGCTGCAAAACTTTTGTCTGAGCTCAAACAAAGGGAACTGAGTCTTTCCCTGGAAGCTCTCATCAGACTCTTCTACCATAACGCATCCCAATCATTCCAGATCAAAATCTTTATCCTTTTTCTTGGTGCCATGCCAATAAAATCACCTCTCTTTCTCTTATTTTAGTTTTTTGTACAGAGACTTTTGCACTTGCCTCAAGGAATGGTAGCTAGTTGACCTGAAAAGACCACGTACAACCAAGTGCTTCCCCACCCAGAATCTTTTTAATTCCCTTCAGTTGCCCATTCCTGTAATAGTCCTGGGTTCCCACAGTGTTATGAGTCTTTGAAAACTCCTGCCCTACAAAGCAGGATGGCCAACTTTCCCCCAGGCAAGCTTTTATATGTGTCAAAATCTTTTCCAGATGAGAGCCATGGGACAACACAACGCCATGGGCATGAGAACACTGAGGGAGGAGTTCTGGCAGAAGTTCATTGTTTGGGGATAACAGGCACTCCCCACTACTTTCTTTTGGGATGGGGATGATTTGGATGTGGACTGGTTAAAGTGTCATTTAGTCATGTTAGACCAAATCCACTCTGCCAGTTTTCTTGCCCCAGCACCTGGGATTGCCCAGGAGCCCCGTGCCAGCACAGCACCAGTGTCTCTCTGAGCTGAGCATGGCAAGAGCCTTTGCCTTGCCCAAGGGCTCCCCTTGGGCCTTGAAAACTGCAGCTTGACCACCTCTGCTTTATTCCCTCTCTCACTGACTGTGAAGACAAGATGCCCACAAAAAGCCACTGAAAGTGCAAAAGTATGTACTTCCTGCATACATTTTACATGCTAAAAAAATTTATTTTTTCATATTTTCTTTCCCCTGTCCCTCTGATTAGGAGTTATGCCACTGCTTGGAAATTCAGTTGACAGACAAGGTCCTTCTGTGCTACTAGACATAAACACTTCACCTTCTTGTTGTGTTAAGCCTTGGCTGCACTTTATTTTCACCAATGGTTTTATTTTTTTTTCCTGCATGGGAATGCAAGCAGCTGAAGCCCAGTGAGAAAACATGAAAATAGATTTCTAGAAAAGTAACCAAAAGGGCTTTACCAGCATGACAAGCTGCTTATCAAGAACTATTTTAGGAACGTGAGGAAATGAAACTTTGATGAGAGAGTTCCAAGAGGGAAGATTTACTGAGGAGCTGAGGGTTCAAAGCAGGATGACAGCGTGGTTATCAGGAAACCTTCTCTGCACCTGTTTCTCACCAGCTGCCTAGCCGTGCTTCCCCTCCTTTCTGCTGGCAGCTGAACAGCCAAAATCTGCATCCTCTTTTGTACTAATCCTCTCCACCGTCTGTCTGGAAATGTTTGCCAGTCAACTCATCCCCTCCTGCTCCTCCTGAGCACTGACGTAAGACATAATTTCTGATTTTAATGCCCAGCTGTGCTCCAGAGACCTCATATAAATCCAAGTCACAGTCTTGGAGAACAAGATCATAGCCTGCCTCAGCTTCCCACCTGTAAGAGGGAAATACATTGCAGCTTTCTTTCCTCTGCATTGTCAGTACATTCCCTAGTGAGGCACCAGGCCCCTCAGGCTGGGAGCTCCTTCCCTCATCTAACACCAAGTGAGCCCCCTCAGCCTCAGCTTGCAGGAGCTGTCCTGATTTAATGGTGCCCTAAGCATGTCTGTCATGTCTATCATACTGTGAATCAGAGCCCTTTAAAGGACAAAGTTCCATCTTGCCCTGTGCCTCCGCTTTGCCCATGGGCACTTTGTAAAGTCTCCTCCAAGCTGCATGGCTAAGCTGTAGATTTCAAAAGTGGAGTCTTGTCTTCCCCCTGAACACTCCTCTGCTGGAGAAGTGCCCAAAACTCTCACTTGCTGTGCCAGATCCCAAGGTCCTAGAATATTGAGCTTCTGCCCCTGTGCTGTGATAAGACAGTGGGAATGGATAGCCTTGCTGAAGTCCACAGAGCATCATACAATGTCTTGCTTTCACTCCAAGGATTATTTTGGAGGCAGCTGAGGTCAATGAAGAAAGATGTCTCATGACACAGGCCCAAGAGAGGCTGATCTCGGCATGTGGTGCATGGGAGCTGCCTCAAGCAGGGTGGTGAAGAGTCATGGGCAGTTTGCAGAGGAAAGAAGACCAACCCAGAGGATGTGGCGGGTTGTCCACTCCTCAGTCACAAGGCAGGGCACCAGCACATCTCTGCTTTGGGTGGTGAGGACCTTGTGCAGACCTCCCTTTGAAGAAAGGGCTCACTATTTTGACGCTATGTGCTGCAGCAGGCAGAGAGGGAAGATTTGGCTCCTGTCTAAGGAGTTTGGGAAAATATCTAGGAGACTTCTCTCAGCAAAGTGCTGTCCTTCCTGAACTTGAATTATATCCCATAGTGACAGATTTCAAACAAAGGATGACCTACTTAGCACTTAGCCAAGGAGCCCATATCAAATTCCCAGGCTTTTCCTCCTCCATAACAATGAAAAAATTGTTTTAAATTAATCTTATATATCAAGCTCATGACCTCCTTAAAGATTTAATTTTAACATCCATGGCTGAAATGCCATTTTCAGTGTGTGAGCAACATAGAGGACAGAGCTTTGTGCATCACATTAGGTTCCACTTCATTTCTTTGGATCTTTTCCACCCATGTCCTCCCTTTGCTAGCAGACCTTGCCCTGGTTGTTGGCTACTGCAGGGATGGCACAGGTGGAAAGAGTAGAGGATTGCAGGTGAGAGGCAAGACATGGGCTATGCACCAGGAAATTTTAGTCAGATATGTATTTTCTGGTGTAGGATGACACTATGGTTTTCAGTAAACTGATGGAATTGTTGCTCCTGTTACTGGTATTGTTACCTCGGGAGCACCAGAGGGTTCATCCCAAGTCCCAGGCTTTTTGAACCAGGGAGATACAGAGAGATGCAGAGAGTGTGCTACAACAGTTTCTAGTGTGAGTTATGTGCATAGTGCACAGAAATGTAGAACACTTGGATGCATGTAGACAAATAGGCACACACGTTTTGCATTCATAGTTATCTTACATATAAAAATGGTATATATATATATATATATATATATATATAATATATACATATACATATGTACACACACATCTGTAGATGCCTCCTACCACTGTACAGCCCTCTGGGAAGCAGTACTGTGCTCTCAGTGCCTGGCCACTGTTAACAGGTTTTCAGTGTTTCCCTTGCATTTTCAACCAGAAGGACTCTGTAAATTTCGGGGCTCTCATGCCCACTCTCCCCATATTTGATTGCACAATCAAAAGCTGGTGTTGGCTGATCTCTGCTTTTGGCATCTCTTTTGCCTGGACAGGGAGCTCGGCCTGGGCTATAGCTTGTTGCAGGCCCCACAGTGATGTCTTTGACTGCAGTGATATCTTCAAGGCATCATGCATCAGGCTTGCACCACAGCAAGGCTGTGTTTTACGCTGAAGAGGCAGAGAGCACAGAGCAGGTGTTATTCTGTCCTCTGTAGAAAACTCCCGGGACAGCACAACCAGCTCTCAAAGCTTTCACCCAACAAGCTTTGACCCATTTTGAAAAGGCTGACTTTTTCCTCTTTCCTTCCAGCTCTCTCAGCAAAAGGGCTGAGCCTTCTCCAGTCCTGTGGCACCAGGGCTCAGCACCACGGCACTGCAGCCACCCTGTGACTGCCTGATGGGGCCGAGAGGAAACCTTTGCACATTGGGGCCCTTCACAATGACTTTTGTTGCTGATGGCGCATGTTGGGTTGTACTCGTTCAATCTTGTTAAACAGGAAACAGGTTTCGAGGCGAGAGGGTCCCCGAGAGTTCAAGCTCCCGCTTTCAAATGTTCTTGCAAGATGCACAATTGGCACCGACTTGCAGGAAATGTTTAATTGGAGTCGGAAGGCGCTGGCTCCGCTGACCTTGTATTGCATTCCTCTGGGTTCTCCTTTCACAATGATTTTCACCTATAGCTTGGATCAGGGATTTATTTATACCAGCCAATGGTGAGCCCAACAGCACCGAGGGGCTGAGCAGACCAGGGATATGCAGCAGCTGAAGGGAGGAGCGAGCAGCAAGGAGCAGTCCTAGGGCAGAGAAGGGGCTGCAGCAAACCCTAGAGTGACATATTTATGAGTCCAGTATCGGTTGCCTGCACTGATAAGCCATGGTCATTAAAGGAAGGAAAAGTCACCTTTGTGTATATAAAATATACAAGATTCATGGTCTGAAAAGACTTGACAGGAAAACATTAGGTAAATAAAGGATATCCCATAAAGCATAATGTGAAAATTAAATTACCTCATAAGGGAGGAAGGCTGTCTGTCCCAGCAGTGAAAGTGAGGAAAAATTAAATTCCTCTTTTCCAACTTGAAGCTGATTTGGCTTTAGGGTTTTGGGTGGATCTAGACACATTGTTACTGATGTCTATAAAAAAAGCATTAATGTCCATTATGTCAGACTGGAAATGCTGCAGCTTCCCATAAATTTTCACCACATGCTTGCAAGGTGGTGAAAAGCATCTTAAGCATTGCTGCTCTAGGTGGCCAAATAACAGAAGTACTATCTCAGGCAAGCTAGACCTTCAATGTTGTTTTTAGTTTTCAAGTCTCACTAGATTTTATTTTCATCTGATTTTGGGAGCTGTCCTAAATCACTTGGAAAAGTTTTCTGCCCTCCTCCCCAGACATTTCTTAGTGAGTGAAACATATCCAGGATCCACCTAGTTTTGCTTTAACTGGTTGGTAAGCCTCCAAAGCTGAAGAAATGTTGAAATATCAGGAAGAGGCAAAAGGAGGGAAATCAAGAGGGTCCACTTATTACACTAATCAACAAAAAAGATAATGGGAAAAAAAAAGGAAAGAGGAAAAGAAAGTTAATCCAGAATTTCAGAAGTCCATAATTTTTAAAAAAGCAAATTTTTAAAAATGTATTTCTATTTTTACAGAATGAACAATTTCACAAATAAGAGGTCTGCCAGTGACTGTTCCTGTGGAAGGCATACACAACCCCTGCCTTGCATACAGCTGGCCAACAGGTGAGAAACACATGGCCTTGCAGTCTTGGCAGCAAACCCCTGCAGGTACAGCCCTCAGCCCCTCTGAAGCTCAAAACTGAAAGCCTCACTGATTCCCAGAGTATTGTCACAATGCTTTTGTTGGGAAGAAGCTGATCTGACCTGAACCAAGCCAATCTCCTTTTTTATTTCAAACCTTTATCCTGAAGATACAACTCAGTGATTAGGTAGACCCAAATCTGGATTGTAGTCCTCATTAAAGTCAGATTTATGTTTTCCCCAGTAGAATTCACAGATCACCATCTATTTATAAATGTAACTGTCTACTTTAGTTCTCTCTCTTCATGGAAAAAGCGTGGGGAAAGTCACTTCCCCAATGTGCTGTGGGATTTTGGAAGGATAACTTTAGCAAACAGCACCAGTTCCCTGGGTCTCTGTTCCCAAGGACAGGTGCCACACTTGCTGAAAACCACGTTTAACTTCTCTGGTGCATCAGGCAAGCACAAGCCTCTCTGGTGAGGAGTCAGAGGCCCAGGAAGCGAGAGCCCTTATTCAACATAGCCTGCATTTTTGCACTGGAGGTTGCATCAACACCTCTTCCTACCAGTTCTTCTGCTCCAGATCTTTCCGGGTCTGGGTCATGTTGCTGTCACATCCCATTCTGACTGTGAAGTCCTTTGCTTCCCAGGAGCTGACAGTGTCCTCTTCAGAGCACCTCCAGCCCTTCAGGGCTCTGCACCAGGAAAATGTACTGAGTATTGATATGGGTGACCATTAAGTAACTGAAGGGAAGAAAAAGAACAAGAAACCTAGGCTGGGCAAACTGAATTCAGTTGATGAGGGTGAAACTTAATTATGTTTGCAGACTGTAGTCTAATGGCATCACTTTTGCACATCAGCATTAAAGAATTGTTGGAATACCAAGCCGTAAAGAATCACCATAAAGACCTCTCCTCCCATTTTTGGAATGCCCACATTATAGGCCCATGGTGTTAAACTTGGAAGTTTCTTTTCCAAGTCAAAGCAAACACAGGACTTTCTTGGCAATGAATGCTGTTTCAGTGACCTCCATTGGTCTGGCTTTTACCAGACAGAGCCCTCACTCTTTTGGAGCTGCCTTTTCTTTCCAAGTGCATGGGAGGAGGTCCCTTATCTTTATCATATATCTTCAAAAGGTGCCTCTGAGCAAGGCAATCAGTATCACAGACAGGTTTGTGCTTAGGAAACTGTGACTAATGAAGCAATAAATCACTGATTTGCCACCTCTGGAAATGCAGTTTAGTCCAACTCTGTCACCTTTATCCACAGCCTTTGGGGACATTCCTTTATTTTAAGGGGTTTACTTTCAAAACTCTGCATGTGATCCCCCCCATTAGATAAAGAAGGTGTGATCCAGAAGAGAGAGCAGTTTTGCAAGAAGCCTGCCTGACGAGGCAGCTTCATTTCATTTGATTGGGGATTTTTCTTTTATTCACTCTTTTGCCCTTTGCTGATGTCTCAGCTCCCTCTCTAATAAATAACTGGTCCACATCACTGAAGCACTGCACATAACTCAGAGCAACTTGTTACTGTTGGCAATGTCTGTGCAGAGGGGGCCCAGGAACAGACCAGCGTGGAAGCAGTCATACCTCCCACTCTTCAGGAGCAAGATTTCTGCCTGATTACAGAAGGGGTCATTAGTAGGACAATGCAAAGAAGGTCACACTCAATTCCCTCCACACAAATTGTGTGTGCTGTGGGATATTCACACAAGCTGCTCTGCCCAGGAGTATCTGGCAGGAGAAATCAGTCCTGTGATATCAACACCACAGATGTGGCAGGACATAAAAATACCCCAATACATATTTGTACTAACTGAACACAATGAAAGTGTGTGAACACTTTATACAGCCCTGAGCCCAGAGGACAGCTTTAAAATACAGAAATTCCTCTAGAAGCAGTAATATAATGAATCCAGTAGTCTTAAGGTCCTTCCAAAAGTTAGATTATAAACACAGTCTCCAAACAGTTGATGAGATTATAACATTAGGGTCATGAACAATTTTAAAAGGAAATGAGAAACAACTACATGGGGGTTGTTTTTCCCCTGCCCCTCATCTCTCTGCTCTTCACGAACACTGAGCAGTGCAAAGAGGACACTTTTTCCTGGCGTGGTTATTTGGATGCACCCACCACAAAATACTTATCTGGTAGTCAAGACACAGGGAGAGAGGGAGTTCCAGGTTCCTGCCCGGAATGGAAGAGCTCAGCTGTTCTCTGCCTGCAAAAAGGTTTGAGGATTAGCTAAGGGCATGTGGCACTATGCAGGTGGGGCACCTACTCTGTTTTTTCCCAGGGAGGTCGTGAGGGTTGAGGGAGGAAGAACAGCAGCTCCTGGTTTACAGAAAAAAAATCCCTCAGTCCTCATAGGTGCCAGCTGCTCCAGCTCAGCAGGGCCTTTCTGAGCTTTCCTTTGTGCACCCACTTAGGAGCACATAGTGCCTAATGTACCTTTCCCAAGTCCCTCAGGAACCCTTTTGGATGCCAAGACATGGAAGCAGTGAGGGAGGGAGGGAAGGAGCAGAGGGAGCACTGTTTCTGCTCCCACTTGGGTCTCTGTGGATGTTGGTACTTGAGCCTGGAAACCTTGGGGCTCGATGGAAGAGCATCAAGTGGAAGTTGAAAAATAAGTCAGCAGGGCAACTGGAGGGCAACTGTGGTTTGCTAGGGCTGTAACATCTGGGCTCAGTGGCACCCACCATGTGCCAGTGCTTTACAGTTTCAAAGCTGTCTTGTTTGTTTCTGTGGGAATTTCGGGGAAGTTTGTTATTTGCTGTTGGGTTTGTGTTTTTGTTTTGCTTTTTAACAAAGCACCTCTCAAAAGGGTATGCTTTCCAAAAAGGCATTGTTTAAGGTAATAATACAGGAGGGAAAATGGAGGATGTGGGGGAAGGCAGGAGAGAAGCAAAGCAGACAGAAAACCTCCATAGCTGCTCTCAGAAGAAAAACTCTGGGTCTATAGGGAGTGATGGATTAAAATCCACAGGACCTCCTGGAAATTTTCAGATGGGTTTCATGGAAGGCCATTTATCCTGGGGGAAATAAGGAAAAAAGCTCTTGTTTTTTTCTTGAAATGTTATGTTGTTGTTTAAGCTCACAGGAGAGCCAAGCAAGGCAGAACACCAGGCTCCCAGAGCTCTCATGCCCAAAGCACAAAGATCTGTGGCAAACTGGGTTTGGGCTATAACCACTCTAATGACTGAAATAAAGGCCATGATGACCATATTCCTGATGGAGTTACAGGAGCCTGGGATAAAAGCCATAGATTACCTAGGACCTCCATTTACAGCCTCCAGCACTGGCTCTTTGGCAGAACTGGTTTGCCTATTTCTGAGGAGGCAGCCAACTGGAAGAGGTAAGTTTTAAAACTCAGATTGGGGAAGTGAAGGTAATTTGAGCTTCTTGGCTCCAAATGCAACAGAAACCAGCAAATGGAAGATGAGGGAGCGAAGAGAAATGCCAGGGCAGGCCACAACTCCACTTTGTGAGCACAACAGCTGACTTCTCCCCTGCATGCCACCACTTTGGCAAATTTCAGGAAGGGCAAGAGCATAACAGATGGCTGTGATGGTGATGGACACTGCCTATGTCAGTCATCTGCAGGGGAAAACAATGCACAACAAGCCTCCTGTCTTTGACATCAAGCAGAAAGATAAACTCTTAATATCAGAAGGGACAGGCAGAAGATTACATCTTTCCCCATCCCTTTAAAGATTTGTCTTGAGCAGTGTATGATTAATGCTGTTATGCATTAGAGAGCCCTGCTGGTTACCAGTTAATTGCATGAAGGCAATAACAGACTTTACAAGAGAGGCTGGTATTAAATTAAAATTATTTGTTTTACCTGCATAACTTATGTCAGTGACACCTTACTGGGCAAAAGGTTGAAGCCAGGCAGTGTGAGGTGAGAACAGACTTCACAAGAGGCTGGCATTCACCTCACTCTGGATGTTTCACAAACACCTGGGTACCCAATAGGGTCTCACCAAGGAAGGATTTTGTGGGGTTTCTCTCCACCTGTGTAACACTTATTGTAACTCTGAGCCTCTGCACTAGCTGTACAAAAATAAAACAGCTACTCACTTATGTAAAAGTCAGACACATTTTATCTTGCTGGATCAAGGTAAAATTTTTTGTACCTCCAAAATGGAACTGAATGGAACTAAAAATCACAAGTTCTCATGGGATTTCCAGTACTTCCCATCTCAAGGCAGGCTACCAATCCTGCCTGAACATTTCACAGTGCTTCACCTTGCAAGCCCATTCTGGTCAGATCCAGCAATGGCCTCCTTCCTTAAAATGGCAAATATTTTATGTTAGATATATCTGCACACACTAACTTCAAGTTAAAAAAAAAAAAGATCAAAACCAAACAAGCTGAAGCTTGGTTCAAGTCTGGGCTTTTAGATTAACTCTGCTTACTTGCTTATTTTTGAGCTGTATTCATTTTTGTCCTCTTAACATGCTATCCTTTCCTACTCTTGCCCAGAATTTCCAGACTTGCTAAATCTGCACCTTTTTGGTAACAGGTTTCTCTGGAAAGAACGAGCCCCTCCTCCTGCCTCCCCCTTATCCCTGTGTAAGTAACATCCATCACTGTATCAGCACCTGACTGAGCAGCACTAGGGAAGGGTCAAGGTATTGCTTCCTACCCCTGACAGGTGTTATAACAACGCTGAACCCCCTCAGCTTATGAAACTTTCCATTCTACAAACTGCTGCCCAGACTTTTCTTCTTGCTATTCCATCCTCCCTGGAGGCTTCCTGGCTCTGCTCATGCCAAGGCAAAAAGCCATTCACACTCCTGCAAGTACAAAAGCCAAAAACAGACTTTCCCCATCTTGCAGGGTGTCTAGAAGAGCCAGTGAACGTGAGCCCAGCCTCAGGGGTCCTCTGTGATGGCCACAGCTGGCATTGTCCCCTGGGTTAGGCTCTGTCAGGCATGGTGCTGGGAATCTCCCCACCAAGCAGGGCTGTGCTTGGGCTGAAATGGAAGACCCAGAGGAGAAAAATAAACATACAGAGACACAGGAATCCTTCTCATACACCAACCAGCTAGCCCTTCTCTGTGGAGGGGTCAACCCCCACAGGCACTTACAGAACTTACACAAGCAACAGCATAGCCAGAACTAGGAAATCAGGACTGAGTTTGAGGTGTTGGGGTGCCAGTTTGGTTGTGGAGGAGGTAACAAGTGCCAGTGCTAAGCAGAAGCAGTAATGCATCCATACAGAGCACAAGCACCTCAGAGGCTCTTCCTCAGGGAGATGCCTGGTATACTCTTCCTCTCATTGCATTCTTCACTGTCCTTTTCTGCCTCTTATGAATGTCCAGACTAAACTAGTTCAAATCACTCCTTGCTATTAAATCTCTGTGGCCATCAACTAATTAGGACAATTAGCTGAAATGAAACATCTAGATTTCAAGCAAGAGGAATGAATCCTGTCCCTTGGGATCCAGATGCTTAGATGTTGTTCAAAAGTTCTCGTTTCCCACATGACACATTTTCTGTTAGCTTGTAGCTCAGAGGCACAATGCAGCAGTCATTTGTCTAAGAAAAAGAGGAGCTCCTTGGAGAGGCTGCATTTTGGGACTGTCAATCTCATGGACACCCTTCCCTTTAGCAATGCTTTTATCTTCATGCAAGTCAAGCAATTATTGCTGACTGAACCAGTAGCCTGGCACAAGGATTATGCTTGGTCTTCTCCTCAGGAAATGCAAAAAAAACTTGATATTAACCTAACAGTGTGTGGAGAAAGCATAAGAGAAGGCTATTGGGGAGGTGAGAAACTGTACTGTTTCTAAAATATTTAATATTATAATATATTATTCTATATCCTCCCTTTCATATGGTTTGAGTCATCACAGCAGCACTGTGTTTAAGGAGTAATGCTGTACATCCTCTTGCATTCAGTTGTTGATAACCATTATGGAAAAGCTGCAGACCTGCAGCCTCAGAAGCAACCAAATAGTTAAATATTGACTGGACCTGCTCAGAGGCAGAGTGACAATATTTCTGACATTCCAAGGCTGGCAAGCCAGTGGAAAGGATCCTAGAACTGCATCCAGAATTAATTATTTCCACTCTCCACTTGCATTCCTGCAGACTGAAGGTGGAATAAGAGACATTACAGCAGCCTTTGTCCATCAGAGACATCATCCAAGCAGAGGAATCCTTGCAAAGACTGTCTTAAAAACAACAAAAAACCCATAAACAGGCAAACAAAAAACCAAACAAAAACCCCAAAACAAAACAAAAACACCAAAAAACCCAACTAATTCATTCCTTAATTTTGATTAGTGATTTAATTTAGTTTGGCTATAATTCATAAAGAAGTTTCAGGCATCTATCCAGCAGAGATGTGCACAGCTTCTTGGACAGTGGCACCAGAACTCCTTTACTGGCAAGAGAACATGTACTGGCAAAAGTGCTTTCAGCAAAACCCAGAGAGGGAAACTGCAAAAACAAGAGCAATAAAATAATACCCTAGGCAGGGGATAAAGAAAAGGCTAAAGTCAGCATTTTATCTGATAGTCTGTCTTCAGGAAATGCCTGTGAAAACAGCTTTGGAAAGTAATAGCTGATCTGGCTGCAGATATTCCCTGAAATAAGAAAGGTGCAGAATCCTGGTGCCATTTTTTGAGTGAATTTTTTTGTTGTTTTGGGTTTTTTTAAGAGAAAAGAAAACAGTTCTCACCAGAAGAGAAGCATTCTGCCACCCCAGGAAAGGCAGGGTGCCTTATTATGGATAAAGTATTAGAAGATACAAAGCTGACAGGCAAAGGAGTCACATAATTCTAAGTGCAAAAGGAAATAAGTCTGCATGAAAAATGAGTGAATGGAAAGGGATAGACAAACACAAAGCAGGTCACTATGGTGTTGAAGTGTTTACCTAGAGAGGCTCTTTCTGAATCTCTGAGTGCCATCATCACAGTTTTCCTCATTCTCAGAATTTTTATGTGCTTTGTTTGGGTTTATTTTAATTGACAATTGTACCTGTGAAAATCTGAACCTTGATCTGCTCTGCTGCATGCCTTCTCTTCTTCATTCACTTGAAGGGAATGCATTCTGCAGGAGAGGGAAGCAGCTGGAGAGCTGGCAGGTGTCATGTTGCCATTAAAGACAAGAAATGTGTCTCCAGAAAGCAAATGCACCGCACATGGGAGGCCTGACAGATGTGCTGTGTCCTGAAACCTGGGAGCAGCACAAATAACACCAACCTCGCTGTCAGCACCCAGGGCCCTGGGGCAGCACTGCCATGGGGGCACACCTGGTTGTAGGGTGACACATAAGCAGGCATCTTCTCCTTCAATTTATGGTTTATTCTCCATTGGTCTAAAGACAGGAGAAAGCTCCTGAGGAAGAGACATGGAGAGGTGCCCTTGTGCCTGGAGCTGGTGGAGTGGCCTGCAGGGAGGGTGGCTGGAAGATGCTGCACCTCCTGGCCTACTTGGCTGAAATGGCAGCTCAGAACTCAGGCTTCCCTCAGTTGTGGTTTGTGGCTTATGGTTTCTTGGGAGGAGGGTCTCCTGAGGGGGAATAAGGGAGCTGATGCCATAAAACAGGCTCTAAATCACATGTCAGCTTTTATGGCCAGCGTTCATACTTGTAGAAGCATCTTCCAGATTGCTCAGGCTGCCGGGCTGTAGGATGGCTCTTACTGAGCTGGGCAATACTGGGACTGTACAAGCAGCACTGTGGAAGGAGATCAGACACCCTGCAGACAACACTGGGGCTGGGATCCAGCAGGTAGACTGAGATGGGTGTTTGGGGGCTGTAGAAGCATGTGCATTTCACTCAGCTGTAGCCAGTTCAGAGCCCCTGAAAGTGCCAGGTATATTAGATACTCTAGGCTCAGGTACTGGATGCAGTACACCTGGAAACTGTACTGTAGAAACAAAGTGGCAGCCTGCCATCTAAGTCAGGCGCTCCAGCATCCATGTCTTCCTCACATCTGGTGCCAGAGTCAATCAGCCAAACCAGATGCTGATCCAGTATAGCTGTTACTGGCATGGAAATGGGAAGGGAACCATCCCAAATAACAGCAAAGTGAATACCTCTTTAGAAACTGCCTAAGTAAATAGATAAACACAATAACCTAAACCAACCAGAAATTAAAAATTATTTCCCTGAACAGCAGCAAGTGGAAGATAAGAACCAGCCTTTATCAAGTCCAGAGGCCTCCTGGACAGAAGGAAAAACAAGTGGAAGATCAAATGGATTGTGGGTCAAGTAAAGCACTAGGCAAAGAGGTTTGAGCCAAACCACAGGACACATTTGTCAAGCTCTTAAAAAAATAGAAATGCAGGATCAAAGCAGAAGCACTTTGCAAATATTAACATTTGTCACCTACTTTTACTTTTGATGTGCTTCATTTTGAAGACATTTCTCCCTTTTCTCTCTCTTTTTTTTAAACAGGATAATCTAATCTTTCAGTACACACACTTGCCTTCTTCAAAAGAAACACAGGGACAAAATTACTGAAACATGGAAAACTTTAATAAGAATAGATTAAAAGAACCAACATATGGAGAACAAATATTAAAAATATATTAGCAGCAGTCCAGGGAAATGTTGTTAACACTGTAGTTAAATATTCAAACATAAAGGTTTTGGTAGTTTTCCCAGCAAAATACAAATGAAACAATAACTCCTTTTATTGCTTCACATTTGAGTGGAGGAAGAGCATTCCTGTAGCACTTGAGTCAGCAACAACATAAAGAAAATCACAACAGCACCAAATGGATCCCATTCATTACTGATCTGTAGGTATTGTTTTGGAGATGCTATCCCATTGACTGCCACAATCAAAATATGGTTAAAACAAAAAAAAAAAGGCAAGGAGAAAAAGAAAGGTTGAAAACTCTTTATGGAGCATTTTCAGCTGTGTGTTTGTCCTCGCTACCTCAGCGAGAGGAGTCCTTACTCAGCGGTGCGCTGATGGTCCTGCAAGACTGGGTTACAGCTTTGTTTCCTTCTGCCCTTGGGTTAGAAGGTTTCCATGTCTGCACTGACATCCTGAGCCACGGGACTGCAGAGGGGAGCAGCCTTGGAGGACCCTGGGCCTGCCTTGAGAGCAACCTGCTGCACACTGAGCCACCACGGCGACCTTTTGCGCGCTGCGGCCCCGGCGCTGCTTAGCGCGCTGCAAGATACACAACAACAACAATACCTCGGGCTGAATTTAGGAAATTCGGTAATTGTCAAGTGTGGTAAATCATCTTTAAAGCAAACACTCTTGAAAGAGCAGAGATAATGTTCATTCCCCCGGGACGAGGCGGTAGCGGGGAATAGCGAGGCTGTGGGCAGGGTTTCAAAGCAGCCCCGTGACACTGGGCGAGATAGTGCCGCCCGCTCCCGACGGGATTTCTGAGACTGCTGGCACCAGGGTGACAGGCCAGCAATCGTTAACAGGGGAAGTCTGTCTGGTGCCTGCTCTTTGTTCCAGCCCCACTTTCATATTTGAGAACCCTTAGTGTATACTTTCTATTCACAGCAACATTTCAGCCTGTCGCAAGTGTGGCCCCGGTGATTATAGTTAGGCAAATACAGCGAGAACCCACACATGCTTGAGCCCTTCAAAGTATCTTTTTTTCCCCCCGCTCAGTTTCCACTTGTTAATATTTGACCGAGTCTGTAGTTTGAACAAGTACTTCCCAAATATATTTCAGCTTTCAAAAAGAAAAAAAGAAAAGCCACCGAACGTTTACGGTGTTCAGAGCATTTATGGCTGAAACTCGTTCTGCAGGTTCAGCCATCTGTCCTGCCCATCCTTGCACAACCGTTCTCTTGTAAAATGCAGTCGGCCTTCTTATTGGGGAATGCTCAACACCCCTGGCACCACAGTCAGTTCCTCGATATCCCACCAGGATGACTTCTTGGAAATACTAAAAGCAAGGAAGATGCTAGGAAGATGTGGCTCAAGATGCTTACAGCTGCAGGGGGGAAGAAGCCATTGAAATGTAGATAACAATCTCTTAAGGATCCACCTGAAGGAAGGACATACACAAAGTGAGGGACTGTGATCACCTCCCTAGAAAGATGATGATGGGATACATACTTCTGACTACATGAAAGGGAATTGCGTACCAGGAAGAACATCAGAGATGGGCCAATGTAAAGGTTACTCAGATTAACAAATACAGTAATTGCCGTTCCTAACTGCTATGCACATGAAAGAGCTTGTGTTCCTGTTATTCACCATTAGGAGAAATGTACCTGGAATTTCACAGAAGTTGGAAAACACAGAGTTCCAGCATCTCCAACAGCTGCCCTTCCAAGCACTTTAAAGTCTTAGCACAGGTGACTCCGTGGGATTTTACACAAAGGCTTCTTCATTCTGCTTCTGGCAGCATAAAGCATTTTAAAGAGGATATCAATAGCACTGTTTTTATAGAGGCTATAACAATTGTTCTTATGTGAATCTGTTGAACTGTTTTAAATCTCCTTAATCCTATGAGTAGACAAATGTGAAATCAGAGAATTTTACAGACCTAGCTTCTTTTTTTTCAGTCATGCACATATACCAGTTCTGGATTGCATATTTCTGTATATAAGCCTATGCTCTGTACATTGATACTTTTTGCTCACCAAGATAAGAAAACAAGGATGCTGCAATATTAATAACAAGGCAGCCCATTTTCCCTTTGAAGAAAAGTTCTTCTTTAAAAATAAGCTTTATGATAGATGTAAAAAATTGTGTGTTCTTAGAAATTATGGGTATTTCTTAGTGTGCCAATGTAGCACTATTATAATGACCCTCAACAAGCCTGAAAGGCTTTCCCACAGGCAAGGAAGGAATATGTGGGGTTCATCTCAAAGTCTGTGTAGTTACACAGACCTACAGGAACTGCAAAAATGGTGTAGGAACTGCAATGTATGACAGCAACTCCACTTTCATATTTGCCTTGCTTGTAACTGGAACAAAGTTACTTTAGGTGAAGCTCAGTCCCACTACAACAATCAGAAAGTTCTGATCTCACAGGGACACCAGGGGAAAAAAATGTTGGGAAGGCCGAAAATGGGAAAGTTTTTCTAACAGCTTAACTTACAAAAAATAAATAGCTAAGGTTAATAACATTTATTAGCAGTGCTGGTTAAGTGTTTGAATCAAACAATTTTTTACCAAATTTGTCTCACTTTATCATAGGAAACCTCAGGCTACAGAAACCTTCTAAGCCAAGGAGAAAAACCATGGCTCTCTGTCCTCCCTAATGGTTGTTACAGTGCTGTTGAAGACACACAACCTCACAGTGCCCCTGCAGACACTTGGGGTGAAAGCACAGTTATGTTGAGCTGAGTTTTATGTGGCCACTTAAATAAGTATAAAAATTTCCATTATTTTCTTCCCATTCTTCTCACAGGCCATGGATGCTTCCTGTCCATTTCACAGACTGCAGGTGTTAATGCCGCATCTCCATTGCTTCTCCTCTGCTACCCCTTTTTCCAGGTGCCCCTTTACATTCATACATGCTTTTTCCACTCTACCTTCTTATCTTTTCCTTTTCCACTGGGCAATCATAGTTGGAGCTGTTTTGTCATTTTCTCCCTGGAAAACATCTCTCCTTCTGCAGCACATGGAAACATCACAGCTTTCTTTTCACTAATAACACGTCACCAGCTCAAGCAGGCTAGCAGAGGCAGCCTGCAATCTCTTGTCTATAAGGCCTATGGGTGCTGCCAAATGACCTCTTTGTAGCATTTCTTCCTCCTGGAAATACAACCATGGAACAGTTAACATTTTCAAAGTGTAAATCAGGCTCCTATCTTGGATGCAACTGGTACAGTTGGAGCATGGTCGGTTTAAATCAGCTCATAAAATGAAAACTACATAATGAATGAGCACAGAAAATTGACTTGGCAAAACTCCACTGCAATGATTTGTTTTCCAAAGTGCAGCTGATTTACAGATTTGAGGCCTTCATTGGTGCTCTCTAGGTTTAAAGCAAGATATTTCAACAAAAATTATAGCTGAAGAGCCGCTCTGCTAATCCAGGAAATGTTCTGAGGGTGACAGTAAACGCTCGAGGTATGTGCGAGAGGGCTATGTCCCAGCTGGTACTGCTACATCTCTGCACAAAGCAGCCAAGCAAGCAGAGTTCCTGGATTTATTGGCTTTCCAGGGCCCTGCCCTGCCCATGGCCCCAGAGCCATCCCACTACTCCAGCAGGCCAGGCGTGGGTTTAGCCAGATTCCTGTGAATTCCCACTGAGTTTCCACCCCGTAGCTGGAACGGGCACGCGCAGACATTGCTGGCTCTGGGTGGCTCCCAGCTACCCAGCCCCAAAACCACCCTTTCCATGGGGGCTGGGGGATTCCTTGGAGGGCAGAGGAGAGCCTTCAAGAGCTAAACCGTGAGTCACAGCCCTTGGAGGAAACAAATGCTAAACAAGGCACTTCCTTGGGCCTGCTGCAGTTTGTCTTAATAAAGGGAGAACAAGATCTCCATCTGCTAGCTCCTATCTGTGCTTTCCAATCCCAGCATTTAACTTTCATCTCATTCCTAAGTGAGGAATCAAAAGTTCTTGCAGAAATTGACCTACTACATGCTTTGTCAGTTGTAATGTAGGTCTTATTCCTCAATGAACTGGAAGGTGACTCTACTGTGATGACAGAGGAACTGGTAGCTGCCATCAAGTGGAATGCCTGGCTGCACACCATCCATCTGTGGGAAGGTGCCCACAAGCATTTAGGAGCTCTCCAGGATGGATATCTTTTTTTTTTTCTTACTCCAGCATGAAATTAGATGATGGAAATTTAAAACTACTTAAGACACAACAAAGTGCCCATAGGAGACAACATAAGTAGCACAACCCTACAAATGTCAGTGTCCTGAGTTTAAGGACTTTTACCCACCGTGTCAATTTAAAAATCAAAACAAGAGCACAAGGGAAACTCAGTAGGATGGACTGTGCCCTCCCTTCAACTCCGATATTGCAATTTAGTCCTCTGACTTAAGGATGTTATGAAGGAGGTTGATTTCTCTTTTAGAGGATGTGACACCAACTTTGAAAGCCACAGGGATGCTTACGAACAGCTTCCTCACAAATAAAAATAGGATAAAGAGTTTATTAAACTTTCAAACTTTCAAAGATGACAGACTCAAATTATTGTTCCATGTAGGATGTGAAGAATGGAAAGACAGAGGTCTTTCTGCTGTGGGGTGGGAAGATGCCTTTGTTTCTAGCACACCTGAACTGCAGAAGTCAGGAAACAACAGATATTTCATATCACTCATTTATCTGGGTCTGTGGAAAGAGAAGCTTAAGAGCTTAAAAGTTCTGCCACAATGTTCTCATGACCAGAAATACTGACAGTCATCCAGACTTCCTGGGAAAGCTTGGGAAAGGCTTGAAGAAGAAGAAATTTTACAGGACAGAAATTGGAAGGAAACAAACTCAAATTACCCAGAAATGACTTGGCTGAAAGAGGGGCAAGTCAGAAATGTAAATTCAGAGTTAAGGGTGTAAGATTTTCAAAGGGGCATCACAGTGCCTTGCCCAGCACCGCCTGGACCTTTGTGACATATTTTGGGGGTGTAATGCCAGCAGGATGTCCCCAGTGAATGGACAGCAGGCAGGAACTGGGAAACATGTCCCTTGCTAGTTCAGCTGGGCAAACAGGGCTGGTCCTGCACCCTCCCTGACACAGAGCACCTGCCCAGCAAGGCATTCAGGGGCTTTTTTTTTTTTTTTTTTTTTCCCCAGGGTTTTTTGGCAGGAAAAAAATAAAATTCTTCAATTTTCCTGCAGTTTTTTCTTGCTCCATTTTTTAGCCCTAGTTTCTTTCAAGCTACAAGTTCTTCCTCTTTTCACCACATCCATGACTTTCTTTTTCTCACAAATTGAAGTGGAAAAATGTTGGAGGAATAACAGAAAATTTTCTAAGAATTCTCTGTTTCTGGAGATAAATTCTGAAATTTTTTACTTCTTTTATTTTCATTTACAGATTTTTAAGCTGACTGTTTGCTCTATCAAGCCTTAGAAAGACTTGATAGCTCCTAAGGGCGTGTGAAACCAAACTCACCACCCTGATTCTTAAAATCCTCAGAAGGTCAACATTCAGCAATGCAAAGTGTGAGACTATTACTTCTTGCATTTGCACATCATTATTATCTACTCGAAACTGTAGCTGCAGGAAAGACAGGGAAAACCACTGGGATGAATTCATGTGGCTTCCAGGGAAAATTTGCAATTGCCTTAATGTGGATAACACTATTTTTTTTGTCAATACTTGCAGGGCAGTGTAAGAGGGCAGCTTGGCTCTGTATATGTATTCACACAGAGTAGCAAGTTGGTGGCATGAGCAGAAGTTTGGAGGGGGGAGGGTTGGGGTTTTTTGCCTCCCTTTTTTTTTTTTTTTTTTTTCCCCAATAGACCCGGGCAAAGTTTTGTGTAATTTTCCAGTGACCTTGATTATGCAATTGGGCATGGCTGCTGCCCTAGGAGACATCAAAGATGCCACACTCATCAGGTGGCAGGCAGCCCCAGCCAGGTGAGGGACACTGCGAAGGCACCGGCCAGTGGCAGATGGCTCTCCAGCCTGCCTGGTTCAATGAACTTCTCGGGAAACTCTTATTGCTCCCACTCTAATTTTTTTTTTTTTTTTAAGAAAGCAAGTTACAGACCTGCCAGTCGTAAAACACACAGAGGCATCATCAGTTAGAGAATGATTTACTGCAAATCAACTGGATTATTTATTTTCCCTTTCAAACAAGGAGAGGAAGGTCCCAATCCAGAAACAGCACGTGCTTAACTCCAGCCAGGAGCTCGAACCCCGCTGAAGTGAAAGGGTTAAATGCAGCCCCCTTTGAAGTCAGCAAGGGCAACCCTTTATCTCAACGGGGCTAGCTCTTCCTCCCGGCCCTAAGTGCTTTGATGAATCCGCACTGTAACACCCAAACGAGGTGCAAAGCAACATCCACGCATCCAGGGTCCCTCCCTGATGCCAGCATAAGGCTTTGGAGCCGGGCTGGAGCCGGGGCTGGGACACGGCCCTTCCACCCTCTCTCCTTCAAAAGTCAGGAATATCAGGTGAGAAACACCTGGCTCCTCTCTGCAGCCCTGGCCACGGGCAGGCAGTAAAGAGCGCTGAGCCTGCAGAGGCAACGGCGTGAGGCAAGCAGAAGTGTTGTTGTCCCAAATTTTGTGTTCTGTTGGAGACCCTGACCATGCTTGATAAACCTCCTCACCAACCTCAGAGGTACAGAGGTAACCAATTACAGTCTCAAACTGCAAAAATGTGGCTAATGTTACCCAGAAACCCTCCCATCACTGCTAGGTTATCTTTCAATGTTACCATAATTTTACCCTTCCCCCAAAGACAGATGAAAGCCACCTACACCCAGTGTTTCAGGTGGTTGAATGTTAGTTGTTTCTGTGGTAGGACCTGGAAAACTTAGCTATGAGCAGTTTGTACCTGGTTCTCTTTGAATACTTCTCTCTCTTTGGTCCCTTTACCACAATTTCTGTTCCCTGAAAGCCTGGGAGGCAGATCTTAGCAAGCAGGTAATCTGTCTCCCAAGTGCTCTTGACACAAGTGAGACAAAGAAGAATGAAAATTGCCCATTAATCCTTGGTTTTCAGATTTTTTTTTTTTTTTTTTGCATCAAGAATTTTCTGACCAAAGCAAGGTCTTTCCAAAACATCTTTTTTTCTTTCCCTCCAAAAAAGCAGAAAATTGAGTGAAAAAATAAGAACGAAGAAAAATAAAAGGTCTGGTCAATCAAGCCCCAGGTCTCTTGTCTCCAGTTTGTGATTATGTTTTATGATCTCAGACACAACAGATTGCGAGCCTGCAGTGTTTGGAAATAGTAGATCATTAAACCTTCTGGCCAGGTGTAAATGCAACCTTTGTCTTCTGATGACTGTGTGAGAATTACCTTCCTTCTCAAAGTCCCTGGCTGGCCCTGCTCTCTACTGGTACAAACACCCCTGCTTGGAGCTACAACCACAATGTGCTTCCACTTTATTTCTTATCTATCCACAGGCACCATCCCAGCCCATAACATTTCAACTGTCCTGAGACAGAAGAAAAAAACTGCTGAGCAAGCTACCAAAAATTTGAAAGAGTGTGGCCTGTGAGTTTTTCTGCTTCTTCACCCAAGGGGATTTTGTACCAGGTAAATAATAAAAAACGTGTAATGATTGACTAGGCTTTTAAACCTGAGCTGAAGGTAAGTTTGCCTTGCTATTCCAGTTAAATATTCTCACTAGCCCCCTTCTTTTTCTCCAGTTGGTCATGCCATGAAGTCCCATTCAGTCCCTGATGCATTCTTTATTCTTTAGAAATTTGGGCAATAGTCAAATCTGACCTTTAGAGCCATAAACAAATTAAATTGTTTCACAGCCAAATAATATGAAACAATATTGAATAGCTAGGCTTCCGCTGAGTTTCCTCTTAAAGAGAAAGAAGCCCTGAAACAGCACAGACATGGAAGATAGAGGTGGAGGACAGGGATGCTGATACCCCACACAGCAGTGAGATGGCAGAGCACTGGGGCTCAGCTAGGGACTGATGGGTATTAGCACTTTGGAAAATGTTGTGAGAAGCATTTATTAATTATTTCCTCTTCTGGGAACAGAGCACTCCCTGAGAGCCATACCCTGCTGCACAGACAGCAGTGCCAGCAGCGCCTCGTGCTCTGGCTGCGCTTCAAGGTGAAACCCAAAAGTGGCCAAGGCGGCCTTGGTGCCACTGGGTCGGAAACCATTTCTGCTCTCCGCTGTTTGCCTGACCTATGGCTGCAGGCAGCCCAGCCTTCCTGCACACACAGCTCCCCCTGCCACAGGCGGTCCTGCTGACACGGCGGAGGGGCAGGACTGTGTCACCTGCTGTCAGCCCTGCGGGGACATCCTTGAGAGCACGGCTGCTCCCTTCCCCTCGGATTGCATGCAGGAAGCCGACAGCTGCCGAGGTGGCAGCAAGTGAGTCCTCTTTGGAGAGATGCTGTAAGGTTCAGCACCTTTGTGGAGCATTGCTGGAATGCAAAGCATCTGGAGCAGATGTGGAAATGTGATAAGGCTCCTAGCTGTCCTTAAAAACACTATGAAGTGGCCGGGTAGGGATTCCCCTGGCAAAGGGAGATTCCCCACCTGGCACCAAGCAGATCTCAGTTGCCAGTGAGGCTCCGGGACCACCACAGGCAGCCCACCCTCAGTCCCCTGGGGAGATCTCTGCTGTGGGTGGCACCCTGTCGCCTGCTCCCCCTGTCTCCTTTGCAAGGGGACATCCCACCTGGAGACAGGCCACCCCTCCCCTGCCTTGCCTGTGCAGCCAGTTATAGTTTATGCATAAAGGCATAAAGAAAGAAACAGAGCAATAAGAGGAGCTCTGGGCCAACACGAGCCACGCAGTACTGCAGCTATATTGGGCAGGTGGCACCCACAGCCCCCTGGCTCTGACACCAGGGCTGGCAGAGGCGTCCCTGTGCCCCTGGGCACCCATCAGCACAACAGCAGCCCATCCGTGGGGCACCTCCCAGCACCTACACCAGCACCAGCACTCACACTCAGTATAGAGAGATCCCAAACCACAATTAATTCTTTCCCTACATGATGTCTGCACACACAATCCAAGCAACAATCTGCTTATTAGAGATGTACAAATGACACTCATGGCTGCTGCTTTTCCCTGAGGCTGGCCACCTGAACTGCCATTACTGTCACTGATATGAAAAGCATTAAATTACCTACAGGTATGTGCCATTTGCAAAGTAGAGGTGGCAGCCATGAAGCACATTTAGATGCTTTAATTAACTTGAAGAGCTATGAAGCCGTGCCTGTAACTAAACTAGAGTTTTGCCTTCTGTAAACCGTTTGACATAAGAATGATGAGTATAAGAATTAGATGTAGGAATACATCTAAATATTTATACTACATTCACTACACAGTATCTGAGCACATGTTTATGTTGTAACCTCCACTTTTACATCCGTTAGTTTTGCTTTGCTGTGTAACCCCGGGTTAGCCACTGCTCAGTGCCACGGTGCCCTTCCACAGGCACTGACTTGGCTCTGGGATGATTCAGGATAAAGCTCTTTCTCTGGACAATGCATTTCCATGCTCTTGGTGCAAGACTTGCTGAGGCTTCAAAACCAGGACCGAGGATTGACCAGCCTTCTGAGCTAAACCAGGCTGGCAACCCCTGCCTTGTACAGCCCCAGCAAACCGAACCTCCTCATGTTGCATTTCAAAGTCCTCTGACACAGGGCAAGGAAATGCTGTGGCTGGGACCCAGTAGCTGCTGTCATCAAAATGCTGACAGAAACAGAGGTTAAGGGTACTAAATATTTCACTGTTAGCAAAGCCAATATAACATGGTTTTTTGAAGACTGGGGAGAGGGGGACTCTGCCAGCAATGGTACTGAGATACACACAAAGCCCTGAAACTAACTTTGAGTAAGGTTTTAGAAGTCTTTCAATTAGATGAAATAAATGTGCATTTTGATCAAATGTTTTGCTCTCTCTTTAATGCTTGTTTCTATTTAAAATATTAACCAGTAAAATAAAGAAAATTAATTTTTGGGGAACAAAGCCATGCTTGATTTTTAAAAGTTCAAAACAGGGCTTCTTGTGCCTTGGTATTTTGCTCCTAAAACACATTTGCTAATAAATTTTTATCCAGAATAATCCATCTAATTCTACAATTATTATAGCAAAAAGCAATGTTAGCAATTATACACTCTCTCACACATAGGAATTTACTCTTTTTTTGCCCATTTAACAGAATTGCAAGTGCTTCAAGCAGAATTTTTGACCAAAGGGCCATCTGGAGGTTTTGTATTAGTAAGCTAAATGGTTGGACAGGGTAGTTCTAATTTTTTCTACTAGACACCATGACACTTGCCCCTTGCCACGTTCCAGAGGATCTCTTGAAGTCAGCATCTTCAGGGAGGTGGTCCCAGCAGAGACTCCTCAATTCTACATTTTCAGCCCATCTTCTACCACTCCAGGAAACAGACAGAGTGTCATCACAGTCTCAATGACTGACAGCTCCCTCCATGAAGCTCAGTCATTTAGCACTGTCACTTGTTTCTAAGAAGCTGTTCTGTCATTGCAGGACTGCCCTTCTTTCCCCTCCACACACACGATTTCCCCAGTCAGTGCCCAAAGCCTGGCTCTGGACAGCAGCAGCTCCCTCACCACCCTCCTTGAAAAATGAGTTTTGCTTTGCAAGGGACAATTCTGTTTTGCCAGCAGGGTGAAGAGCAGGAACGCCATCCTGCTCTCTGCAGCCACATCCCCAGGGGAGTGGGTGGGAGGTGTTGGCCACTGCTGGGAGCGGAGCCTGGGAGAGCCAGTTTAGGTGGGAGAGGGATTTGCCCCCTTGACACCTGCTGGCAAGTGGCTGCTGGGGAGCCCAGGCTCCTTGCTCAGGGCCATTTGCATTGCAGGGTCACCTCTCACCTCCATCTCTGTATCTCACAGCAGTTTTGATTACTGGGATTCAGCCCCAGACTATTTCATCCTATTCCTGTTTCATCCACCTGCTATTATCTCCTGCCATTCTTGAGAAATTTCAGCCAATTTATGCTGCTCTCTCTTTTTTCCCTCCCCATCATTAATTTCTTTTCTAGGGTGGAGAGCTTCCCAGATCACCCTCCACCCACTTACACACATGCATGCACACACACACACACTTTATAGAAAGTGTTTACTTATGCGGGGGCAATAGTTTAAAAGGTAAATGAAATAGAGGACGCAGCCTGGATTGGCTTAGCAACACAAACAGTGCCAGCAGGTAAAGGGCCCAGGCCTGTTCTTTCCCACCTCAGAATTGTTTTAAAATGACACCCCTTCATAATTAATTGTACAGCACCTGATTAGTCACTATTGACAGACCTAGAGCCAATTGACTTTTTTTTCTTCTTTTTTTTTTTTTTTTTTTTCATCTGGCTGGGTAGAAAATATGAAGTGCCTGTAGCCACACACACAATATACCTTCTGGTGATTACATCAGGCAGCTGAGCAATTAGAGCTGGTAGGATCAGCTCAGGAGCTGGAGGCTACAGCAGCAGGATCACAGCCCAACCTTACCCTTTAATATGAAAATGAAGGAGGAAAGCAACAAATCCAATAAACCTTAAAAGTCAAACAAAGCCAACTGGGAGCTCATTTTTGATGAGCCAAAGGAAGAAATGGGGCTGATAAAGCCGGGTGCTTCTTCTGCTGCTCTGGTCTCTATCCTGCATGAGGAGGATTAAACTAGTCAGGAGAAGGCAACCCCAGTGGCAGAAAATGTCTGTGTGGTTCATCAGCACTGGAGCTGGGTCAGAAAGGGTGGATTTGTACCCCTTTCCACTTCCAGGCATCTGTGAGCACTTTGCAAATCAAATGAGTTTGCTGTGGGACAGGGCAAGGACACATCATACCGGGGGAAGGTGCAGGCAGCCTTTGCCCACCTTGATCTAAAACAGTATTATCTTGCTGGAAACTTTGGAAAAAAAAGCCAGTCTCCACCACCAGGAATGCAGTTGAGGTCCTCCATCTCCTGATCTCCAGCAGCCCATTTCCAGACACGCTGCTTCCAAGCTTCCCAGTCAGCCTGGCATCAGCTCAGCCCAGCCATTGTACAGCCCAGTAAAGCCGAGTCCTGCCCCTGTGCAAACACTTTGCTCTCAAAGAAGAGGATCTGTACAAGACCTCAGCCAACTTCAGAGCACTTCTGAGTGAGGTATTCAGCCAATATCAGTGCCTACACAGGCGTTTGCTCCAGTGTGAGTTAATCAGTTTAAACCCATACCTTTGGGTAAATACTTGGGTGCAGGCAGACAATGACTTGGGATTTGACCAAAGCTTGGTGAATACAATGTGAATGAATGTGTGCTCTGAATAAATAAATAATTAAAGACACACCTAATTAAGGCTCCTCTGTGGTCATTCTTGAAGATGAGGCACTGTATGCAGGAAACCTCTGGGTCAGCTCTAAAGCAGATTACATTGATTTATCAAAGGACCTTCTGTTCTGGAAGCTGATGAGTTCATCAGGAATATTTTGCTGTGAAAAACTCTCTTGCATAGAAAGGCCTCCACATAGCCTGTATTTAAACTTCTTAGACACAGGTGATTTTACATCCCAGATGTAGAAACATCCAGACTTAGATCCAAAGCCCAGGAGACTGCAGAGCAGAAATTCCACAGCTGATTGACATGAACCACTTGACTGCAGGAGGAGTTCAAGCCGCCTTGGGTCCAAGGTGACAACCCCTGCTAAAGATGTCTAGCCCTGGACTGGGTTAGTAGCACGGTCCAGATGTATTCAGAGCTACTTTCCCAGTTTAAATCAGTAAAAAATGCAGCATAAGGTTAGTAGAAACTGCTGCAGTTAAATTGGAACCAAGTCACAGCTGTTTAGAGTTCCAGTTTAGGGTCCAGTTCTCTTTGGAAGAATGTAAATACTGCACCAGTTGATATCCTGAGACCCATAGATGAGCTCTGGGTTCAGGAATGTATCACAAAATTGCAAATTCAAGTAGTTTGGGAAAGACCTCTGAGATCATCGAGTCTAACCTTTGACTAAACACCATTTTGTCAGCTAGACCATGGCACCAAGTGCCACATCCAGCCATTTCCTGAATGCCTCTAGGTATGGTGACTCCACCACCTCCCTGGCAGCCTGTTTCAATGTTTACCAACCCTTTCTGTGGGGAAATTCGTCCTCATGTCCAACCTGAACCTCCCCAGGTGCAGCTTGAGGCCATGCCCTCTTATCCTGCCCCTTGCTGCCTGGGAGAAGGGATCAATCCCCGCTGGATATCAGGGGGTTATAGAAAGTGATAAGGTCACCCATTAGCCTCCTTTTCTCAAGGACAAACAACCTTAGCTCCTTCAGCTGCATCTCATGGGATTTACCCTCTAACCCTTTCCCAGCTCCATTCCTCTTCTCTGAACACACTCCAGCACCTCAGTGTCCTTCCTGAACTGAGGGGCCTGGAATTGGACACAGCACTGGAGGTGTGGCCTCACCAGTGCTGAGCACAGGGGGACAGTCACTGCCCTGGTCCTGCTGGCCACACTATGGATGATACAGGCAGGATGCCATTGGTTCCTTGGCCACCTGGGCACACCTGGCTCTTGCACAGCTGGCTGCCCATCAGCACCCCCAGCTCCTTTTGCACTGGGCCCCTTTTTAGTGACTGTTGTTGAAAAGTTGCACACACTGTTGAGGGAGAGATGAGAAGGGCTGACCCTGGGGCAGAGGTGGACACGATATCTGTTTCAGCCAGTGTTTGATGCCGCCTGAAAGGTGAGCCCAGTTACAAATGTCTCAGGCAATGCTAAGAGGGGAAGATCTGAATGCCACTTCCAGAGGAGGAAGCAACCAAGCAATCAGGTCTCCCAGGAGTGATGCCTGCTGTTCCAGATCACACTGGGCACATATGGAGGAAGGGCGTTAGGAAGTCACTAAGGATGGGAATGCTGGGCCCAGTGACCCAGAGCACTGGCATGGGATAGCACAAACTCTGGTTCCATGGCTCACCTCTACATCCTACTTGCCACGTGGACTTCACAGGAGCTCACTTGCCTCTGTGCTCTGGTATCTACTTAGATAATACTTAGATAAGTATCTTAGTGGTCATGATGTTGCCTTCTTTTGTGTGTGTGCATGTGTGTGTGTGTGTGTGTGCAACAGCAAGACCAACAGATCCCCAGATCCCAAGGTATGGCAGCAGCATGAATGATCCTGACAAGGGGAGGAGAGAGGGACCATGGAGCCCTGCTTCCCTGGGACACCAGCAGCTGAAATCCATTATGGACAACATTGTAATAAATGCTGAGCATTTTTTGTTAGTGGAGAACAAGTGTCTGGGGGTGGGAGGGCAGTGCATTCGGGCTGAGTGCTTCAGGCCAGATGCTGAGGAAATGCTGTCAAACATGAATGGCCTGAGCATGGGGATACCTTTCAAAATTTTTTGGAAGTCCCGCCTTGATCATCAGGGAAGACCTACCGGTAAGTTTGTACTTCCCAATGTTATTTATCCCTGACAGATCAAGCCATGCTTGATCTGGCTGTATTCTTCTAGCTCTTGAGTGGCTTTTCCTCCATGGGTTTGAAGTTATACATATGTAAGACAGATGTGTCTGTACCCATATCAGCAGATATACATTAGCCATAGGGCTATCTAAAGGATATTCTGTGTGCAACAGCTCATAGACTTGAATTATTTTTCTTTCTCATTAGTAGTGGTTAGGAATGATAATTTCTATTCTGCAGATTATTTTGCCATTTCAATTTTTTTTTTTGCCATTTCAAATTTTTTTGCCATTTCGACATCAAAGTATTAGCCTGAATTGCTACCTAATTTTGAATTACAAAATTGATATTCAGGAGGGCTTTGTTGGGATAATTCCAGGAAACTTTGCCAAAGATGATGATTCATTAGTTGAATCATTTACTTAGAGTAGACTGTTGAAATAACAGATCTTAATTTCATCCTCTACATGAAATGCAGAAGACTTAGTGACTTGTTTCAATATATTTGGTCCCATCAGAACTGGAATTCTTTTCATATGAAATGTTTAGAAATTTCAAAAGGAGTAACTGTTCTACTCAGGCTTTAATATACCCTGCAGTTATACCAAACATCACTTTTGCTAGTTTGCATACTTTTTATTCTCTTTGTACTTTGCCTGTGAGCGTTAGCCAAGAGGCAGGGCCCAGAGGAAGATAATTTAAAAGAGTCAGTAATCCATGAACAAACTATTTCTTGTAGGAGAAATCATAAATTTTGCCACAGTTGTCCAACTCAGGATGCTCAACAGTACTCCCACAGCACATTGTTATTCCAGAGGACCATTAATTCCTGCCAACTTTTGCTTGTTTGTCTGTAGATATTTGACTGTTTGTTCAAACCATGGAATGATAGTCTGAAGATACCAAGACACAGGGAGCATTTGCTCTTTACTATTTGCAGTGTCATCTTCTATTGTCTTCATGCAGTTGAGTAAAGTTAAAAGGACTGTGTCATGGTACTGGGGCACCATGCCACAAATTGTCTCTGATAAGAGTTTTATCAGATAAGCAGCATGTTGATCTAAGAACTTGTCACAAAGAGAAAATTTACTAGACAGCTCATTTCCCAGGAAAACTTGATCTGTTTGAAACTTTCCTTCCAGCAGCAGTCAAGACCCAGTCTTTAAAGAAAAAAAAGATTGCAAAAATAAACCCATAATGCACCTGTAGAATTGTGCATTCTTGTTACAGGAGAGATCTCTGCCTCTGCCCCTACTGCTTTTGTAGGATGAGAAGGTTGTAATGGGGGATCACCAAGTCTCAGGGAAGTGAAGACAGCACTAGTGGACTATAGCTCATGTTCTGGGATCAAGACTTCCAAAACCATCAAAAAAGTGGAGAAGGTGCAGGAAAATACAGATCAGAGGCATCATCTCTCAGTCAGTGTCTAGCTTTTTTTTGCTGGTGGTACAAATCCATTCAGAAGGAAACTGTGTCACACAGCACACCCCACTTACTTTTGGTAGGGAAAGACACAATTCAAAGAAGTGGAATTTGAAGCCAGATTAAAAAAAAAACCAAACAAACCAAAACCAAAAACTGATGTGAGAACTTACAACTACATGAAACATGAGCAGAATGCCAGCAAGCTGCTGGGCTCACCAGGGGGACAAAATGCAGGGAGGAGCTGTGTGGCCAGCATTATGCAGGAGAGCTGTGTTCTGGCACCTTCGAACCTTCACAAATTACACTGGAAGGACTAAAACCACTAACACTTGTGTTTAGCTGCTGATGTCAGTAGCCACCTGCTACACAATTTTTCCTGATTTTCATCCTTCACAATCATCTCTATTCCTGTAGGAAAATGTTTGGAACCTCGAAAGCATCTTTATCCACTTACTTCAGTACACATATAATTTTTCCCAGAGCAGACCACCCCCGTCCACTTGCTAATGCCTTAGCTTTCCCAGATCGTTGCACTCCCAGATGCTAAACACTAATGACCAAGCAGGGAGGTGTTTGCAATCACCAGGAGTAGATCTTTTACATCCCACGTTGGGTCATGACAAATGACTTGCCATTAATGAATTTCATCGGGACTAGCAGGGTGGGGGATGCAGGTGTGGTTTTCAGAGATCCCAGTGGTGGCTGTTTGAGGTGCAGCAGCCCCAGAGGCATCAGCAGGAGTGCATGCAATGGTCAGACCTGAGAAGTGACTGTCGAAAGCACGGAGATGTGAAGAGATGCAAGAGACAGAGGGGGCTGAGGTCAGCTTAGGATGGTATTGCTTGAACAAATCCTGGCTGTATGAAAGACTTGATGATTTAGGTTCTTTTTTTGCCTTTCCTAGCAGCACTTTTTAATGCCTCTGCATCCACAACATGTCTTATCCTTTGATTTTCCACAGTTCTTTCAGTCCATAGTTAGTTCCCCTTCCCACCCCTGGCCTGTTATTTCTCCCTCCTCTGCTAACAAAGTAAACCTCAAGCAGAGGCAGCACTGGTGGGATCACTGCAAATCAGCCCTCCACAGTGCAATTTGGTGCTGGCCCTGCATTTCCTGAGGGTGGGGTGGGGTCACAGCCCGGTGCTTTCAGTAGCACCATCGATAACACCAGACTCACCTGGCTGCATGTCCTGCAGCTTGTCAGCCCAGGGGGCAGCGGCAGCAGCTTCCCGCTGCGTCTGCACAGAGCTGCTCATTTCTTCAGTCCCTTCACCCTCCCTCGCCAAGAAACATCCTCCCTTGCCAGACATCCCATATTGTGACTAAGGCAGAAGGCCACAGGTTTAGTCAGTTTGTGTACAGTTTGCAATTATTCAGCTGTTTTAATGAGAAGAAAGACCTTGAGGCCCGTGATGTCAGAGATAAGTAAGTGTGGAAAGCAGCAGATGTGTGACCTTGCTGCTCTCCTATTGCTTTCTCCTTTGTTGTGTGTGCTGCAGCCCTTCAAGGTTTTAATGCCAGGAAGGGGTGAGGGGAAGGCAGAATGAAGGTTTCACTGTACCTCAAACCCCTGGTTCGTGGAGCAACTCCTGGCTTTTAGTACAAGGCACTAGTGACAACCAAAACCCAGCAGCTGCTTGTGAGCTGTGGTCTTGTAGGCTGTAGCTCTCTCCAGCACCTGGAGATTTCTTCTCCTTAGTAAGTTGGGACAGAAGTTCTTAGGATCCAGTATTTTCCCAGACAGAAAATTTTCAAAAAGAAAAGTACCAGTTAATGAACACTGGGAGTCTTTTTCAGACAGAACACCATCCCCAAACACGTGACCAGGACTGAGTGAAACATTTCAGTTTGACGTGTGTTTGTGCCCTTCTGCCTGCAGGGAGCTGCACTGTGAGAGCTGGAGCCAGCAAACAGGCAGAGGTGCCTAAACCAAACCTCAATGGCCTCAGAGGCACCTGAGTACAAAGGTTTTGTCCTAAACTTCTCTGCTCAAGTGCCTTCAGACATTTGGGATTTACCTGGCTTCTTAAAACATGGCCAAGCTAAGTGGCAAAACACCTAAACCCCATAGTTTAAGTGCCATAGGTGTTTGTGCCAGGGTGTCCTCCCAGCTGTCTTGCCAGCAGCATCTTCTCTTCTGAGCACTCTCTGGGCACAGGACTGGTGCTGTGCCTTCAGGTAAATTAGGAAAACACAGCTTCAATACAGAACTGGTCGGATAATGCAGCCCAAGAAGCAGCTGGTGGTATTGTTGTCAAAAAGGGGAGAGACACAGAGGGGTGGGTAGAGGAGGCTTGTACCCAGCTCTGCCTGGCATCATCTGGCAGAGCACAAGGGAACACAGACTGTGTTGGCAAACCTGGCAGAGAGGATCAGAATTTAAAATCTTAAAAAGAGGAAAAATGGGGAAAAGAGACATTGTTTTGACAATTTAGAGAAAGCGCGTGACAAAACTCAGCAGAGCGGAGAGCAAGGAACTACAGTCAGGCAGAAATAACCAGGCAGAAATGGCTGGTTAAGAAACAGTTCTGTGGAAAACACTCTAAATCACACAATACCAAAACCAAAAACCAAAACCAATAAAGCAAATGTCATGTTGGAAAGAATAACAAGCAGTACTGGTGTGCAAAGAAATAGCCCTTTTGTTCAGCGTGGATGAGCTGTGCTACTGCTCTCATAGGGTGGCCAGTTCTGTGCAATGCATTTCAGGAAAGATGCTGGTCTTTTGGGGAGAATCCAGGAGCACCAGAAGTCTGGGAAACACATCCTACAGAGGAGAGATGAAAGAGCTGGATGGCTTAGGTCGAAAACAAACAAAAACAAAGCTGAGGGGGATGCAGTAATAATCCTCAGCTACATGAAACAGCTCAGAGATGAAGAAGGGAAATGTCTTATCCCCTGTTCTTAGTGAACAGGGAGAAGAACCTTTCTAATGGTGAGGCAGACCCTTAAGAATGATGTAAGAACACCTTTCACAACACGGTGCATGTATAGTTGGTCTCTTCTTGGGCAGAGACACACTTTTGGAGACCCCTTCCAATCCCTCCATCCATTTCTGTGCTCCAGGCATGGGATCCCTCACTTGCAGGTAGGCAGTCATCCATAAATATCCAGCACCAAATAAACATCCTCATCACTAACCTTGAGGCGCATTTCCCTTTGAAATTATTCCACTTGGCACAGAAGTGGAGCCATTTGTCTGGAGTCAGAGATCACCCTTGCCTTGGCCATTCCGTGCAGGTGTGGCCAGAGTGGTGTGGATTGGAAGAGTTTGTCACAGCTGAGGGTCCCTGACTGGCCAGCCACCTCTTCCCTGGGGCGTCACAGGAAAGATAGGCCTGTTTGAAGAGCATTTAGAGCATCTGTGTTACTCCTGGAAATACTTCCTCAGGGAACTTCTCTCCCCTCCTCAACTATAGAGGTAGCTAAGATGATCAGGAAGCTAGATAAGCAAACTCGGTGCATTGGCTTATGTGATCTCCCGATTCCCCAAAATATCCTGCTTGCAAAAAGTGGCATTTTTGCATATATTACAGAAGACATTTAATCACATTGTCATCATTTCTCTATGTAAGATCTAGACCCTTGAACTGTGAGGGGGAAACTAGATATTAAAAAAATATTAGCTGGACATTATATTTATTTTTCAAATTAAAACCCCACAGCACAGTTCTTTATTGATTGCAGCTGGAAGTCAACCCTGCAGGCCATTCCCACTTGCAAATACTTAGCCTGACACGTCAGGGAACAACAGCTCCAAGCAAGCTGTGCCAGCCGCAGCCCTGGGACAAACAGTGCCTGCTCCCAGAACTCACCCTGTGCCTGTGAGGGGGCCAACACCTCGCCCTGAGCCCTGGCACTCCCAAAAGGACAAAGCAGAAGAAAAACAGCAACCCTAAAGCTATGATGTTGGGAGCTGTGCCTGTGCCCATCATTTTGTGGCAGCTACATTCTCAAGGCAAATTTTTTGGGACAAGATGCTGTGCGCACAACACCTGCAGAAGCACAGCGGCCGGAAAATACAAAATTCCAGCCATACAATGGCTTTCTTCCACTTAACTCCCATAGCTTTCCCAGCAACCCCCCCTTTTATCCCTCTGAACACATTTCAGAGAGCAGTGTGGGGCGCAGGCAGGGTGCAGGCTGGGCTGGGGGCAGCCCCACGGAGCAGGTGGGCAGCCACCAGGCTGGGCTGGGGACAGCCCCACGGAGCAGGTAGGCAGCCACCAGGCTGGGCTGGGGACAGCCCCACGGAGCAGGTGGGCAGCCACCAGGCTGGGCTGGGGACAGCCCCACGGAGCAGGTGGGCAGCCACCAGGCTGGGCTGGGGACACTCCCACGGAGCAGGTAGGCAGCCACCAGGCTGGGCTGGGGACAGCCCCACGGAGCAGGTAGGCAGCCACCAGGCTGGGCTGGGGACAGCCCCACGGAGCAGGTAGGCAGCCACCAGGCTGGCCCCGCCCGCAGCCCCCAGCTCACCATTGTAATCCTTATCGGCCTGAGGCACATTTTTTGCTCAAGGTGGCAAAACGCCCAGGACTGCCAGGCTGCCAAGCTTTCACTAAAAATACCCCTGAGACACATTTCAGACCGGGCTCCTTGGAGAAAAGAAAGAGCGAGGGTATTCTGGTTGCAATGGAAATGACGTGGAATGAGACAGGGGAAGAGAGAAAGGGAAGGGGAGACGGGGAGAATGAGGTGGCACGAAGGCTGGAGCGCTGCCCACAGCAGGTTAAAGCCAGGCTGAGCCTGAAGGAGGAATTGGTTGTCCCTGGGGGTGCTGAGTGACATCACTGGTGTCCCATCCCACAGCAGAAAATGTTTGTCCTTGTCGTGCTTCCTGTGATGCCACCAGCATGGCAGGAAAAGAGGGAGCACCCACTGGGATGTCCCCCAGCAGTGCTCAGAATAGGCAGGGACCTGGCACAAGGGGGAGAGGGACCAGGGTGGGAGGGCAGGAGGGAGCCCAAGAGAACAAAGGGAGCCTAGACAGGGGGGATGAAGGCAGTCTGGTGTGGAAAAGGAGGGAAAGGAAAGAAAACAGTTGGTTGAGCAGTGGGTAGAGAGCGTGGGGAAGGACTAAAAGCAAAGGGTAGGTGATGCTGGGTGGGTGACAGGAGAAAAGGGGAGGAAAAGATAAAAATTAAAAAGAGTTAAAAGAACAAGGGATGGTAAAGCACTCTTAGCATGAAGATCCTCTGGCCTCATTCTCTACAAAGCGGGATGCCATTAGCTAGAAGATCATTGGGCAGATCCCTATTTTGGGAGTCCTGCACAGTGATCAGTAGTTCATTGACTTTCCTGGCCTCCAACAAAGCTGGCTTTCATTAAATACAGCTGATTGTGTTTTATCAATATTGCAAATGGAAGGAGCAGTTGTAGGGTGGAGCAGTAAGGAAGGGGCTTAGGTTTTTGAGAGTCAGGACTGACTAACCCATTTTGCTTTTCCTCATTTTTTTAACATTTACCTCTGTGTTTAAACTGTGTGAGAACTGACAAACCTTCAGTAACACAGGCTGTGCTTCTCTCCGACCTTGCAGATAACCATGAACCAAAATGTGAAGCTCCCTAATTGCTGTTCCTGGTGGAGCTTTACAGGCTTGTGCTAAATTTAACGAGGAGGAGGATCTGACTGAAAACCTTTCCAAACTTTTCTTTCCTGTGGCATGGGGAAGGATTGGAGATGCAGAGGATTGGAATCACTGTGTGCCTCCTGTGGCAGGGAACAAAAGTGCAAGAGACACAGAAATATCCAGAGGGCACAACCTTACTGTAAGGAGTTAATCCAACCAGAGACTGGAGCCAGCATGCACTTTTATTGTATTTATTTGTCCATATGGCCATAACAAGCATAATCCCAGGGGTTTACACAGCCCTGTGCTTCAGGTCCTGCCACACACACCCATGAGGTTCATGTGACAGTGGAGGACCTGAGGGACAAGGATCCTCTCTTTGGCCAGGGTTTCTCCTGCCCCACCAGCCTGGGGAGACCCTGCAAAGGGAGCAGGAAGGACACAAGGCAGTAGCTGGGTCCACAAGGACCACATGTGGCTCCTGGGAGGCTCAGTGCCAGCCAGGATGGCATTCCTGGAGCACAGACATGTCACACCGGGCCAGCCTCAGTGCCAGGACATAGCACTGATGCTCTGTAGCTGCTGAAGGGTATTTTCTTTTTAATTTTTCAAGATGCTTTTCTCTCCCAGTTCTGTCCCTTCTGGCCTGGTATGTTCCATACTTGTGATATGTCAGAGGAAGCAGATGTTGCCCTGACCACAGAAATTGCCACAGTGTTTAATTTTATTAGTTTCTTAAGGAAAAGATTGTAAGCATCTTTCACAAGCTGCATATGCCAGCCTGAGAGCTGCAGATGACACCAGGCAAAAGCCATTCCTCTGGAGGATCAGAGGATCCTCTGTGTGTCTAAAGAACGACCTTACAGCAGGAGACATCAGATCAGCTTGAAATTACCTGCTTGTTGAGTTAGTGTTCCAGGTAAAATAAAAAAAAATAAATAAAAAAGGAAATGAAAAAGAAACAAATATCAAAACCCAAACAAAAATCCCCAATTTACCAGAAACACACAGAAGGATATAAAAGTCATAAAGATCAGAATATTCACTGGCCAAGTAAAAGGGGCTGTAAAATTCAGTGGGTGACTTAGAGCCCTGAAGAACCCTTCCTGAGCAGGAGCCTGGCTTAATTGCTCCTTGTTCCAGCACCCATCTCCCTGTGCCTCCTCTCCCTGCCACTATCTGTCTTGTCTAACAGGACTGCGAGTTTCTCAGGCCAGGGACTGCTTCTCCCTGGGGTTTTGCATATTCCCAGCGCAGTTAAGTTGTCAGTTTGTTTCCCCCACTCCAAGTAGTGGCAGCAGGAGCAGCAGCAGCAACCAAAGTCTTTGTACCTCATCAGAGCCCAGGCTGGTGAGCCTTTTCCAATTGTGCTGTATTGTTTGGCTTTGGAAAAGAGGAGAAACACATGACTTGCAAGGATATGGGAGATTCTCCCATGGTCCCATTGCATATTTCAGTCAAGTAAAATTAACCTCTTCATGGGAGATGAAGGTTCAGTGCAGGTAGGATTCCAGGGAGTGTGGTGGATGTGGCAAGGAGGACTAGAGAAGAAACAAATCAATTCACAGAGGAAACAAAAAACTGCTGCAGATAATCCAATACAAAAAATAAAGCCCCGAAAACATGGGCCAGCTGCAGAGAGCCACCTGAGCTGGAAAAAAAAGATAAAACAGCCTGTGCAGCACATGAAAGAAGAAAACCCAAACCAGTTTGAAGGATTAGAGAGTCACATCCTTCTAGGTGCATACAGCCAGTTGGTAGTGGCTGGCAAGTACCACTTCCCATGGCAGAGATAGAAGTCAATCTTCTCATGAAATATTTAAATGAAGACAGTGTTTTTCAGTGTGTGAGGGGCAAGGGCGTGGAGGACATAGCAAGGGAAATGGCTGTGGATGAGCTGCACATGTGAGAGGAGCATTTAATAATACATGCTTGTGTTGCAAAGGGCCTGTTATCCATTTATTTTTCCTGAAAGAGCATTCAGCCTTAAAATAGTGTAGGAAGCACCGACTGAGGCAAATGCCCACACTCCTGCAGTGTCAGGAGATGGGCTGTCAGCAGCTGGAGTACCTCCACTAGGTTTTCTCCCAGACATTGTTGTGTTAAACCATCCCTTTAAAAACCTAAACTTCTGCCCAAGCACCCTGGGTGTTTTCCCACCTTCCCTTCCTGCCTGGGTGCCTGGCTGTCAGCCAGGTGCTGCAGCACAGGGAAAGGATACCAGCAGGTGGCCCAGGACAGGGACCCCAAGGTGCTGCTGTAATTCATCAAGTATCCGACAGAATATCTGAATTCATGGTCAGTACTTTCCAGAACAAGAAACATGAGGATGCAGGTCTAAAAGGCCCCACAGGTCTTTCCTGTCCCCAGCCATGTGTGGGTGTGCTGGGATGTAGCACCTGACAGAGCCTATATGAAGTCTGGTTTTATTTCTGCTGGAATACAGGCAATGACTCCAGTCACCTCAGGTGGCAGACAGGGAAACAGCAATATTGGCAGAGTTTGACCGAAATTGTGGCACAGCTCTTACAGACATATGCATAAATTTCTTCCCTTCCTTGCCAGCCCTGGCTCCAAAGTCAACTGCTATGTAAAGCTGAAGAAGCTCTAACTCTATTGCAAGTAGAGGTAGGGAATTTGTCCAGAATTAACTGGTTAATAATAATCCTTCCATATTTTCCTAACTGCTGTGTTCCAGGACACTTGAATTAACAATTCACCAAGCGTGTTCACTTTGAATGACTGCATTGAAATCGGCACAAACTCAAACAGAAGCCCTATAAAAAGCCAGGGCTTTATCGTGTGCTCGGCGGTGGCAGCAAGGAGGCCTGTGGCAAGGAAACAATACCCGTCTGAGCGGAGAGAGGGTTTATCTGCCTGCCATCAGAACAGCCCAGTCGTGTTGTTTTTCCGTCCGTTCCCCGTGGAAGCCAGCTCCGGTGTACAGTACCAGCCTGAGCCAGAGCCCGCGGCTGGGTCCCTCTGTTTGTAGGGCTTGCTGACATAAGGTGGAGCTGAGGTTATTGTGGTGTGGGACATTTCCTGCCCTGGCCGCTGATAACCGCAAATCCCAGCAGCCTTACAGGCTCCCTTTGTCTGCCGGCCCCGGAGCTGAGCTATGTATAGCCCGTGCCCGCCCAGCCCGGGGCAGACGCGCTCGCATCCCGGTGCCCAAGGATGCTCTGCCGCTCGTTGATCGCTTCCCTGGAGAGCTGGCTACGCTGAAAACCTTTCAACACAGGGTCCAACTGAACTTTTTACCACCGGGGGAAAAGGAGGAGGCTGAGGACTGAGGATGGGTCTGTGTGGGGCAGTCCCAGCCGTCCAGCACGCATTCTTTCACACCAGAAGTAAAAGGATTAAATTGACTGCTGAAATCTGGCGTCATTTATACGGGTTGAGGTGTAAATGAAGACCTTGCTACGAAAGCAGCATTAGGTTCACTTTGCATTGTCCATCTCTGTCTTGCATTGTGCCAGTGTGGGAGGTGAAGGGTGACACCTCCATGACAGTGTGTGTCCCCTGCCCCAGAAGTCAGCGTGGTGGTGCCAGCCAATGCAAAGCGAAGACATGACTCCTTGTGTGGCTCTCGTGAGCAGAAAAGAAGTGCAGGGGATGTGTTTTCATAAAGAGGTGATACAAGAGTAGGTGTGGACAGTCAGTCGGGAGAAGGATGAAGTGTGGGATGCAGGAGAGGGGAGCACAGGCACTGGAAGGGTTGAGCACCAGCTTCCAGAGTGTGGGCAGCATAGAGCTATGCAGAGAGGGAAGGACTGCTCTGGGAAAAGAGGCAATGCACAGCATGGTGCAAATCCAAAGGGTGTGAAGCCCAAAAGAGTTTTCCTGAAGCCAGGGCTCTCTTCCAGCCTACCTGCTGCAGGATCACCCCAGGGACCAAGCTGTGCAATTGCCAAATGCAAATTGCAGCAGGGAAGTGTAGTTACATCTTCCTAAGAGAATAAAATCGTGCAGGGATGTCCCCTGGTCTCAAAGCCTGCTAGCCCAGTGCAGCTCACACACATGTGGCCCGTTAACATGCATCTAAAAACAGACTTGTCACAATTAATGTGCTCGGTAGTCACAGCTGCTGCAAACACCTGAAACACTCCAACCACAGAATCACAGCATTATTAGGGCTGGCCACACTCTTTCCAAAGCACCTCAGGATATCACTGGCTCTTCTGGGCACAAGGCGCTGCCAGCTCATGTCATCTTGTCATCCACTGAGATTCCCAGGTCCCTCTCTTCAGATCTGCTCTCCAGCAGGTCAGTCCCCAGCCTGTGCTGGTACTTGGGGTTATTCTTCCCCAGGTGCAGGACCCTGCCCTTGCCCTTGTTGAACCCCATCAGGTTTCTTTCCACCCAACCCTCCAGCCTATCAAGGTTCCCCTGAGTGTCAGCAGAACCTTCAGGTGTATCAGCCACTGCCCCCAGTTTTGTGTCATTACCAACCTTGCTGAGGGTACAATCCAGTCCATAATTATTTACTTTCATCCAGGTAAATAATTATAAACAAGTAATTAACAAGCTGAATAAGACAGGGTCTTGATAGCCCAGGAATAGCACTGACTACAGGCCTCCAGCTTCAGCTCCACTGATCACAGCCCACTGTGCTCTGCCATTCAGCCAGTTCTGGATCCACCTCCCTGTGCATCCATCTAACCCGCATTTCCTGAGCTTACTACAAGGATGTTCTGGGAGATATGTCAAAAGCCTTGCTGAAGTTGAGGTAGACATCTACTGCTCTCCTCTTATTGTCCCACCCTGACACACCATCATAGTCGGGATGATGAATCCTCAGATTGATCAAGCATGACTTCCCCTTCATAATTCCATGCTGATTACTCCTGATTAACTTTACTTCTACATGCTTGGTGATGACCTCCAGAATGATCTGTTCTGTCACCTTTCCAGGGAAGGATGAGAAGCTGACTGTCCAGTAGTTTCACACATCCTTCTTGCCCTCTTTGAAGACGGGAGTAACTCTGGCTTTTCTCTAATCACTGGGCACCTCCCATGATTTTTCAAGGATGATGGAGAGTGGCTTAGCAACCAAATCTCAGGGTGGCAGTAACTGGCACGGGCCAAGCTCATGCAGGTACTTGTGCTAACAATTCAGTGATACAGAACAGCTACATCCTGGCCTAATTTAATTCATTGACATAGGTGTGGCCCATGACATGGAATCTTCTTTCCCTTATGATTCTTTGTGTGTGGGCAACAGCCCAGACTGGAGGCGCCCTGGGCTGCCCTGTACTGATGCTTTCTATGTCCAGAGTCACCAGCCAAAGCAGACAGACCTTCACTCCCACTCACACAGGCTCTGCTGCCCTGATCCCTCATTGCAGCAGCCATAGGAGACAAGGTGCTGGAAAGATCAGCTTAGTCTGGCAAACTGCTTTGGAGCAAGGCAGAGGGTCAGAGTCCCTCCCATCAGCTGGGCATTGGGACCATGCTGTGGGAGGAATTGGGCTCGGAGCAAGCAGAGGGGCAGCACACACCCTTGAAGAATGGCAATCCCCTGGTTCCAGGGCTGGCCCTGGCACTTGGCAGGGAGGTGTTACGAGGCAGCAGTATTTTACCTGGGCTCACATGAAGCCTCAACAGGCTGTGCCCTGTGCATAAGCTGTGCTGCTGGAACAAATGGCAGTCCCCTGAGCGCCCCAGGGGACTTACGAGGTGTCCCTGGTGACATCTGTTATCCCAGAATGGAGAATTTCTTCTCCCCACCCCACCTGGTGAGCAAACCTGCTCTGCATGGAGGTTGGGGCTGCACAACAGCACCATGAAGAGGAAGACAAAGATATCTCTGGCTCCTTTACACCAGTACTCTGATTGCTCACTGAAAATCTGGCTTTGGTGTGGGTCTGCGGATGGCAGAGCAAAGAGTGTGGTGGGAGAAATTAATTAAACCAGGGCTTGAGGGTCTTGGTGGCTAGACCTTACTTTGCATGAGGTCCAATTCACTGGACATGAGGTCCAATTGCCTCCACAAGAAGCCCAGCAGCTCCTGTTACTGCTGGTATGGAGCTACAAACGGTGGGATGGTACATTCCTCTCACAGCAAGCCCAGCTGATGTGCCCTCCAGCTGAGATGCACTGAAGACTTTCACTTTTAGACTGTATTTGCTTTACTGCATTCACACCAGCTTGGGAGAAGAGCATTAATACCATCAGCTACCACTCTCTGCCTCTAGTAATCAAATATCCTGCTCCCTGTGAAACTCGGACACCAGACACCTGACCTGCTGCTCCCATGAGGCTGCAAAGCAGGAAGATCTCCCGTCTCCTGAGCAAATTCAAGTGAGAAAATAATGTGAATAACGTGTCCTACTCACCTCAGTCTACAGCTGTGACTCCTCACACTCAGAGATTACCCAGCCCTGGTAATCAGACCAGATCCCATTTAACACAAACATTAATTTATCAGGTGTTTCATCTCTCTTAAATGCTCATTTCTCTGTTGTTGGATCAGACAACATCCACATCTTTCATTTGGTTCACTGTTTTCCCACCCTCTGGAATGTTCTCATTCCTCCCTTCCACTTTGTCAGCCACAGAGCTGTTACAATCCAGGCACAGCCATTCTCTCTGAGTCATGTCTGTACCCCTCGTGGGGACAGATTTCTGCGCCCAAGGATGTTGTTGCACACATGTCAGTGAGGGTGGTGGGAGAGGCTGGAAAAGGCCTTGGGAAAAGGATGTGGCAAACACACCCAAGGTGGAGCTGCACTTACGTGGCGTGTGTGATGCTAATGGCATTGTGAGTCAGACCTCGGAGACTTCTCTTACTCCTCTCACCTGTCCCCTGTGCCATGCCAGAGGCCAAGCTGTGGCATTCCCAAGCTGTGGCATTCCTTCCATCAGCCAGAGAGATTCACTGAGTGCTCTGCTTGGAGGAGAGACCCTTTGATCCCCAGATTGTAGAGGCAATTTTTTTTGGTGTTAACACACCAGTAAGGCAATGCCCTCCCCCGAGCCACATTTGAACTGGAGTTCCAGCTCCACAAGAGCTCAGCAAGCTCCTCTGACCAGGCAGCTGTGCTGGCCTGCACACCAACCACGGAAGGTACGAACCAACCCACAGAACAGAGAGGGGAATTAACAGGCAGAACATGGAGGGCTGGGAATGTACGGGCTGGGACTGGAGCAGATCTGCTGGCTGTGCGTGGTTTGGCTGGGCTGTGCCAGTACCGGGGAGCACAGGTTCAGTTGTGGAGGGAGAGAATGAGGGAGAAGCCTCGGATTCCATCCCTCTGGAAGGAGCGGAGTGTGGGTACAATGAGCTGGACCCAGGGTGACATGTCAATCAAGGCCAAGCACTCCATCCATCTCGCTGTGCAAGTCACTGCCGGCAAATTTTCTCGCTGTGAATATTCCACCCGGCTCCCTCAGCTCACCCGGATAATGGCATTTCTGTTCCAGTTGTTTAAACTAACAGCAGCACAATTCGCAGCCAGCGGCTTCAGCGCTTTGTGCTCATTTGCTCAATCAACATTCGCCCCCGGGTAAGTGACTTTCAGAGAAAAGTGTCACCGGCAGACAATGGGCTGGCAGTCAGCAGCAGCAGCTCTGTGTCTAAATGTTTGCAGACGCTCGGGTAAAATGTCTCAACCCAAATTTATGAGGACAGCCACCTCCCCGCGGTGCGTGGGGCGGGAGAGGCAGCGGGGAGACGAGGGTGGCTTTCCTTCATGCCTGCCCTGTGCTGGGAGGGCCGGGAAAGGCGTCTCCAGGCAGGGAACTCGGCGCTCCTGCTGATGCTCGGCCTCCCGCCTTCCCCACGACCTGCCCCGACGGGGAGCTCTTTCTCCCAAGGACGTGGCTGCGCTCCGCAATTCTGCTCGACAGCCCCCTGCCACCAGCAGCTCCCTGGCAGTGCCCCCAAACCTCAGAACTTCGTGAGAAGAATTTGCCTCCCTTTCTGCGGCTCACGTAAAACATTTATTTCGACAATGAAAGCGATTATTAATTCCACCCAGTGATTTATTTTTCCTAAAAGCCCATTGTTACCCCCTAAATGTGCATCATAACTTGCCATTTGAGATACCAGCAAATGGCTTATAGACTTGTCTACCAGGAAAAGCCATGTCAGTTTATAAACAGGCTGATCAAGTGGCTCCCTTGTGGCAGTGCCCTTATTTTGCTTTGACAGTCGAGCTTGATAGGGTTTGAACTGTAGACAAACCATTACTTATGTAAATTGATATGATTTTCTCGTGCAACTGAGACACCCCCTGGTTTTGATAATGCCATAGAAATCCTATGTAGCAGCAGGTCATCTAGAAGCTACTGTTCGATGGCAGGTTCCTTCCCATCCTTCTGACAAGGAAAAGGTCCTGAATTGTGAAATTCCCTGGAACTTAACAGAGTCTTTTAAACAAATATCACTACTTTCTTGCCTTGGAAAAAAAAAAAAAAAAAAAAAAAAAAAGCATTTCTAGCTTTCCTGGCTGCACAGCAAACCTTGACAGACAGGTCTTCCAAAGATTCAAGCCAGAAAGAGAAAAAATGAAGAGTGTCTTGGGTTTTTCTCTGTCTCTTCAGGCTTACAAGAGTCTCCAGCTCCTTAAGCCAGACCTGATTGTTGCATGTGTGAGTCTCTGGCAGTGCAATCTGCCAGCCTGCCAGGTGATGAAGATCCAGGTTTTACACAGCTTGACAAAACAGTGTCTAGTTTTTACCACCAGTGATTCCCACACAGCATATGTTCAAATGAAAGCCAAGAGGCTGTGCTATAAATCACCCCGTGCACCTTCTGCCTGCTCATAGAGACTTCTCCTACCCCAAGCCCCGCGGCCCTCCAGAGGCCCTCTCTCCATCACACCACCAGGCCCCTGCTCATCCCAGGGATGTCCCCTCCCGGGACAGACTGGCAGATTGATCCCAGCTCCAGGGCCCGGAGCGGCAGCCTTCCAGCGCACATGCATTTTGGGAAGGTAAATACACAACCAAAATATCCAAGCCGCGGGGCGGCGTGACCCTCGGGCGACCCTTAGCCTGACCTAACGCTGGTCACTCTCACCAGAAGATTTGTTTATCTTGGGACCTCGAACCTCCCAACCTGAAAGCACCGGGCTGACTCCCAGCTCCAAGGCCTGCCAGTGCTGGCTGCCAGCCCCCATTAGAATGGCCCGGTGAGAGGCGGATTTTATTTTTAATCCCATCCCCCCCAGCCTCACGCCAGGCAAGTGGCCGCTATCGTGCTAGAAAAGCCCTGGCGAGTCAAACGGCAGTGTGAGCCCCTTCCCCGGCCTGTGGAGCAGCTGTGGGCATGCACTCAGGAAACAGCTCCAAGAGGGGCTCTTCCTTTCATCAAAACTTGGAGGAAATTTTGCCCAAGGGTTTCCTCTCTTTTGGCTAGAGAACTGCAGTGTGGGCCGGGAAGGAGTTAGGGCAGCAGATGCAAAGGCAGGGGAAGATTTTCTCTTCCCATAAGAGAGCAGAATGCAGGGGGCAGGGGCGGCAGCGGCACGCATCATTTCGGGAATGTCTGCTATCCCAGAACTGAGTGGAAACAACCCATCTGAAATATGCAGAGCCATTATCAGGCCGGGGCTTAAATAAACTTTACTGTCCATTCAGTGATCAACCTCCCTGGGAGCCACCGGCTCCATTCATCACTGTCACCTTTTCAAAGTGACTGCGATGACAGTTCATGATCATTAACTAGTAATGGTGTGCTTTGCATTAACAGGAGGGCACATCAAACGGGCAGACTCGCAGCTCAAAAGTTAACTAAATTATATAATAAACATTCTCCAGCTAACCATGTGCAGATGGTGACAAAAGGTGGGACAAAGTGGCAGGCGGGAGAAAGCGGGGAGTGGGGGGATGCGTCGGGAGAAGCAGCACTTCGGTACCTACCGGGTGACTCGCCCCTCGACTTGCTATTAATTAGAAATAGAAAACGTGGCTCTCCAGCCAGAGAGACCAGAGCCCTTTGCCGAAGTTGCAGAAGTTTTGCAGTCAGACAACTTGCCTTAAGATTTCACAGATCTGCCATGGCCATGGGATTTATTTTTTTCTGCATTTTGTCTTTTTTTTTTCCTTCTCAAGTGGTATTCATTGCGGGCAAAGCTGAGGCACTCCAGGCACAATTCAGGCGGGAAACATTGGAAACTGAAAAGAAGAGGATGTGAGGAGGGAGATTTCAACTTGTCCATCATCTCAGAGGGCTGGGGTGGCTCAGTACCACTTCCTGCTGGCACAGAGCACCAGGCTCCTGCCCAGCCCGGATGCATGCTCAGAGCCAGAAGTGCCCATGCTTGAGTGGGCCCACCAGCTCAGCCAGTTGAGGCAAAACAGTCTTGTTTAGAGAATAGCTTGGGAGCAAAAAACTCCTAGCACAATTCCCAGTACAGTCCCTACTGACTGAGAAACCTTAAAAAAAAAAAATTCTGATTTTTTCCATCTATTCACTAGCAAAAAAGGAAAAAAAAGGCCATAAATCTATTTTATTACAATTTATTATATTATATTTGTAACCAGATCATTCACACAGAGAAAAATGGTGCCTAGAGTTGGGGTTTTAAGTCCATAATTCAGCACTTTAAGGAAATGGAAATATATTTTATGTGGGACTTCAGCAGTAGCTGCTGGATGTTCAGAGCTTTTGCGAAAGTCCAGCAAAATTCCACTAAATGCACTGCAGCAAAGGGCTCTTCTGCCACAGAATCCAGAAACCTCTCTACTTAAATGCTTAAGTATGGATTTGAAGGGGTTTAGTTTGCAATTTTTTAACCATTCATTTTAATGTTTTCAATTAGTGCAGTCACAATCAGGAAAACCTTTGTGTTCCCCATGACTTAGAAATTACAAAAAATTCATCAGTCAGTGACAGTTTGTCTTCCTTCACATCCCCACACCTCAGCCCTTTCAGCAATCTCTCAGATGATGTACTTTTCATTTACCCCTCTCTCATATCGGTGTCTTCACAGAAAAATGTCCCAGAAAAGGTAATGTGGACTGAGCTTTTACCCTTACCTAAACAGATGCTGGAGGGGAGGAGAAGGAAAGAAGATGGCCTGAGTTTTGTAGTTCCTCTCCCAACAGTTCTTCAATCTGCACTCAAAGAGCTGGCATCCCTTCATTAAACATTTTTGGACATGTATTTTCAAAAACAGCCAATTTTTCAATGCTTAAGTTATCGTGGATTGAAGGGATTGACTTTTCCTCTGCTCATGCAACCACCTGAGCAGGGTGACTGTCCCACTGGTTCACTCTAACTGTGGGGGGTGTTGTTAGAATTGAGATTTTTGAAAAGAGGCTTTTAAACCTGGGTCGTTCGCCATTTGGGAACGTAATTTTGAAAGCGTGTGGCTTCGGCTGTCTGAGGTGCCCAGAGCTCCCACTTGTGTCAGGTCTGTGGGAATTCCACGGGCATTAGGTCACGAGTGCTCCCAAGGATCTGAGAGACCTGCAGACAGAAGGTCCTGTCCGAGTATCTGAGCAGATAAATTGCATTTCAGAGCACAATCATCTGTTGCTGCACCTCCCCTGTCCCAGAGACTGCTGGGTTCCTGCAGCAGGAGAGCGGCAGCAGAACAGGAGCTCTCCCAACCCAGAACATCCCCGATGGCTCCAGCTGCTGACAAAAGGAGGCTGCTCCAATACAACAAGTTGTGAACTGCTTTGATTGAGATACAGCCCTGTCTCTGCCCCAGGGTGAGATGGGTGGGGCAGACACCACCGGCCATCTCTGCCATCTCTGCTGCTTGCCAACAATTTAAATGGGGAGGCGCAGCTACGGCAACACATCCATTCAAGGCTAAGGACGTGAGAGAGAACCTTAACTTCTCCTACAGCTGCTCTTTTCTCTTTTAAGCTGCAGGAAAAGAAGTGACAGTGTCCAAACTCTAGAAAGCCAGCTAGGACACCCACTGTTCTTCACCCCCCCTCTCATGCTCTGCCAGAATCCCAGCTGGGCTCCACTGCCTGCCCAGCACAGCATTTCTCCTCGGGAATTTGTTGGGACACTAAGAGTATAGTGCCCTACAAGGGAAGAAAGCCTTTCAGAAATCAGATAGAATGAAGAAGCTGCATTATTTTCTCCAGAGATTTATATTTCTTGTGGGATGTTGCTTAACAAATCTTTCTGTCTCTCTTCCTTGGTTCTAAAACAATGTTTCTGACAGAAAAGAAAAGCAGAGAACTACAACTGGTTTGTGATTTGTTCTTTTATGCATGCAGATGTTTCACAAACATCTGTAAAATAACAATCTGCCCTGGGAACATAGTGGGTGAGAGAGGCAACACAGCTGAGGACTTCTGGGTCCTGTTCCTGGTCTCATCTGTTGTCAGCTGTGTCATGTCACTCGAATCACCTCGGGATTGCTAAGTGCCTCTCTATGACTGTCTTGCAAACGAGATGCTTTGTATTTTAGCATTGATGTAGTCTTCCAAGCAGCCCTAGAGGTGATACTGAATGGGAGCTGATGGACTCAGATGTACTCAAAGCAAAAACAAACAGACCAACAAGAGCTAAGCCATTCCCTAATATTACCCATAAGCCCCATACAGGAATGACAGAAGTTTTGCACTTACTCCCAAAGGTCTGTGTGGGGCTAAAGGTTACCATATGCCATAGGAATGCTCTGCAAACACCAACGAGTGGCCAGCAAAGCTGAAAATGAGAAGTTACCGTGCAGTCAGAGGTGGTTAATTGCAGCTTCTGCAGCCTGCCTGTCTAGGTATACAGAGCATTCAACTGCTGGGTTACCAGGGATGTCAGCTTTTCTGCTCACTCATGACTGACCAATTTTCTACATACCATTCAAAAGAAAATGCAAATAAATGGGGTTTTTAAACAGAACACGATTTCTTCTCCAGAGTGGCCTCTACAAACCTTTATGAGTTCTACAGTGACTGGTCAGGACGGGAAGATCAAGAGCCATAGCCAAGTGGCTTAGGAAGGAAAGGGAATGGAGTTCTAAGCAAGAAAATCAAACTCTGATTGCCAATAACTATTTTTTGCTTATGCTGGCAGATCTCCACGTATTTTACAAACAGTTAACTCCTTTCACACATCTCATGCATCAAGCCTCTGATGTGGGTAAGGGCATATGATAAAGCACTTTTTATTCTAAATAAAGAGCAAGAATACAGATGGACATCAAGGAACACGGATCCACGGTGGCTACATTTACAGTGACAAATGGTGACTGCCATTCTTCAAGGATTGTGAAGTCAGGGACTAGCAAAGTGGGACAGGCAAGCACATCAGAAGCAAGAATGAGATTGGGATCATCATAGTGTGGGATCCAGCTATGATCAATGAAAAGAAAATAGCTGTATTGGTCTGCCAACATCACCTGAATGGGGCTGTGTTCAAGCTGAGTGATGGGTGACGGGTGTCCTTCTCGCAGGCATGGTTCAATCTGCAGAGGAAGATGTTCCTCTGCAAAAATGTGTCTCTTCATACACAGAAACTGGATGAAAGAGCATGCTGAGATAAGGAATGACAAGCTAAGACACAACAGGAAAGTGTCCCCGAGGCACATATCGGTCTTCCTCTGTCACTGCAAGGTGCAAACTCACAAACATAAATTATAGAACCTATGTAGCTGCAAAAAATCACCAGAAATCAGTCTGAGATGGAGGCGAAGGCAGAGTGGGAATTAGGACTTCCAACAGTATAATTCAGCCATTCTCCTACAGTCTTCATTCAAAAGTAGGTGGTGATTCAGGTTCTTAATTTCACTAGAGCCCATTGAAGCACCTCTGCCCCCACCATGTATGCACCTGAATAATCTGTTGCAAAATGCCTGCCCTGGTCTCTCAGTAAAGATCTACACCACTCCACTGGCTTCTTTGGAAACATCTGCCCACACACACACACGATTCCTTCTTTGAAAACAAAAAAAATCCTAAAAAGCCAAGAAAACTAAAAGTGACAAAGCCATTCTCATCTGGCAGAAGATACGAGAGACATTACTAGAAAAGTGACTTGAGCATGAAAGACTGTCAAAAGTAATTTTATTAATCCAGACAGACTAGGAAAGATAGGGTGCAGGATTCTGATGCTGAGCTTTGCTCTGAAGGTATGGCAAGTATAGGCAGCAAATGAGCAAATGGGAAAACTGAACAAACCTTATATACTGAAGAGTGAAAGGAAAGTGTTTCCTGACCTGCTCCATTGCAAATTAGACCCATGCAGCTGGATTCCCACTTCCCACTTTCAGGAAAAACGCTCCAAACAGAGAAAATGGCAAGCTCAGGTCTGACTAGGAAGCAGGTCTGGTTAAAATTATGAAAGGAACTGAATTTCCCTTCCCCCAGCCTCTTCAAGGGCCAGAGATTTGTGTGCAAAATAAGTTGAGTTTTTCCCCATGGTCAAAGACTGGTGTTTTATTTATTTGCGGTCAGGAATGCTGGACTTCTGTCATATTTTGCTGTGGTACTCCATTATTTAAAGTCCCAAAGAAACTGGCCAATGCCTTTGCTTGACAGGGACTACTTTCTGACACTGCACCTGGCCAAGAAGGTCACTTTTTATTGAGAGAGAAGAGGAATTAAAAGTACAATAAGAAATTGGTTTATAGCCTGAAGGAAGGAGAACTGTCAACTCTACAGTGGTTTGTTATTTTTTTAACACATTAGACCAGTACTGCTGCTTATGCCACAGAGCACTTCTGTGTTTAGATCGAGCTGCTTTTAAATCCTTCTAACACCACAGGCCTTGGCAATTTCCCCCTGTGACCAAAACCTTAGTCTGCCCAGGCACTGCTTAAGAAAACCTTGGGTTTTATCCATTCTGAAAGCCAGGAGTGAGACCCCTCCAACAGCTCCTTATTCCCATGTGCCAGGAAAGGCAGCCAGGCTCCTGCAGTCCTTTGTGCTGATAGCCACCCACCGTAGTCAGATCTGAAAGCCTTTCCTCGAGGCAAGGCACATTACTACTGCTCACTGCCAGCCCAGAGCCCTTGTTACTAGACTGAAGATCTGAATCCTGAACATTATTAAGCTTTTGGGATGGAGGCTAAATGCAGCAGCACAGTAATACCAAGCCCTGCAACTGCAGGGACGAAGACGGTGTGAAAACAGGGACCTCTCTGCCTCCTTAGTGAGAACATTTCGAGACAGCAGCTACTAGGCCTGGGAAAATAAACCAGGGGAACTAGACAAGAGAAAATTATAAACTGTGAAGTCCTGGAGTACTTCCAGGTATTCAAGCAGGTAATAGATTTGTTTAAATAAGTGGAAATAGTTTCAAAACGTCAACTTTGCCACATTGTCTAGCTTCTCCTTTCTGGTTCAGCTCCAGTCTGGGAGGTTTGCTCATGCATGAGCTCAGAGAAAAAGTACCTACTGCAGAAATACAGCAAAACCTACAGTGCTTCAGCAAGGGGATTTTCAGCTGGCACATGCCTAATGCTTTCATGGTTTCCTGTTGGACAGATAGCTCTAGGGCAACAGTTATATGACCTACTGCCCAAATAGCTCCAAAAACTATGCACAGAAATAAATAAGCAAGGTTAGATAAATGTGATGCCTGTTGCTCTCTTCCCTGCCAGAGTCCTAAAGGCTGTTGGATTCTTGATAATCCAAACACATATTTTGGCCAAAACTTTATAGCTAATATCAGTTAGGTAGGTGACACAACAGATCAGGGCCTAGTGACTTGCAAAGTCCATTAATATACAACCATATATATAAAATATACACCTATACACCATATATATATACACACACACACAATACCAATCAACAGGTTAATTAGAAAAAAAGAAGTATAATGATATTTCATTCAGGACGCAGCACATAAGTCTATTTGCTTCTCACAGGAATGAGGGCATTTCAAACCTATGTGGATAGCCCATTAATCTCCACAAGGGCTACTTTAAGACTTTTTACCTTTTTAATAGCCAACATTAATTTGTGACAAATACCACTGTCTGTAACTTTCCAAAATTGTTCTTTTTCTCTGCAGCCCTGGTTTGGACAATAATAACACACCCATGAAGTATAACTTCTGCCTGAAGGTATTTTATAATACAGCTTGCAGTTTCTGTAGATGCTCCCTTTGATTCAGAGTTATGGGAAAACAAGGCAGACAATGATTATTGAATACTCACAAGAACTGTTGCTGGTGAGAAGCTGACACAGATGTCCCAATTTTCATCGGTGTTCACACACTTCAAGGCAATTCCCTTTATTTGTCTAAGTGATTACAAATCGGCTGTCAGATTTAAACCAGTTTGCATTTAGCTCAGCATCCTATGGAACCAAACTTTGGGCAAACCAAATTTCACAAACTGAACTTCAACAAAGCCTGAGAAAAATAGACAACTGCATAAAAGGGAAGAACAAGTGGGAGGGAAGGGGAGAGAGAGCGAGACCCAGAGAAAACAGCATAGTTCATAGCCGGAGCTCAGAGAATCTGCTCCAGTGAAAGCTGATGAAAATCTGATTCAGTTCACTCCCTTAATCAGAGAGAGACTTGTTCCTCCATATGCTCTGTAAAAAAAGCACTCCTCATGTCAGTAACATGTGGAGACAGCAAATATTTCTCAATTGTGAATGATTCATTGACTTAATAAGCATCTGGCCTAAACATCTGATATATATTTGAAATTCCATATATTTCCTAAAAAAATATTCCTTTTTTGTTTTGAGTGATCAAAACCAAACGATAACAGTAAAAAAAGGCAATAGGGTAGTCTTTTTGGATGCCATTTGTGATCAGGGGAAAAGCTGTTTACCATTGGTGTGGACCAGATTGGGAGCAACTCCTTGCTAAAACCCTTCAGCTGCTCCTTTCTCAAGTGGAAGAGACTGAACACGGTGCACCTGCATCTGGGCAGTGAGGGACCAGTGATGCTGCTGGGCTCTGCTTCGGCAGGGGAGGTGATGCTAACATTCCTGTGCAGAGGGCTGTTCCCAAAGGCAGTTGTTGACTCAGCCTGCCAGGTGCACACCCACTCCAGGAGGACACAGCTCTTGGCTCCAGCTCCAAGTCACACCCTTCACCACTGGTCCCTATCAGATGACTTTTGCCAAGCATGGAAACTGGCATCAATTACAGATCAATTTATCACTTCGGAGCTGGATCAAGCACCAGCCCTCCAGGTCACTGTGGCTCCAGCCACACATGAATCAACATTTAATATAGCATTAAAATTCTCTTGTGATTGCTTTGAACTGTTGCGCAGCGTGTGCTTAGGGCCGCAGAGTGGGTGTTCTTCTGTGCAGCGTTTTGTAGGCTGGTTTGAGCTGCATGTCCAGAGTGACATTCCTCCTCTTCTGGATGATCCAGAACATGACACTCTCCCCCTGCACCCTCTCTCCCCTCTCTCTTCTATCTAGTAACAAAGCAGCCTGAGCACAGGGATGCACAAAACATCCCTCTGTGGTCTGCAGTACAGCCAGCTTGTGAAGGATCATGACACAAGGGCAACTAGTTACCATTCACTTCTCCAGCATTTTAACTTCTTTTCCTTCCCTGTTCTGCTGGACTAAGCTTTTCCAACATAACTGGGTCAACTCTGGGTGTCTGGGCTAGATTTAAAGTTCAGCGAGGTTCTATATTTTCCAGGAAACATTCTTCCTTCCTCTCCTTCCATGATTATTCCCACAGGTTTTCGTTTCTTGTTTTGGGGATTTTTTTACTCCCTTTCTGGGTTTGACCTTTGTCCAGTTGCTTTTTAAACAAGTCTTGAGGGTCTCCCAGCAGGTTTCAACACAGTTGTGCTTCCAGTCTGAAAGGGGACCTAGCTGGGCAGATTGGAAGTCTCAGAGCTGGAGGCTCAGGCTCAAACACTGCTTGGTCACCTTACTCCACACAGAGATTTACACCTCCCAACAGACTGTTCAGGGGCTGCTGCTCTCATTAACTCAAGGAGCCCATTCCCGCCCCTACCTACCACAAGCAAGGATGGCTGCAAGAAATTTAAGGCAGCATACTGAAGCAGGAATACCTTCCTTCAAGGCTTTTCATGAAAACTACATATATATCTGTGCACATGTGTGTGTATAAAATAATACAGAAAGAATACAAAAAGAAAATCCATTGTCCTCCTTCATCCCTTCCCACATCCACCAGAATGAGTCTCTGCTCCACCACCAGGTTAAGCAGTTACCATCTACCAAAATCAAATACATTTATTCTGAGATGCCTAATACCATTGTATTGGCAGAGAAGACAAGACCTAGGACAGTGTCATTTGATATAAAGCCTCTGCAACCTTTCTGTCTTTCCAGCACGGTGTGCTTGGCTGAGGTCTGTCCCTGCCCTTCTCTCCTACAGATCTCGCACACTAGGCCAGAATTTTAATGAATGTTGCTCTCCCTGCTGCTGGCTTGATCATCTGTCTTTGCCAATCTAACAATGCACATACTGAACACTTACACACTCACCAGGTTTTTTTAACTGCTTATCTTGGAAGGCTCATCCAGAATCTCATAGCTCAAACTGTGGGAATTGCCTCTTAAACCTGCAGCCTATATTCTTAAATCTACATTTCACTGTTCTCTCTACTATTTTTTACTCATGTATATTCTTTATAGCCACTGTCCTTCAGTTCCAGTTCCTCTTCTTTGCACGTCTCCCATTCTGTAGCTTGTGAGTGAAGCTGGTTTGCCCTCCCACAAGACAAAGGTTTCCAGCCTCCTGGTTGTTCTGCTAGCCCAATACTTCTAGCATGGTCTGTTTCTTTTTGCCAGTTCTTCCTACAGTGCAGCTGCCCAGAGCCATAGACAGCATTTCACATGAGGTCTCTCCTCAGCACCTGGATCAGCAGTACGGGTACAATGCTCCCCTCTTCCCTGGAAAGACTTGCACTGACACTGCATCCAACTTACACTTCCTGTGACTCACTACAGCACCCTGGTTTTCACCTTCTCTGAACCCTCCAGCTCCAGTTCATTGCCAAAATGTTTATTATTTTTCCCTAAATACTATGAGATCTTATCTCCTGCAGCATTAAATTTCACACCTCTTCTGCTATGTGATTATTCCGTTCTCCTTGTGGAGATCTAAATTCCGCTCTTTATGTAAAATGCTTCCCAACTCCAGGTCATCAGCATACTCCTACACTGACACTTGGTGAAAATATTATTGCAACTTAGTAGTCAAATTTAATTTTATGAAACTCTGCCAAGAAAACTCCCTCAAATCTATTATATCTTTTTAACAGGTAAATCACTTAAATTTGTTGTCCTAATGCCAACAGTTTGAGTCAGAGTTCAAATAAAAATCATGACCAATAATTTAACAGGTGATTTTCTCTTAGCTTTGTGAGACTGAAATGGAGATGAAAGAGTTTTTTCCTGTAACTCCTCCATTGGTGTTACTTGGGCTAGCTCTGCCTTTGTTAACCAAAGCAAAAAGAATGAGCACTCTTAATTCAAGCTAAGTGTGGTTAAAATTCATATTAAAAAATAATGAAACTTTTAGGTCTTTACGAGCTAGTGGGTTTCAAGTTCTAATTATCCATTTCCCACAGTCTTTAATCTGCTGCAGCATCCCTTACTTGGCTAGATTCTCCTCAGAGCTGATGTTGCATTAACACTCCTCTCCTGGCAGTAGGAAGACCTCAGGCCAGCAAAATCAAAGCATGATTCTCCAAGTCTTCCACAGAACTTTTCTGGCATGTTTGGTCCACGACTGCTTCTGCCTCCCTCTCTAAAGAATCCCTTAAATACAAGTGACATGAATTGCTTTGCCAGATGTCTGATACGATTTCTCTCAGGAAAAATGCACGTTGATGTTAATCTCACATGACATTGGGAGATTATATTTCCTCCAGGGATAAAAAAATAGAATTCATCCTGAGTTTCCTCTTCTGTGCTGATATAAATCTGGGTACATGAAAGATAGAACACCATAGGTCTCATCTACCAAAATACTTCATTCAATACTCATTCTGAATCAAATTGCCCTGAATTTGTGACTCTACAGCTATGAAATATCCATGTTTCCTTCATTCCCAAAAAGGCTCATGGGTTTGTAGACACCTTAGTGAATAAATACAGCAAGAAAAATCTTATTTCCATCTCTTTGGATCAGATCTTATGCTGGAGACTAATATAGAAGAAAAGGGAGAAAAAACCAAACAAAAACCCAAGTGGTAGGAGAGGACAAGAAGCTGCAGCAGCTGAGGACAAAAGTCCAAGGCAGGACTTACCCAACATGACCACAAGCAATTCTGTCAAACTTATAAAATCTGCCTCAATGCCAGGCAAGGCAAAGACACACACAACTTCACAATCAACTCATTGGCAGCACTCCCCCTCCCTGATAACCCACCACACCTGTTTCAAGCTCCCAGTCCCCTATCACAGCAATGTGAGGGACCAGGTGCTCAGATCCTTCTCTCTTCCCACTGGTTTTCCATGATAGCCTCATCAGCCAGGAACAGGCCACTGAAGACGGGCACACACACTCCCTGCTGCCAATATCCATTAATAAGGACTCAACATGCTTGAAAAGTGAGGAAAACTGGGGTCACTGAATGTCAGCGAGCTCAGCATCCTTTCTTGGGGGTGCCCAGTGCCTTTGAAGATCAGGCCCTCGGGTACTCGCTATGGGAAGACATGAATAAACCTTTCTCTCTGCCCTCACTGGAGACACTGGCAGCATTGTTAGAGCACAAGCACAACCGAGTCTAAACTGGCTGAAAATTTGGCTGGCATTTTTGCTTCAGCGTGATCAAATGGCAGCATTGCTCACCGAGTGTGAAGGGCATGAAAGGATTAGCCGCCCTCCCCCAGCAAGCAGGTGAGCTGAAACCCTTTCCAATTCACTACATGTCGGTTTACAAGTAAAACATAAGGTATAAATGCAGCTATTGTTAAGGTGAAGCAGCCATCCTGGCTGGGGAGTTAGATTAGCAATTTACCCTTTGTAAAAGGATTAGCACAGCCCTATTGTTTCAGTGTTTATTTATCAATTTGCATTTTTAAAAGGGGGCATATATCTGATGAGGGCCCAGTTCTCCATGTACCTCGGGCCACACCATTTCCTCCCAGCTCCCCATTACAGAACTTACCAGAGCATTTTGTAGACCAGAAATCGAGAAGAACCCAAAACTTTGGCAGTGCTGCTGCTCACACAGCATTTTGTTGGGCCAGCAGGCATTCCTCCATCTTTCATCTGAGAGCAACTGCTGGGTGCTGCCAGCCATGCAGATCAAACACCAGAACTGGCTTCCCACTCTTCCTCAGAGACCTGAGCTGAATGCAAAGATATTTACAGCTCATTCACCACAGTTTCTAAGGACATGGAAACCTAAGCCAGGTTCTTCCCTCACAAGGATTGCAGGCACCAAAGCAATGAAGCACCTCTGTAGTTAGCACTGATTGCACACTTGAGGTCTTCAAAGCTCCTCCAATAATTCCTATAGCTTCCACTGGGCTCACAAAAGCCTGGTTTTCCACTGGCAAGGGCAGTGAAGAAATTACTCGGTCCATTAAGCACGGAGGTTAGCATCAAACATCATTTCTTGGCATCCCAGCATCTCCAATGGGCCCTCAACTTCAGCGGTGTTGGGCGCTTACAGAGTCTTTGGGAGCCTTTATTGCTGCAGGGGCTGCTTCAGTCTCCACGTGCCGCAGGGACTCCTCGCTGGAGTTCAAGCGGAGGGAAGAGGTTTCACACAGAGCAGGAACGCTGCTCACCCAGCCAGCTCCGCCAGCAGCACGGGCTGGCCGTTGGGCAGGCAGCAGCTGCTTGCTGGGATTAGGTAAAAATTCCTTGGTCGGAGGGAACAGGGGTGCTCTGGAAGGTAAGTGAGAGAGCAGATTTTTTAATTAAAATGACACCAGCGCCTTTGCACTCTGCTGCAGCCCCACACTCTGCTTTTCCATGAGACGGCGATTTAGGAAGCTGTTCTTTTAGACCATAAAAACAGTTTGGAAGACGAACAAGCATCCAGCTGTGCTAAATTATTTTCCTGCTCCCGCAGGACCCAGCAGCAAACTACAGCATGTATTTTACAGGCGTATGATTTATTTATATGGACTAACATACAGGTATTGATTTTGACCCATAAACCCCTTCTGTGGCTGGGGCCTACACATCCCAAAGCCTTCTCCCAGCCCGGGCTCCACCACCACAGCTGTGCAGGAGCAGGATCCCCATCTGTGAGAGAGGAAGAAGAAACCACAGGGTATTCTCTGGCTTTCTGTAACTCCTTCCTCACATCCATTTCTTTTTTTCCCCAAACAATTCTAGTTCATTGATCAAGCATCTCACACAGGCAATTCATTTTTCCTGGTCATGGGTAAAGTGAGGAGGCTCCAGTGGGAGCTGTTAAGATCTTAAAATACGCTGTGTGCTGCTGGCTTATTGCAGATACTCTGATTCATGGTGGAAAAGAGAGGCCATGATTAAAGACATGAATTTAGGAATCACCAAGGAGCACGTAAGGCAAGCAACACCTACTCTACCCAGAGGATCATGTGCAAACATAAAATAAAAGTAAATTAAATTAAATACACAGAAAAGGAAGGGAGAGAATGTAAGGGACAGACCCTGTTCCACAGGGCTTACAATTTACATTTAGATTAGCACAAGAAGAAGCAACATTGCAGGGAAGGTGGGTGAGGGTTACAACAACAAAACTTTGTGGCTGGCCTGCACTGTAATTTCACTAATTAGAAAAAATGAAGTTTGTAGTTAATAAATCAGTCCTATTGACTGATTTGAGGGAGGTACACAAATACCTGTGGGATACACTCTTTGATTGGATTTAGCCATTCTACTCTCTGGAGAAATGGTTTTAAATCATTAGCCTTTGAGGTCTGCTTTGAAGATAAATGAAATGTACCTCAAGAAGAAACAAGCCTATTTCCTAAACTTACATCCACTCTATGTCCCCAAGTAATGCTGATGGGCACAGAACAAATCAGGTGATATTGTAAGCAATTGCTCCAGGATGACACATGGAGAGGATTTCTTGCTCTTTTTACTCAACTGAGAAAATCACTTACCACATCCTCATGGACAGGGGCTGGCAATCTCCCAGTACATGGAGCTACTGACCTCTCCATAGGAGCTGGATTAACCAGGCTGACTGCTGGTGAGCACTTGGGTGTCTGTAAACACTGACCTACATACAGATGCCTCACCTCGAGAGCAAGTCTTCTCAACAGACCTGCAAAGGCCTCAAGTCATCTCTTAGACTAGACTAGCGTGGCTGTTAGCAATAAATATCTAATCATACCTCAGCAGAGCACCAGCCCACAGACATTCATCACTCACCAGGTGCCACGGCTACGGCACAGGACACCGCAGCAAAGCCATGGCACTACTGGCACCATCGCCGCCCTTTATTGGCGCCGCGCGCTCTGCCTCCCTTCACAAGGCAGCAGCGTGCTTTGGGAAGGGGTGGCACTGGCAAACACAATTATTCATGGCTCTTCCCATAGCAGGGCGCTCTCCTGTTCCTGATCTACCACGATTCCCCTTTCAGTATGGAAGCAGATACTTCTCTGATACTTCTTGACACTACTCCAAAGGCTGATGATAGCAGCCTAAGATCTGTGAAGAAAACTGCTGATACCAAGATCTGTACTGAAGTGCAGTTTTTGTTCAGCTCAGTGTTGGTTAGGTTAAGGTTAAGGTTGGAGAACACAGGTGAGCTGCCACGAGGCATGGCTGAAATGACCCCTGTGTGGATACAACTGAATGTATGGCCTCATCCAAACAAGAATTGAAGGGAAAAGCCCATTACTCTGCACTGAGAGTGCTTTCCCATTCAGCTGGCTAGAAACAGGCCAGGGATCTCTCGGTATTGTTAATATTTGAACCACTTCATTTTTCTGTACCAAATTATCCCCAGATTTTCAGCCTAATATTCAGTTGTCATGAACTTTCTGGATTTAAATGAGGAAACAGAAATCAACATACATTTGAAGCCAGACAAGCTTTTTGATGGCAACCATGTTCTGGCAATTTAGCATGTTAGCACACGTGTCTGGAGTGAGACTTCAGCTTCCAAAGGTACCTTTCGTTGCCATGCTTCAGATTCCCCTTCTGCACCCTGCCAAAAGTGCTCACCGAGTGAAGGTGGTTTCCTGAACCCAGTGACTGGCTGCAACCACAGCACTTTCTGTCTTAGCTCCAGGAACATCAGAAGGCAAATCAGTTATGATTTTAGACTGCCCACAGTCAACTTCTTGAAGTCAAACAAAAGTTTAACAACACATTCTAGTTTTAATGCAAGCTTCAAAAAATACTCTACTACTGGATGACCACAGAGTATTCCACGGTCAAGGCTAAATGGACACCACTGTACCAGGCAAATATTCTAGAGAATACTACTGTTTAAAGGCAAACAGATAGAGTGAATTGATAAGGCAGAGGTCAACAAGTGGTTCTGATATAAAACATTTTTTAAAAAAGCAGACTCAGATCATGGTACAGTAACTTTTATTGCAGAGATCAGTAGGCCAGCACAGCTATTCATAAGTACTGTACATACACGAGTGCCTCATGCTTATGCCAGCCTGCACAGGGCTAAAATGGAAGCATATAACCAATTAGTGTTAATAGGCAAACAATCATTAGAAGTGTTAACAAGTGATGCTGGAGAGGCTGTTTTTCATTTTATTACTGATCTCTTGTAAGTGTTATTATCCTCATAGAATAACATTCTATTATGAAATGCACATGCACAGCATTAAAGCCTTTGATAGTCCAGTGCTTGCCAGCAGCAGCAAAACTGTAAACAAAGTGAAAGAATCATTTCTGAAATGCCAACAGCCATTAGTATTCACAAAGTTTGGTGGATGCAGAGAGCCAATATGCTAAAGTGTAAATAACAGGAATTTACTATGACCTGGGGATCTATGGAATAAATTGAGTATTCAGTTTCTTCCCATTTTTTAAAAGAGCCTGAACACACATGCCTCATCTCAATTGATTTGTGCCTGAACTAAGGTCTTGAGTCTGTTACATATTTTCAAATCTTTTTAGCCAATAGACTCCCCTAACATTTTTCTCTTTTATAACACAGCAAGCAGCTGCAACTAATCATATTTCATTATGGTTTTGTATATGTTTTGTTTTAAAACAAATTTTACTTAACCAACAAAAATGCAACTGAGCAACTTCTTTCTGTAGAAATTTTTCTGAAGACTGGCAGAATTGGACATGACATCAGATACAATTAAGACAATGTATTTGTTTTAAATTTTAGCAAGGAGGACATGGGTTGAAGGAAAAAAACCACCTTGAAATGAAGAAGTTTACAGGACAAGACAGACTTAATCTTTGCCTACTTTCTATTACTGTTCACAGACAGATGACTTGAAAATTATGGATGCATTTTATCTGACTACCTATTGATGACAACCATTTCTTCAGCTTAGACATACAACCATAGCAGTAAGTGAACAAGGTTTACATTTCTGCATTGGAAATATGCAGTCTCCATCCACCAGAAAAAGTCTCAATGGGAACTCAACCTACAACATCCTGCATCATAACTGGGTAACACCAAGCCCCTCCCAAGCAATCCTCAGCACCAACACAACAGAGCAGGGAAGTGCACACAAGTCACTTTACTGCCCTGCACAGGCTACATTTAGGAAACTTTACTGAACTATTAAATAAGCAATTATGACAATATAGGATATTAAATACAGATAGAGTAGTGTCAACCAAGCTAAATTTGGGCTTTAGGCTTTCTCACAGAAATATTAGGGGTATTCAAGTAAGCATTACGCCTTTCCTTCCAACACACACCTCTATTCTGATGACACCTAAAATTCAGTGAAGAGAGAAAAAAAAGAAAAACATAACACAGCAAAGTCCTACTGGGGAATAGGGTTTTAATGAACACACAAAGCAACTAGGTGACATCTTTATCAGCCCTCATAAACCTTGATTGAATACACAGTGATAAGGCCTGTTTAAACTGTCATCCTCACGATAACACAGGCAGAGACAACGCGGGCCTTAGCAACGACCTGTGCTGGGGAGGCCCCTCCCGAAGGGCCCCTTCCCACTGCTGGGCAAGGTCTGTGCTGTGAGCAGCCCCCAGCCTGCACGGCTGCCTGGACTGTGCCGCACTGGGGGCAGAGGGCTGGGGGCTGCCTGGCATGGTACCACCATGTCTTCTCCCAGCAGTGGCTTGGAAGAGCATCTGAGTCAGCTTGTCTGGCTCTGGGGATGGCCAGTTCTCCAAGGAAGACGGGGGCTATGAGTAGAGTGACCTTTAGCACTCCAATCTGCAAACAGCAAGAATTCCATAAAAGTGGCTTTAAAGAAGTCAAGGAAAGGCTTTTGGGGGTACTTTGGTGCTTGTTTTTGGCTGTTTTGCTGTTGGGATTATTTTAAACCACCATCATCTCTGTGGCACACAGCATTCAGCACCAGGAAGCAAGTCGGCATTTGGGGCCAGCATGGCTATGGAAGGGGCCGGTGACATGACTTCTATCAGAAGATTGGCCTTGGCCATCTAGGATTCTTATTTTTTTTTCTTTTTTAATAAGTATTTCAAACCTTTAAGCATCTCCAAGAAACATCTATTCAAATTGCTAGGTTAGTAACTTCGGATTTAATTTTTCTTCTGCAATTATTTCTAACTAAAAAAAATACAACACATACTTGAACTTTCATTCTTTCTCCCCAAAAATCGTTCTTCCCTCACTGCAATGCTTGCAGTGACACCCGCTGGCTGTGGGAGGTGGAGTTCCATAGAGCACTTCTTAAAATGCTTCAGTGCACTGACAAGATCACAGAGACAGAACCTCAGAGAAATGTTGCCACCCAAAAGCTGGCATTTTGTCAGGTGGCTTAGTCATAACTCAGTACCTGTACTGAATGAATACAGCTCTTTCTCATTAACAGATTTAATAAGGAAATAATGATCAACAGTTACTTGTTAAGTATAATAAAATACACATTGGTATATAATTACTAGTTAATTAATAACTTCCATGGCTTGGGTGGTGGAAGGTATTAGTTCATTTTACACCTATTTGCTCTGTGGCAAGATTGAAGTAGCACTAGTACCTGGTTTCAGTTCTTCATCAGGAAAACACCGAACTGAGCTGGTACACCACAGTGAGACTGGCTGGCAGGGAAGGCATCTTATCTACTCAGGAACTCATTATGGCTGTTGCAGGACTCCCTGCATACACCAGCAGATTTCTTTTCATACCCCCAAGCAGAAATTTCTCATTTCACACTTAAGAAATAAAGGAAACGCACAACTAGTGACTCGTGTAAAGACTCACAGGAAAACCACGGAAACCAAACCTAACAAATCACAATCTAATGGCCTCAGTTAGAGGATAACTTGTTTCTTCAACTATATTAGAGAAACTTCTCTATATTATATACACATACACTCTTAATGTTTAAACAAAATTATCCAAGTTTAAGCTGAAACACAAACAAATCACTCCTGTTACACAAGGTATTTACCAGAAGAAAAGGCTGAGTTTTAATTTAACTACAACATGATGGCTTGGAACAGATCAAGGGAAATTTCAGAAATACTTAGAATAAAAAATTAGGAAAAAAAGAGACCTACTTTTTGCCTGCTCCATGGTATAAGCCAAGAGCAAATGGCTCCTGGCTGTGAGCACACAAGGTATGTTTGCTGACTTACTCAGATTAAAAATATTTTAGTCACCCTAGTGTTATTTCCCGCATACATGGCACTAATGCTCTCTCCAGAGAGTCAGAAGCAGAACTATTACATTCATGGAAAACACATTTATACAGGACTTCCCGCAGAGCTGAAAAAAAAAAAAAAAAAAGTTATCCAATGCCTTCCCAGCCAAACTTCCTCCTGAAGTGAAAAATCCTTCCCTTTGATAAGAAAGCTGTGTCCAACCACATTTCTGTCCCTGACAAAAGAACCGCGCTCCCTTGGCTTGCTCCAGTTTTGGCAGCTGTGCTCAGCAGAACCAGGCTGCTCTTCCCAGCCAGTCACCACGCTTAGCAGAGACACCACTTTATCTTCCCTGAACAATAAAACAAAAATGAACTATGCACAAGCAAGCAGTAACTGTGGGTTACACTGCCCACAGCTCCCAGGCAGGCAGTTCTCTGGGTTAGAAATTCCATCAATAATGTAACACATCATTAAAGACCTCTCTGTCCTCCCCCTCTCCCTTTTTTTTTCCTTTGCCTGTCCACATTCAAAGCTATCTAAGGAGATGTTCAATGCTGCATATACACAGTTCACAGCAAAACAAGCTAGGCTAGTTAGCTTCCTGCGTTCTTTCCATACCAGGAGGAAGCAAATTAATAAAGCACAGGGAAGGACACTTTTCATGCAAACAGGGAAAGCTGGTGCCTTATAGATTCTCTTGTTTCTAATTCACTGACAGCCAATCCACAGATACATGAGCAAACTTGCTCTAGAGTTTTGGGCTACAACTACCAAGCACCGCTCAATGCTCTATCTCCAAGTTCCCTAGGGTACCTAGTGACCTCATCTCAGGCTACCTACCCTTCCAGAAAAGCCAGATGTACCAACCCATGAAAAATACTATGTTATCATGGATGCAGTGCACTTCCCTCACTGCTAGCTCCTATGGACAGAGCACTGTGCCATGAAGATGCCTTAATCTCTATCTACCCTTCAGACACTGCACGTCACACAGCATTCAGCATTCAGCTGTGACAGGGAGGAGCTTAACCTAGGATGTGCTAAGCCCTTCCTTATCTTCCCTAGAAAAACCTGCCAGCTCCAGGCCATCTATATTAATATTCCTATGAGCAGTGCTGGCTAGCTTAGTGTTTAAATACCTGTACCTCATAAAACAACCTTGGGCAAACAGGCCTAATTTTTGTAGGAAGGAACAGGCCAAACCCAAGAACTCCAGGCACAGCAATGATGCGCCCATTGACTTCCTCTCAAAATGCCACGTGAAAAAAAAGGGCATCTCAACATTTGATAATTGAAGATGATCAGAAAGAAAAAGATCAGACAAAATCAACATGAAATTCCTTTCCTTGTCCTGGAAAGCTACAGAGGTTAACACTAGCTCTCCTATAACCCCACAAGCACACACTCATACCCTTGGAAGGATGTTCTGGGGAGAGGTAGTATGACGGTCAAGAATAGCTGGAACAGACATATAAGATATATGTTTGATTTTGGCAAATCCAGATGTCAACTAGCAGTTATGGCACCATTTTTGGCTAAATGAAAATTGGCAAGAGAAATGAAATACCAGGCACAGTTGCACAGTATATATCCAGTAGAGGGTGAGAACAAAAAAAAACCAAAACAAACCAAAAGCTAACCAACCAAAAAACCCCAAAACTTTCTTCTGAAACACTCTTGCTAGCAAGTTGGTTTTTTTCTTTCCTGAGGACTGTTTGACTACGTCCTCAAAGTTGAGAAACTCCTACAAAAGCCCATGACTAACCTTTCCTGGAGTGCTCAACAACTGCTTGCCAAATCTTGGTGTTACCTTTTGATTCAGCACAGCAGATAAAGCCTAAAATTAAATGTCTGGTATCCCAATCTTGTTAATGAAGATATGCTTTTCAAATCTATTTCATTTCCATGCCACTTACCAATAAAGTAATGTCAGCTCAGGATAAGTAGATGCCCAGAGGGCTTCGCCCACTCAACCCTACTTGGCTGCAGCACTTTAAAAGCTTAAGTGCTCCCAACTTCTGCGTACTGCAGGGCAAGCACCTCACGCAGCTCATTACAGAGCAGTTGATTTGCAGCAGCTCCTTTATCCTGCTGCCTGGGTGCAGACAGCCACAGCACAGAGAAAATCCAAGTCAAGATCACTTCTTTACATCCTCAGTGTGTGCCACGGGAAGAAAGTTGTGTTAAATAAAACAGTAAAACCACAACTTTTGCACCAGGGACTGGCTTGTAATTCTCATACCTTCCTTCTCCAAGGGTGGAATAGTTTCAGTATAATTATAAGACATATTCCTCCAGGGAGATTTGGGGTGGAGGAACCTATCCAGGGTGGTGGGACATGCAGGACATGGCAGGGTTCCAGCGGGACTCAGTGTATCCATGTTACAAGCTCTCCGGAGAGGGTACAGAGGAATTTAAAGCTCAATTTTAGCAGACTACTCTTCTCTCTGTCAAATTTGCCATCTGAGTTTCTCACCTCATAAACACCAGAAGAACTAGGTCTATGACTGTATTTTAGCTTTAAGTTTCCCCATACCCTTACTATAGCCCACTTTTCTATCTCAAAGAAAAAGAATGGTGCTTCCAGACTCTATGTCCTCTACATGAAATGGTGGGAGAATGCAGGGTCAGAGGACAACAATATCAAGACTTCCTCAGCCTTACACAGAATCAGTATCACCTGACCAAAACCCAATATCAATATAAATTAGGTGCTTTAAGTGCCATGTGCTATAAATCAGAAAAACAGACAAAAAACTTGGATATGTTGTATGGCTGTACCACAAACAGCTTGACTAGGGCTCCGTGTTAGGAAAAGCCACCTTATCTGGATAGACTTGAAGTGATCTTTATTTTATATGTCTCATCACAGAAGAAAAAATGAAGAAGAACCGTATTGTATTTCAAAGCCAACAATGTATGGCCATTGGAAATGAATGCTATATAATTGCTATTTAGTTTATATAGCTTTCATACAGAACATCATGATACCCTAGAACTGTAGAGTATATACACAGTAAGGGTTATAAAGACTTACTTTATTCAAAGAGATGGAATTATTTTCCTAATTCTTTATGGAGGCAGCAAGAAGTCCAAAACCAGACCCCTTCTCTTTGCAAGCAATCCTACTGAACTTCCTCCAGGCAACATAAGTGGACAAGACACTCCACTTGTTTCCACTAGATGGAAACTTCCCTCTTCTAGTTGCTTGTGACTTTCTCTGGAAAATAACAGGCTGCCACCAAAAAGCGAATCCAGGATACAATTAGAATGAAATTCACCAGGGGCCTATAGGACAAAAAGACAACACCCAAGCCAAACAGCCTTGAAACATTTACTTGTTTCTGAATTTCCTCATATGGTTGAGATCAGAAGTGGCCCTATCCTTTCCTCAGGTGGTAGACAAAATCTTTTTCTTACGGCACCAATGGAGAGAAATAAGGGATGTCAATAAATTAATGCAAAATTATACCAAGACCAAATTCGGGAATTCCTCCTGTCAGTACAGAAATTCACAGTGGAGTTAGGGACACAAGGACAAGGCTTCACTGTGCATATGCCAACCTCAAGTGTAAAAGAAAACAGTGTAAAATTCAGAAGGGACATACCAAGAAGGAAGGGACATGGTTCTGGTATCAAAAATACAGACAAAGAAAAAATTGAAATGGAGGATTTCAGTAGAGGGCACAGAAACACTGAGGACATGAAATACAAGCCCCACAACAGATGTGACAGAGAGAATAACAAGAGCTGCAAACACGGAGGTAAGGAAGGCCCCTTGTTAAATTCAATGCATGCAAGAACCTGTGCCTGAATCACATTGAGCATCCCAAGATTCCTATTTGGGAAACATGACTTTGCTACAGGAGATGGATATTTTTGTTGAAGGAACAGCTCTCTGGTCTGTTCAGCCTCTTGAGAGAAAGATTATGAGTTACTTCAACTTCAAACTTCTGGCCTTCAAGTAACTTGCATACTCAGAGAAGCCTTGAGAAGCTGGACATTCCTTCCACTGAGGAGCCTGATAGGGTTCAAAGCATATTTAAGTGTAAGTTGTGTTACTATAGAGTGGAAAATATTAATCAGCTCTAGCCATCTAGGGAGACTGTGGTTATCATTAAGAATATGTGGGACACTCTTACAAGAATTCTTTTCCCCTGCCTGCTGGACAAGCTCTTTCATATAGTTTATCTGCTCCAACTGCATGCTTTTGAAAAAAAAGCTTGACTAAATGAATACTTTCAACTAGAGCTAAAGGCAAACACTCCACTGGAACTTTGCCCTAATCAATGTTCATGTCACATGAGAGTCAGAGGATAGAATATGGTGCTTACTGAAGTCAGCAAATAACCTAATTATACTTAGCCTGCTTGAAGAAGGAGACAAGTTAGGTTTGGTCCACCCACATATTAATGCAATCATCATTATCCTTATCCCTTGTTTGCTTTCTGCTTATATTGTAATAAAAACTGGTGCCAAATGGAGGGTGCTACTGACCCCTTGTGGGAGAAATACTCACACATTTTAGGATGCAGACATGTCAATGGGGAAATTGGCTCAGAATTAAGTTTCTTACCTCCCACAGATTTATTTCTAAGGAAAATTCACTGAAACAGCGTTAGTTTTGCAAAAGGTCACTACAGTCTCAATAAAGTGTATTTAAAAAAAATTAGAAATTAAGTTTATTATCTTCTCTAGGGCAGTCACACAAACGTCAATAAATCCCAATTGCAGTAGATACTGCAATGACTTTCCCATAACTTAAAGTCTTGCACTGTTGACTAAAATTTATACATTGCCAGTTGGCACAGTTCTCAGTTTTTAATATAAATTATTTTAATCCATCATAGCATCACTTCTAAAGACTGCAAAAAACCCCTACCTTACTATCGCCTGGAAAGCAAAGACATACTACTTTGCTGAAAAGGGAACAAAACCATTTAAAACTCTGAAGTGGTTTTTAGCCAAAACCTTCTTTTAAGTATCAAGAAAAGTTGGTATGATTCATTCTTGAAAGCAAAAGTTTTCCAATGCTTGTCACCATTATGAGCAGGGCTGCACAAAGCACAAGAACTTCAACAATTTTATGTCTAACAACTTGTATTTCCTTTCCTTATGGTGGAAAACCAAGTATGAAAAGGAAGGCTAGTGCTTTTTTATTCCAATACTACCACTAATCTTTACTCTCTAAATGAAACAGAGTACACCTATGAAGAAATCTGCATTTGATTCATGCCATATCCAAAGGAAATGTCCATGCACTTTCACCACTCCCATCAAAAACAGATGACTGTATATGGGATGTAGCTGGAATGACTTAGAACAGCCAAGTGCACTATACAGAAATTATCTCTATTACACAGTACTTACAATATAAAATTATTATAGTTACTTATATTGAACAATAGGAAACAGCCTTCTCAAAATCTAAACCCATCAATACCAAACACTAGCAAAACCTGCAGCTTACACTGCAATCAACAGCAGGGGCTGAAACCCTTGGGACCACAGAAATGAAGTCTTCAACCAATGCCAGCACTGCTCCCATCATGTTCAATGAACACATAAGGAGAAATATGTGAACAGCTCGTAAAACCCAAAGCAAAGAACAAGAGGCTACTTCAAATGTATTTTAACAATTTGCATAAATTATTTTAAAATAAAGTTTTTTCAAAAGTATTTGAAAACACTGTTTTCATACAGACCTGTCATATAAACCAAGGCTGAAGAAACTTGAAAAATGAAAAGAAACTGAGAAAGAGAGCAACAAACTTTTTATTCTGTCAGTTCCTTTTTTCACCTGTACACTAGGACAAATAAAAACACTAAGCCATATAAGTCTGGTTGGTTTTGTTGCCTTTGATTACATAGCCTTTTTTTTTTTTTTTTTTTTTTTTGTACAAATGCATCCATTAAATTGAATCCTAAAAGTACAAACCATGATGCAGCATCTGTTGTCTCAGAATATGGAAGTTACTGTATCTGGCAGGAGATGTTTAAACGGCCACATTCACGTAGCCAGATCTGTAAAGGCCATTCAATTACAAGTAAACACAGAGTCTAACAAACACTTAACAGCAACTCGGGTCAGTAGAACAGAATTATGAACTGCATATTTACAGAAAAATTTGCACATAATCCAGAGACAATTTTAATTCAACCTTTCTGTTGTTACAATATAATCCACCCTTCAAACTTCTACTGTGCTGCTTTAACAATGTTTGAGTACCTTGGAGATTCAAAGGCACATAGCACTTCTGATGCTTCCACAAACTCATTCTTCAGGAACATATTATAAAAGAACCAGTTTTTTTAAGAACTTTAGACTGCAAAATTTCTCAGTAAAGTCTGGCGCTCTTTTAAACATTGTATGCCAACAAGTAACCCAGTTTGCAAATACTTTTTCAGGTATCCAATTTTCAAATTCCATGCTGACATCCAACATCATTACAACTCAGAAGGAGGAAGACAAATGAGCCACCAACCCTTTTCCAATGTTGTGTGCAAAAAATCAGTATTAATTCAGTCCAACTATACTTTTAAATCAGAGCTCTTCAAAAAGTCAGTATACATCTTATATGACAAGTTTTACTAACCATACAGTACATCAGCATTTCCTTTGAAAAGCTTAGACCTTGCTAAGCAGTTTTAACGTAAGCAATTATATAATGCTATCTGCATACAGAAATACACTACATTCACACAGGCAACCTTAAATTTCTCCAATAAACAGTCATGTCAAAATCTACAGTTTACAGAAAATACACATTAGTTTTAACAAAAGCAAAAATGTTTGTTGTGATTCAGTAAAACCTGTTTTCTAACATGAATAGTTTGCATTCATAAAGACACTAAGGCTGGGAAAAATTAAGTACTTCCTAGAAGCTCAAAATGACACAAAGTTTTCTAACTATGAAATGGCATGCAAACATACTGATTTGCTGTTGGTTTTTCTCTCTCACTTACAGAAGATTTACCAGATCAGAATAAAGCAGGTACTTTTACATATTATACAATGACCTCTTCCTCACACTAAAAATGTCACATACAGAAAATTTTCTAAGCTGTCTTTGACAAAAAAGCTGCTTCTTTAAATTTGAGTATTATGCCCTTCAGATCCTCATGACCAGTGCAACAATTAAACAGCTTTCAGAAAGCTTAACAATACCTAAATTTGCCTATTTTCCTTTACAGAAAATATGCAATAAGTTTATAAAGTTTATAAGTTTATAAATCCATGGCAAGGGCATTACAACTATATTAACATCAATTCACTAACTGGATTGAAAAGATACTTGCATTCTTGTGAAGACCCTATGGCTGCTGCCCATTCAATAGTTCTATCAAGGCACTGTACAGTCATTAACTCTCTATATTCTCCAAGATGTGCTGAAGAATATTGTGAATGTGTTTAAGTTGTTAAAAAGCCCTGAGTCAGAACTTGCGTATTTACCACAGGCTTAGCTATAAAAATGGCACACACTAAAGCTTCTGCAGACAACAGTTTAGCTTTGTCAACACAAAGTATGAAATGCACAGAAAGACAACAGTATGAATTCCAGCAACTTATGCACAGGGATACAATGTACTCTGTGGCAAATCACACACTGCTATTGTACGCCATTTACACAGTAATTTTCTAAAGCAAAAAACCTCTGCAATGTATTCAGACATCAAAACTGATGAAGCAAAAGAAAACTGATGCGTTCCCCACCCCTTTTCAAAGACAACAAACAGCATTTTCAAACAGCTAGAGAAGAATTCAGCACTTTGACAGAAAGGAGGTAGCACTGCTAAAGGTTAGACTGTAATGTTGTTGGGGTTTGGTTTTTTAAGTGAAAACTTGACCCATGCAGCACAAAGAACAGGATAGGCTCTTCGGTTCACCAGCTGCTACTGGAAGAGTAAAATTAAATTTCTGACAATTAGTTTTGTAGAGGAAGCTCAGATCACTAGCTGAAAGCAGCTTCTTCAAACAATTTAGTGTTTACACTAACCGCAATTAATACTGCTAAAGATAATTACAGGTACATAAACCTTCATCTCTAGAAAATATCTACACAATAAGTACTTAATTATTTTTAAAAGACCATTTCACGTCTTTAAAAGAAGCTAAAATACCAATTATAAGATTATGCTAACAAGGCACAAGTACTTGTGCAAATCTGCTATATTCTCACCCAGTCCAAGTTAGGAACACCACCTTCTAATCAAACTTTCACATTTACAAAGCAACTTGTTTGCTATCTCACCAGTCTAGTTTTTATTATCCACTTCAGGAAAAAGGGATTTCTCCAAACCCCAATGTACAAATACACAGTAACCCAACAAATGGAAAGTAGGCAGTAGCAGCCCAGATTTTGAGAAGTGCCATATAAGCCTGGGCCACAATAAGTAATGATATAAGTTTTGAGGGGAAAAAAAGTCAAAGGTAGTTATGCAAAAGTTAACAATCTACAACTATTAAGTTTATTCTCTTAACCTCTTAGGTTGTCTTTACACTTTAAATCACTGCATAGTGATATGACTGTTATGTCCCTTAATGAATGGAAAAGAAAGTATTTTACTTAAACATCTGAGCATACCTCACACTGAACAATACATATTTTTAGGTGTGTTGTTACTTGTTTCAAGAAACAAATGGAGATATTTCATTCCATTTAATTTCAAAATTGCTATTAAATGCTGGGGAATAGATGAAACAAACCTTACAACCCTTACATTCTATGACTTTACAATAAATTAAGATATAAACTAACTGATTTTTCTAATTTTCACTTTGCTCAGGTGAAATTTAGACTTTAATGTTTTGCTGAAGACAGATGCACAGTGATATTTCCTTAACCCTACTACTTGTTATGATCCCCTTTGGCTTTCAAGTGAACTTCTCATCCTTCAAATATGTGCTATCCAATTAAACATTCACACTCTGTGCACAGGTAACCACAAAATAAAGTGAATGAGCTTACTGGGATCCTCAACAACACTAGCTCACCTTCTATACCTGAATGAAAAGAGAGGGTCTGAATATAAATATTTATTTCCATAAATGATACCAGATTTGCAAGCATTTTTTTCATTAAGTTTTTTGAAAGGCAAACTGTATCACCATCTCCAGACAAGATACAGCTCTTCCTCCTGTTAATAAGAGACCTATAAAAATAATTCAAGCATCTTGGTTAGCTTTCCTAGTTTTTCTAATTCAGTTGTTTTTCTTGGCACAAAAATAGTTGTTTTTCTGTGTCACCATCATGCTGACACAGCTCAGTCTCAACTGGCACACAACACTGCTGAATGAGTCCAACCACAAACTCCTATGCAGCTGCATACATCTGCTGTGAGTGCAGTACAGAACACTAAAGCTGCTCCTACAGCAATACCTTCAGTCATTGTCTCCATTTCCATAGGACTGTGATGGTATTCAAACACTGATGGTGTTAAACAGTAACTTACATCTCACATCCAGTTTCCTACCCAGGATGCCTCAGATCTGTTCTAACTCAGCTCAATTATTCAGCTGATGCTAAGCTGGAATACTTTCAAGTAATTCTGGCTTGTTCCAGCAACAAAGAATCAGGAAAATGTGAACTGCTATACTGAGGTTTCAGTTTTGAGTTGTGTTATCAAAAAGAGATCCACCCTGCATCTGCACAGCCAAGTTTGCAGAGGTTCCCTTAAAGAATTAAGAGGACAAAATACGTCTGCCAAGACAGAGGAAATCAAGGTACAAATCTGATGCACAACAGGCTAAAACTCAGAATGGATCATCAAATGGCACATCCTATTATAGAAGTATTTCCAGGGGAAGCCTGACAAGAAACTGAAGCCTACCATACCAAGTTCAGCTGTAAAACATGCCACACACACAAAAAAAAAAAAAAACGAAAAAAAACCAAACCAAACAAAAAAACCAACAAAAAACAACAACAACAACCCCCCCCAAAACAAAACAAAACAAAAAAAAAACCCAAAAAAACAAAAACAAAACAACCAAAAACCTTAGTAACATGCATATTGTCCAAATGAAAATTGCAATGAACACACAGATGCACGCATAGTTCAAGTGGAGATACCCAAAATGCTGAACTGAAAAAAGGCTTTACATCAAAAACTTTCCAAAACTCCTTGAAATTTTGGTATTTTTGAATTGGAATCAGGAAGCTAAAAAAGGGAAGCCTGCTTCATTTGGTCAAGAATACAGATTATCTGAGAACAGATGAGAACTAGTATACAAAATAAACCAGACTACTACAGTGACTCCAGACTGTGATTGTGTCCAATGAAAGAACACTGAAAATAATAAGGAACATTTGGAATGCTGGATGAGGATTAAAGACGGCTATTGTAAGGCTGCATATTACACCACTTCATGGTGTTAAAAGCCCCTCTACATACACTTTTCCAATATATCACTCTACTTGTTTCCTGGAAAACTTGATTCAGTGTTTAAATCTTATTGCTTAAAGGTTTGTCTATCTTTACAGTTTATTACTAACAGTCTTCTGAGACATTTGCCAACATTTGCACAGTTCAGGCATATCAACATAAGTTTCAGAAGACAGATTGATTTATCTGCAACGACCACAATTACAACATTATCCTTGCTTGGAGCTTTCCCTGAACTATCCTTTTATCCACGTTTTAGACATATGCAATGAGAATTTAATGATAAATTCACCTTAGCTGCAAGTAAGGCACCTAAATGACTCCAGCATGGATTTCTTTAATGTTCTGCAAGAGCATGTCCAAATGAAGTCTGTACAATGGCAATGGGCTACCTGAACTATGCACTCAGAAAACGGTCAAATCACTTAGGAGCAAGCACAGATTCCTTTTAGTTACAAGAGATCCTTAAATCAGCGCATTTTCTACCACCAAAAAGGATACACTTGTTTTAAAAATGTTAATAGTTTGCAGTCCCTAACAGTAGCATTTTGGGGGTCAGGAGGAACAGCTCTTTATCACATCAGGGACAACAAACTCCTTCAGCAAAATTCAGCTCAACTAGGCACAGTTAACAAAATTCACTGTTCTGTCAGAAGTATCTTCATTTGCAGTATTATTCAGTAATGTTCACAGATAAGTTCTGGTGTTAACACCCCACTCAGATGAATTATCAATATTAAATATTCGCTTTTGCTGTTGACACTGTTTGCCTGGAGACAATAAAACTCACTTAAAAAGAAAGGAAATTTTGCAAAATCTCTTTTTTCCGAATTCACAGACCCACAATTATTAAATGGCTCTGCATGTATGTGTTTCTACACAACAGATCATATTCATTCATCTAAAAGGGATAACTGACCGGCTGCTCAAATGTTCTCCTTTCCACTCAAGCTAAAAGCAATTCAATACACAGTCAAGTAATTAACAGAATTATGAAGCTCACTATTTAAGTTACTTAGCTTGAACCTGTTAGCTCTAAGTGCGGTTTTGTAAACATAATGCTTCTAAAACAGATTTTTCTTTTTATTGTTTCCTACACAACCCATCCTCAGGAACTAAGGGCGTGATGAAGTCAGAATCACCCTACCATTGCATTCTGAGGCATGACCTTATGGGAACAGTATATCTATTATTACTGTGTATATATTTTGTATTGATTTTTCATGACTGTGTATTTCAAGACAGAAATTAATTGTGAATCAGAACTGTCACAGGAAATGTCGACACTCTCCAGAAAAGCACAAAGCAAAAAGAAAAAATCCTAAATATTTATGTTTGGTAGTACCTGACAATATAAAAAAAAAAAATTCCCTTACATCACTTGACATCTGATACATACATGACACACATGAACAAAATCAAAATAAGATTGTCCCTTTAAACTTTAAGGGGAAGAAGACGACAGAAACAAAATGGAAAAAAGACTGCTTTAAATTAGCATTAGGCTTAGATGTTTTTTAAGAGTAAAGCTACAAGCTGACTGTTCAAATACTGCTGCTTTTATTTGGTGCGTTCACAGTCTTTAAACAATTACTATGTAACAAACCTGTGCTACAGTATTAGAAATGTTTTCATCAGAACCCTTTACTACATTTCAAACTAACAGAGGTTTAATACCATCAACATGTCCTTACTCTTTTACAAGCTAGTAAAAAAGACCTGGCCCCTGTTTAGTACAAAAGGATCCTCCGTTCAATGGCCTTGCGGCATATGGGGCACTCGCTCATTCGGTCTCCGCAGAGCTGGCATGTCCCATGGCCACACAGAAAGATCATGTTCTTCAGGCGGTCCAAACACACAGGACACATCGTCTGCAAAAGATTTGGACAGGTCACGTAGTCAGTGGTAGTAGTTACACAGTACTGAATGTGCAACATCTCAATTGCTGAAATTCAAAAACCAATATGTCACCCTAAGTAGCAGATAATTGTCATAGCCACTAAGCTAAATTGTGGGGTTTTTTTAAATCCCATTTTTATTCCGCATGGACTTACAATAGATGGGCTTTTTCTACTCTATCACGACACAAACAACTATGTAGATTTATTCTAAATACATTTCTTTAGTTAAGGCAAAAGTAGTAGGCTGACATCATATTTTCAATAAAACGTTGCAGTTTTGCAACATTAAAACGCTCGTCAGAAAGATTCTCCTTTATATCATGAAATCTTCCAGGGAACAAAACATAAACAGCTTGATGTATGCAATGCTTGGGAAATGACTCACAAATTTCTTCTCAGGCCAGCTAGCTGTTCATAAACTTACCCGTAAACACAAGCACTCAACACTTGCAGAAGGAATAAAAATGTTGCATAATCGATATCTAAAATTTAGTACTTTGTGGAAGTTATCTGGATTTTCAACCAAAAGAACACCTCAAGTTTCAAATGAAGAACAGTTTTGTAAATCTGTAACCTTCACTCATAACAGCAGCACAGCAAACTTTTAAAATCAGTTTTAATTGCTGAACATGAAGTGATGGTCAATGCCCAAAGTTCTTCAGCAGCAAAATTCATTTTGCACCAAGCCATCAAGGAACAATGTCCTTCACCTTGTGTCATGTGCAGAAATGTTTTCATAAGGCATGTTCCTTCACCATAAATATACTGCAGCCATATTAGGATTCATTTAAAACAGTTTATCAAATGTTAGTAAATGAATAGATGTTACAACAGATGAAAATTGTTAAGACCATTCTATAGAACAAATCAAATCTAAGATGTCCTCTTATCTTCGACATACTACAAATATTTAACAATTATAAATATTGATCTCATACATAACATGAAATACTGACAAGACTTGTATTTCAAATACAAATTCATTTTATCACCATCTTGCACCTGTGACTTGCTTCTGTATTCATCATTGGGCTTCACTTGAATTTGTTCATTGCATAAGAGAGAATCCATACCAACGTACTTATTCAGAAAAACCCTAAAGCATATTTTCTATGAAATCAAGAGGTATTACTTCCTAGGGTAGATAGATTAACCGAAGACCAAAAAAATTCGCCAAAATTTTGCTTAAGAGTTTAAATTGGCATGGAATCTGGCCAAATCACTATTTTAATCTTCGGTATACTAGTATAATGGGCTAGCAAGAAAATAAAACTTCCAGGTGAAACCTTAAGCCATTTTATACTTTAAACAATCACTGAAGGGGAATGTGCTCCAGCTTTGCCAGAATTTCCACAGTACTGTGGAAACAAAACATTCTCAAACTAAAAATTTACAGAAGATTGTCTGTCAATCAGTCCTGCTCATTTTTCCATTCACACGAAGTCATCACCTTTGCATCCTACACATCAACGGGACCTTTAGAGTATTCTTCCTGCAGTAACTCACAGACCTAAGGAAAGTGAAACAGCTTTTTATCAGTGAAACAGCTTTTTCCAATGCAATGAATACACAGCTGTGTGACAAGCATCTGTAACTTGGCAGAGCTAGTGTGATGATCTTTCACAAAGGACTGAAAAAGCAAACACTCATCTTATCTTTGGGAAAATCCCTAGTGTGTAGCCTTTATTGTATGTTTTGGCTAATTATTTGCTTTTGTGTCTAAATATAATATCAGAATTACTGAAGTTACAAGGGTCTCTTTCTCTTCAAATGCTACATCTTCATTTAAAAATGAAAACATCCATTATGTGACACAGAAATAATAAAAAAATCAGATCTGTTGAAACACCATTACTTTGAACTCTTTCATTCAGTAAAGGACAGAAATCCCAACATTTTCATTTTACAGATATGCAGTATTAGAAGATTGCCCTATTTCTCCTGCTTAGAACAGAAGCACAGTGTATAAAATACGTTTAATTTCTTAACATGATACTATCTTAACACTTAAGTTACTTCACACAGTAGGACTCAGCTAGCAGAATAATAAGCTTCCTGTTTGCTACACAATTCTCTTCTGACAGGCTTTTCTCAATTAGTTCAGCAGTTTCCCAGTGGGATATAAGCCCAGATAACGGAGTTTTATCCAACTCTGAAGGAGAACTCCTTATTTAACCACCATCTTACACATACTTGTACAGTGAAAGTTCACTGCAAGCCTTATGCCCCTTTTGGGCAGCAGAAAATAAGGAGTGAAATGTAAGTACCTGTAACTATTGTACTATTTTTTAGAACATCCTCTGCATTAAATCCCATTTTTTATCTGCCAGCAACATTTGACTCCCATCTTTTGAAGGAAAACAAATAGTATAAAAAGGCACAATGCCTGTTTTATATGATAATTACTTCTTCAGGTAAGTACTCTGGGAAAGTGCCCAGTGCACCTTAAGTATAACTGGGTTTGCAACTCAAATAATTTTTCTTTCACTAACAAGGTGTTTTAAACCGCTTGAAGTATAAATTCCTCACTACTAAAACCAGTTTTTACAACAATATACAGGTGCACAGTGACAAAATAAATTTATTTTTTAAGGAAGAAAAAAGTGATGTAAGTATGGTGAAGGAACATACATAAGATATTAGATGGATGATGATGATTATGTATGAAATGGAGTGAAGGCATTGAAATTACAGTCAAAAGGGTTCACATTCAGGGAATCCCTGAAGAATGGTGTGGTCATCAGATGTGGGAGATTCTGTTGACATCAGCATCACTTCTGCTTGGCACCAGAAATTGTTTTAAAAGCTTGCTGCACTAACATATTAGATTATCATTGAAGGTATGACTTGAAACAAAGGCTTATACCTGCTGAAAGAGAACAAATTAATTTTAAGTAGAAAAATATCAATTGAACACGAAGACTGAACTATTACAGCAAGAATCAAAAGAATACACAATTACACTGGAATGCTGTGCATAACTTCAAGCACAAATTTTAAGATGAGATGATCCATTTCAATCAAATCTGACTTGCTACTCACAAGTATGATAAAACTCACCCTATCAAAAGTAAGCACAAAAGACACTGAAGAAAACACAAGAGTCTAACGCCTAGAGACACAGAAAGAATAACCAGAACCATCTCCTTCTAGTCAGAGGCACTGAACAATTCTAGCTGCTGGCTAGCAAAATCCCAAAGGTTAGATAAAATCAGAGAGAATAAAACACCACCTAAGGAAAACTGACCAAAAAACCCTGAGATCACACCTAATCAAGAAGAAAAACTGTAACAAAGTAGTTTTCTTTTCACATGCCTATACATAAGAATATCAGCATACCTAAACAGAACTCTGATCTTCTATAACTCCTAAAGTACCCTGAAAAAATGTATCACATTACTTGGATTTAAGCATGCATCCAGCATCTTGTGCATTTATTATTTCAAAAGCCAAAAGAATAACCTTATTCTTTCCATTCAATGCTAAGAAGTAAAGCAGAAGCTATATAGTGGATGCAAGCCATCAGAGATGACAGTAACATCTGAAGTTTCCAGGTAAGACAGACATGCATTTTCAAATTACCATTTTCAATCCTGAATGTTCTTTACAGATAAAAACTACTCTTTTGAACTTCTATTCCTGGAGTGCTGGCCCAGTCACCATATGAAAGGAAAAGCTCCTCACAGACATTCAGCTGAGCATTTCAGCTCTCAAATTTAAGGCATTTTGAAACACAGGCCCTAAAACTGGCAATCTAAAGGTTCTAGCCCAGGCTTTCATGCAAATAAACAGCTGAATCCAACAACTACCAGGACTAGATGTGATGCTGCATCACTGAAGTATTACGGAATGCTGTAAGCCTACTATAGGAAAAGGCAAGCTAGAACACCTCAGTTTCCTGTATCCGTGGAAAGTTTCTTCCAATTGTGTTATACACACGGAAACAAAAAGTCACATTATCAGGGTTCTAAGAGAGTAACCTCATTCAGTAGTCAGATGCTCCAGATCCCTTACTGCTGAAAGATCTGCAAACACTATACCTAATTACAAAAATAAACCTTAACATTTGAATTACATGTATAATATTTCCAAAGTTTCAACCTTGCAGCCACACAGTTTTTTGAAGAGTGTGTTCACTATACCCTTCATAAGACAGATAACTGTCAGCTATTGTTTCAAGGCAGTTAATGAACAGACAAGTCAAGATTAAGGTGGATACAGAATGATGAAGATGATCTACTTTTATCACTGTTCTGTGAAAACAGTTTCTGCTGTACCTACACATTCAGGTCAGCTTAACAGTCAAAGAATGTACTGACTGGGAAGAGCATCCTTTTTCAGTCACATCAACACACGTGCTCTAATGGATGAATTATCAAACATGGCCACTCAATTTTTTATTTTAACCCCATACATGGAGGATATACAAGTCACACCCCACAAAAAATATTGGTCTTCCATCTACAGTTTAAGACCCGAGACACTTCAATATGTCATTTTGCTTTAAATAATAAAGGATGCATTGCCTTTTTCAATCAAGTGGTTCCAGCACTTAATGGTTCTTACAACTTTTATCCAGCACTTTTACCTGTTCCTTGATGTCTTGCAACTGTTGCTGCAGCTTCTGTACATCTGCATTAACATTAGTGTTGTCTTTGTCCTTCTGCAAAACTGGAATGTTTCCACTTGCTGTAACATTAAAAGAAAATAAAAATACGTGATTACGAAGCAATCTAATGAACCAGGAATAATTATTTCTAGTGTCACATAAATTTTTCAAATATCTGAAAAAAATGTTAGTAAACCATCTTTGATAATCTAATTAAATTCACTACATCCTCATTGCAGCTCAACAAAGAATTTCTTTGAGTTTAGCAGCAACACTCCTTTGACAAGTACTTCCATAATAATGACGCTTGTAGTCCCTCAATGTTCTCAGAATTTTTATTTGTCAGTGAAGTTCCTGACATAAATATTTTTTGCATATGTTAAAAAAAAAAAAAGCCAAATTCCTTCACACTGAAATGACTTTTTTATCTACAGAGATGATTCTATTTGGTGTTCAAAATTGCCCAAGCGTCTTAGAAGCAGTTTGTTCAAAATTTGAACAAGCTCAGATTAATATTCCCCTATTTGACTGATCTGGGAGGCAATATTACTATATCAAAGAAAAATTGTCAAGTCTTGAATTTCCAGTGTGGGTACTGAAAACCTAATTTTAATGACTATTCTTATATTTATCTATTTCAAAACATTATGACAAGAATGAACTAATATTCTAATTCTCATAAACTCAACTGAAATACTGTGTACGAAATATACACACACAGAGCAAATACAAATAACTCACAGAAATTACTCAAATAAGTCACAAGAAGTTTAAAAACTAGTCAAAGGAGAAGACGTAAAACTATTCTCCCAGGAAAGTTGCTTGTACCTAGATACAAAATACTTACCATTACTTCAGAGTACCAGAGGTAAAAAAAAATTATTTGCTCACTTGCACAATCACAATAAATCTTCAGCTTTTACTTCTTAGGGCATTAGTAAGTGGCCAAGTCATCACATGTTTTGGATTCTACTTCGAATGCCAGAAGCAACTCTCCAGTGTAATGACTGGTGGTGGTGTTACCACATTTGCTGCTACCGATGCAGAAAGTAGTGCAAACAGCAAAGGGATACCTAGGTTAGCACTGTTTTCATTAAACTTTTCTTCAGAAAGGAGAGAAATATTTAGATCATTTAAGAGAATGAGAATAGGTTGGTGGAGGAACGTGAAAGAGTATGGGCTCTGGAGTCACTCACAAATATCATCACTGGTATCTTCTGTACCTTTCCCTCCGCAGCACGTTATGAAAGGCACTCTTCGCTCAACCACTGCCCGACACTGTACACATTTCTTCATCAAGCTTGCACAATCTGAGGGAACAGAGAAATAAATCAACTCTGAATCTTTCCACTTAGTTTTTCTTTTTTCCTATCCATGAGTTTGTTTATTCAGAGTAACTATACAGCAATGACTTAACAGATGTTATAATACGAAGAACTACTTGAGTCTATCTTCACATAATTTTATGCAAATCACACCTAAATAATGACCTGTTTGGTGCTCAAAGTAAAACTATTCTCTATCTCCTTTTAAGATATTTCAAATGAACAGGTTCCTCTTTCTCCAGATGGATGTCTAGTCCATCCAAGAATTTCAGAAGTTAATAGGTAAATCACACTTTTGAGACCAGAACTTCCAAGAATGTCCTGGCTAGCTGGCTCTCTTTTTCTTTAGAACAAATTATCTCACTGTCCTAATGCTCCAGGGGCAAAGAGATGCAGCTCTTTCTCCTTAAGAGTAAACCTACATCTTTTGATATAATCCTAGAAAGGGGGCTGTAATTTTTCTACTAAAGGCAAGTTATTGTCCCATAAATGCTAAAATGTTGCTGTTAATCAAGAGAGTGGGTCCTACAAAATACACAAACTTGAAGACTCTCTCATCCTGCTTGAACAAGATGGCCAGAAAAAAATCTGGAAAGAAATAATCTACAACTGTTAAACCTTCTGCTGTCCTTGTTACAGCTTAGACTTGGTGACGTGTACTGTGCTGCTGAAATCCTTCACCACAGTAATCAATCTTTTTGTTGTCTTCTTTACTGGGAAGCGATTCAAAAAAACTTCTCTCATCATCTTTCAACTGCGGACAGTGAAAGAAGCCAGATCAGGCTAACTATAGTCAGTGGTGTGATGTCAGCTGCCTCAGCCAGAACAGAGGAAGAAACCAGACTTCTTTAGCAAGTCCAAGTAAGCACTTACTCATGGGAACGATTACCTTCCCTCTTGTGTAGATCCTCATCAATAAGGACTGTTCTTCTCTAGGGAAATGACCCTTCAACAAAACCCTGAAATGTCTGGAGACAAGGTGATAGCTGTATTCTCATACACTTCTACTCAAAACCAAAAAATTTCCAGAGCTCGCCTACCTATTTTACCATTACACAAGATAAATCAAAATGAACCATAAATGGTGCTCTTTGCAAAGATAAATGATGTGAATTCTGGGGCAAAACACAGCCCTTGTGAAAATCTGTAGATTAGTAATGAAGCATACTAAGTATTTATTGACAATATTTTTTTAAAACACAATTTGCATATCTGAATGCCTTCAAAAACTGTAACAAAACAACAAAATTCATTCTAATTACTACCAAAGTGTTAATGATATACAGTAGGCTTCCATAATGTGAGAAAGCCTACTCACAGGTAAATACTTCAGATGAAAGAGCACATGCTTTCTAAATATTTGAAAATCTCCACTCTGTTCTCCAATTATTACCAGCATGACAAATAATGTCAAAATTCTGATGATCACACCAGACTACCAAATAAATTGAACCTGGAATCAGATTACTAATTGTCACTGTTGAGTCAGACACTCAACACACACACACACACACACACAAACACCCACTTGCTAATGCTTTTAGCACTCTGATTAAAAATATTCTGTTTCACAATTACTTCCAAAAGAGGTTTTGTAAAGTTACTTACTCTCACAGGCACACATATGACCACAAGGCTGGAAGAGCACTGCTGCCTTTTTGTCTGAACATACTACGCATTCTTCAATCTGTAAAGAACAACACACACAAAGGTGAGCAAAGTGCATCTCCTGCTCTCTACATTAATTTGCAAGGCACATGGGCCTCAAGAATCTCCATCTAGTAGGGTTTTGAACTCATTGAGCATCTCAAAATGCACTTTAAATGAGTTATCACACAGGTAACTTCTAAGAACAGGTATTTGCTGGCAATATTTACACATTCAGTACAACGACAGGCACAGAGAAGCATTTAGAACACCATGTATTTCTTTTTCTTTTTTCTTTTCTCCTTCTTTATTCCACTGAGGATACTTAAATCAGGGTTGATCAGGCTGGAGAAGAATGTGTCCAGGAAGATGTTATTACAGCCTTTCTGTACTCAAATGGAGCTTATAAGAAAGATGGGAACAAACTTTTTTGCTGGGCCTGTTGCAGTAGTAGAGAGGGTAATAGTTTTATACTAAAAGAAAGCCAATTTGGTATAAGAAAGAAATTTTTTATGATAAGGGTCATGAAACACTGGAACAGGCTACCCAGAGTGGTGGTAGATGATCCATCCCTGGAAACATTCAAGGTCAAGCTGGACAGGGCTCTGAGCAACCTGATCTTGTTGAAGATGTCCCAGCTCATTGCACAGTATCAGATGTCAGTCACATTACTGATTTTAAAGGCCCCTTCCAACATTCTATGATCCTATGAAATTTAACTTGAAAGGTACTTTTACAGAAATGTTTTCATATTCTGGGTTAGAGTTTCTCAAGTCCTTTTATATGAGAGCTGTGTATATAATGGAATCATCAAATGGTTTGGGTTGGAAAGGACCTTAGAGATCCTGCAGTTCTAACCCCTGCCATGGGCAGGGACACCTTCCACTAGATGAGGTTACTCAGGGCCCCATCTAACCTGGCCTTGAACACTGCCAGGGATGGGGTATATACAGTATGATCATAGACATCACATACAATTCCATTCATACTGGCCTGGACCATCTGTTGCAGTTCATAGAACTGTTGTCCTGATTCATTCATGTCCTAGCCTTGCAGATACTACTCTAAGTTTTTATACAGAAAAGTGTAAGAGAAGTATTGACCAGATATTCCAATCTCTCAAACTAATTCAGCAAAAGAAATCAAAGGAAGGCTATCCATAAAGCTTAGCTTTCACCTGGGAAAGCTGATTTCCACAGACTACCTTCTTTAGATGGATGAGTAGGGGCAGAACCCTCACTCTGCTACTCCATATCACTCAGTGGCAGACCCTTTCACTGACTGCAAAGAAAATCTAGAGAAAAGGAGCTCCCAATATGTTAACATTTGGCTTTTGAACATACACAATGCAGAACAGCAAATAGTATAAGAAGAATAAGAGAGTGAGAAGTAAAAACAGTGCAACTTTGTATTTACAATTCTTTTACTTACTCTGAGATGGAGGAAAAAACAACATACTACAGAAGCAGACTAATCAAATATGTTTGGAAAAAGTAAAAGAGAAAAACCAAAAAAAAAAACCAGTTGGGTTTCCAAAAAGAAACCAACCAAACAAAAAAACCCTAAAGCCAATCCAAAACCAAACATAAATCCAAGTGCAGAACATTACTTCTTTTTTTAACAGCTAAAAAAAAACCAGGACAACACTTGGTGATTACAAGGAATAAAAGAATACTCAAACAGAAAAGCAATGAGGAGGTACCCATACAGTCAAAACTACTTGTGAGTAACCATTTGAGAAACCTTGGTCTCCAAAATAGGGCATGACTGGTTGATTCTCTGAAGGAAAAAGTGTAATGAAACTCATGCTTCCAAAGAAAAAGAAGGTGAAAGCTGAAAGTAATTATTAACTACAGAAAAAAGCACATATTAACTCAGTTTACAGGCAAATCATCTTTCAAGCAGCCCTAAGGAATAGAAGAACTCAATATTACTGAGGGAAATTATACTTCAGAAAAAGCAGCAATTTATCTTAACATGAAAAAAAGATAGCATAACAGGGAAGAAATAGTCTATTTCAATAAAGCATTCTCAGGTGACTTTATTAGCACCTGAACAATGAAGACATTGCAAGGCAGGGAGAGGTAGGTATGACAGGCAAACAGAAAAGAGCAAGATATCATTATGATGCAAAATTGATTCCATCCAGTGAGGCGTGGTTAAGGCATAATACCACATAAAAGAAGATGTATATTTCTTTGACCTCTTTTTTACCTTTTTTTTTTTTACTTTTCCATTATAAAAAAAAGAGAACCAGTACATTTCAGAGGTTTTTACCTTTGTCCTAGACTGAACTTGCTCTTTACAGATGAGGCATTTTTTCACCCGTGGTGAGCACAAAGAACACGTGGCAATATGGCCACACGGGCCAAACAGAGTGTCTCTCTTCATGTCTGAACACACCATGCATTCCTCTAAGGTTTCAGAATCATTGTTGATCATAGACGGACTTCGGGAACCAACCTGGCCACTACAAAGAAACCTGGCAGTCAAACTTTTAATAATTAAAAAAACCCACTCAATTTAAAATGTACATCAACTGGCTGCTTATATAGGCCTATGCACTCAGGCATCAATGCACAATCACACAGTGATCTGAACTGCCTTTTCCAAAAAGTACAGCTGACACTGCAGTGCGAGGTTACACACTCGGATAAGACATTGTACTGAAACAGGACACACAAGTGAGGATATCGTATTGTGAACGTAAAAAGTCCCTTCCTCTCGTCTTAAGAGCTTGCTTTACTAACAGAGACGTGCCCTGTGGTGGGCAGACGCAGACCCCGGGCCTCGCCCATCCATCCCCACGGCCGGCAGGGCCGGACCCGGGGCTGGAGCTCCGCGCTGCGCTGGCCCGCAGAGGGCGCGCGTGCCCAACTCCCGCCACGGGATGGGGCCGGGACGCACGGACGGACACACACAGACTCCGAAAGGAAATAAGCACCTTACTCTTTACCAGGGCAACATCAATAAAAACAGCCTTTTTTGGTCACATTTTAAGAGTTCAGTTTTGATTTCCATACAGGAACTAAAGATGAGAATCATTTGCGGCAACGGGTGGAATGTAACTAGGACAAGGTGAATCCTCTGATACTGCATGGACCTGATAACGTGGTATTTCACTGAAACTGTGATTCCTAAAGACATCAGACCTACTCCCTCGTTCTCTTTTCACAGAATCATACAGTTGTTCAGATTAACAGGTACTCAGCAGGTGACCTTCTCAAAGCAGCAACAACAGTGAATTCGTATCAGTTTATACCAGGCTTTGCCCATTTCAGTGATTAAAAGTTGTATGGACAGAGATTTCACAACTTTCCAGGCCAACCTGTTTGCAATGCTTAGTTATTCTTCCAGGGAATTCCCCCCCCGACTGCCTTGTGAAGTTCCACCAATACCCCTCCTGAAGATTGTCAACTTCCTATTCTCCCCTTTCCCATACTAATATGCATGAAAGTCCTCTAAGACTTGGATAAGTTTCAATTAATGTATTTGTGAATAGCATTCAGTGTACCATAAAAACCTAAATTAGTAAAAAAAAAAAAAAAACCAACAAAAACCCACACACAAAAAACCCCACCAAACCCCTAAATTTGTATATTTTAATTAAAGGTTCAACATTTCAAAAAAGTCAGTTAATCTGTGGAAAGCAGACATTTGGAAACTAAGTATTTTATGAATATACAAACCTGACTTTTTCTTTGTGACATTTAGCCAGTGCTTTGCAGAGACTTGGATCAGGGCAGAGATCAAGAGGGGACTGACCCTTCTTGTTACGAATGCCGAGGTCAGCCCCGTTGGCTGCCAGGAAGCAGGCAATAGATGCAGCACTCTTCTTCTCTGCTCCTTGAGTGCCAAGTCCCATTATTAACTGAAAGAAAACAAATATGTAAGCAAGAAAGACTGTCTAAACAGTTAAGAATCGTCTGGCTAAAGGAAAGCTACTTGACATGCACACATACACATAGATACGTAAATGTGTAAGCCAAAGGAAGCATCTCTAGAACTAAAATCAAAACAATTGCTTCATTCTGAGTCAGCTATATTCAGCTTTCCTTTAAGGAACTAAAATTCAGCAAGGAATAGTTCTACTGAAGCACTCCATCTCCTGTACACCTATACTCACGTGTGAAGTGGCTGTCCTTCTATGTAAGCACTGTAAAGGGCAAAGTTCCAGTGGGTATATTCAGAACACACTTCAGTATATACTCAAATTGCTCACTTCAGACAAAATGCTACCACTGCACTTGGACTGAAATCACAGTTGAGCAGAGAAATGAATGCACATCTACTTTTAGTCCAGTAAGAAAAGTACCTGCCTAAGAAAGTAATTGAATTTCAGTCTTTCTCAGCCTGGGTGGATTAAAGCCCACACGCTGTCCCTATCTAATCACATAATGCTACTCTGCCCTTTTACAGCTGTTACTGTATCCTTGTGCAACTGCTTCACAGGGTCAGCTAGAAACACTAAGAAGGTTCACTACCACAGCCCAGCAAGGAGTGGATTCCCCAAAGCATTCTGGGCTCCCAACATCTTTTTGTATCAAAGCTCAATCAGATGAAATGCATTAAGTATAACACAGACTACAGAACTGCTGGCATCACTAAGAATCCCTTAGCAAACTACACTACACTGTATTCAAAGGAAGAGCTTTGGCAAAGCTAGGGCAGCTCCAACTCAAGGAAACCCAGTGGCTTAGGGAAGAATTTTTTTAAACCTCAGTCTATATTTTTTTTTTAATTAGAAGTTCTTATATCAATATATGTCACTGAGGCTACAAGACTCTTAAAGGTTGGTTTATAAATTCAGATACTCCTTCTGCTTCTTTCTTGTGATTAGGTAAGAACAGTACAGCTCCAAAGGCTTTATACCAGGAAAATCAGTAAGTAATGGAAACAAATTGTTTTGTGGTGTTCAGATAATAGAAAATTTTCATTTATCAATCGAGACCATTTTTCTACACTTCAATTGCAGCACTGGCTGAAGCAAAGCAGAGATGTGACCCAGCTTCAGTCCTGGTATGTTGGACCGTATTAGTAATCCAGCCAAGGCAGCACAACACCCAGTGAAACTGATTTGCTCCAAGATTGGCAGAGTCATTGTGGACCAGTCATCTACATTAGTCACAAAAAGCCTAGGTCCTAAAATGCCTCTGCATGCTGTACAAGTTGAAAACACCAGAACAATGTTGCATCCTATGACATTTCTCAGGAAGCCTCCAACTTTTCAGGCACAAAGAATGAGAACACCACAAAACAACCCATGCACAAAATACTCTCCGTTGTATCTCAATGCCCAGAAAGGCTGCAGCATACCTCTGGAGGGGGCTAGCCCTGAAATGCACCCAGCCAATTCACCAGTGAGGGAAAAGTCTCAGTGCAATCCACAAAAACTGTATAAGTATCATCTAAGTAATTGTAACTTTGAAGCAGTAAACACTTTGCATTAGTTTCTTTCTTATAAGTTAGGATTTAGGCAGTGGCACCACTTAAAAGCATTTTAAGAGTCAGAAATACACCTTAAAGACACTTGTATATTAAAATAAATTACACAAAATGACCCTGGGAATAATACAGTTATTTAGGATAAAAAGTACTCTAGGCCAGAACAGTGCATTTGTAATAAAGCAATTCAAATTACTTTTTTGTGGCGGTGGAGACTATACTTCAGAAAATTTCTCCTCCTCCCAGCTGCACAGTCACAATATGCTGGATGGAAAACTCAAAAATTATTTAAAGAAATGGGGTTTGCTGCTCATAGCACTTGAGCACAGAAATGTTTTTCAGAAGGGTACCTAAAATAAGTAGGGTTTTGTGTACTATCAAGATTGCTCACTACATGTATTTTAAACAGTCTATCAAAAAATCAGCTGAAGAAATCTGATAAAAATTGTTTTATGTATAACATAAAATATCCTGAGTTGGAAGGAATTCACAAGGATCATCAAGCTCCTGTCCCTGCACAGGACAGCCCCAAGATTCACACCAGGCCCCTGAGATCCAAAAGCTTCTTGAACTCTGGCAGGCTTGGTGCTGTGACCACTTCCCTGGGGAGCCTGCTCCAACAGGCATAATACTGGCATTCAGAAGGAACTACTAAAAAAAAATGTCAAAGAATTCATTCAATTTAGTTCCATTTATGAATTAAGTGAATGATAATCAGTAAAAAGATTGTTTCATATTTTAAAAAGTGGTCAAAGTAAAAAGTAACAAATCATATAATTTCAATGAGTTGCTGTCTAACCAACTTGATCAAGGATGAAATACCCTAAAATCTTGCAAGTGAGATTTTTCTTTTCAGTTTATTCAACTGAAACAAAAATAGAAATAATTATTTCTATTATGTATGTATGTGCTACAAAGAGGCACCCTACAGGCCTCAGTAGGTTGGAATCTCCAAGACAGCAGTACAAAATTAATTAAAATTTAGCCAAGCAAAAATAAGCTCTAAAAACGAAATATTTGCAGAGATATGTTGCTATCACATAGCATAATGAAATCTGACATGTTTTCCAACCTTTAAAGGAATTAATGAAGAAGAATAAAAAAATCTCTCAAAACAAACCCTCAATTTAAGTCATCACACTTACAAAAAGAAAACCCTACTGATTCCCAGGCAAAATTATTAATCCTATTTATCATCTATTATCCACCACCTGTATTTGCAATTGCACACAAGACAAATTACCAATGTGTCCTTGGATAGCTTTAAAGGTCCAGATGCCTGCACATATTTTCACTGCTTCAATTCTGTCTTTGTTGATACTCAATTTTGGGCCAAGGGCAGCTTAATATTTAAAACTGTTTAATGGTAAATCTAGTTAATAGAATTTTTACCTTACTGTCATTTAAATAAAGGTAGATAGGTACAGGTATCGTTCTCATTTCCTGTTTTTCACAAAACGTTTTCAGATAATTTGATTTGCTGATCATCTTAAAGCGTTTTCAGATATATTTATTTCATCTCTTACATTTCACAAAAAATAAAAACAAGCAAGTTTTCATCTCTTCTCTGCCAGAACTTATCTTCTCCACACCACTGAAACCTCTCAAATTTGTTACTTTGGCAAAAATTTTCTCTGCAGCTGAACAAAGTGCAAAGAAATGACCAGTACTTTGATCACGCTAATAAAGGAGAGGAGGTATTGGCTGATCATGATTTTTTTAAAACTTTAAAACATTTTTAAGTGATTGGAGACACAATGAAGATGGATTTTTTTTTTGTTTCTCATATCTTTTGCCTGCTCTTTGTCTTATTACTTCAATAGAAATGTAAAAAAATTACACTTTTGTTTTAAACCAAGAATTATATAAAATCCCCCCCCCCCCAAGAGAAGTTTAAAAGGTGATGGGAAAAAACCCCACTTCTATTAAAATCCTCAAAAGTCAAGTCAATGCACAACTCCAGTTTCATTCTGGAAGTCATTAATAAGACTGGGCAGAGAAACCAATTTATGAAATGCCAAATCTGATTTAAAAAATTCCCTTTCATTCATTTCACAGTTAAACACATGAACACAAAGTATTCTAGACAGCTCTCATAAAGTCCATTTCAGATCACAGAAACAACTGAGCTGTCACCACTCTTCTTGTCTCACTTAAAAGGACACACACATTTTCTTACACGTGTTAGTCATATTTCAAATCTCTTTCAAGGCTTATTCCAGTGTTTATCAGTGAGATTCAGTAACCAATTTGAAAAAAAAATTTGTACAGTGGAATTATTGTTTTGAACAAACACTTTTCATAAAGTTGATGTATCTGTTTTTTCTTAAAGAAATGCACAAGCAACAATAAAAAAATTTCTAATTTTAACCCTGAGCTAAAATCAGAAAAAACATTTTACTAATAACTAATGATTCAGCAGCTCTGATACACCATTATGTTTTGCATCTTTAATATCTGAAGGAAAAAAACTGTTTCTTTTTCTCAATCTGAATTGCTCCATAATTTTATTTCTCCTTTGTCTCTCAGGTAAACTACAAACTTCACCACTATGTATGGGGTTCACACAGCTTTTTGGGTGTGAGAGCTTATATTTTCAGTAAAACATTTTGACTTTTATTACCTGGAGGCTTTTTGACTAATGCCTTACTACAGCACAATTTCTGAAGTGAACTCTGTCAAAAATATACATTGCAATAAACATACAAAATTAAGATTGCCTTGTTCTAACAGCACATAGTTTCAGAAAGTTAGAGAAGCAACTAAGCAACTAAAGTTATAAAGACATGCAAGACACTGCATCACAGAAAACTATTTCAGTCTTATTCTGTACTGTAGTACTGTTGAATTCTCTTTCCAAAAAAGCTACTTAGATTTTTTAGCAGCCATACATGTTCACTACAGAAGATAGATTCATATAAATATTTTTGAGCTACATAACCCTCTTTCTTCAAAAAAGGTAATGACTTCATGTGGAAAGCCACACAGAACAATATGATTTCTGCCTACACTGCAGTTTAATGCAGAATGTCTACATAAATTTATGCTGCCAAAACCCAGCCCAACAGTACAGAAGTAGACAAAGCGACAAATATACAGGGGAAAAAAAGAATAAATAAATGTGTTTTATTTACTGTGTTCTTTGATGGCTCCCAAGCAGTATCTACCTTGCCCACATCTTGCATGTCTTGGAGTTGGCGGAGCTGTGACAGGGTGTGGTGTCTCAGGGCTTCATGCAAGGGAGTATCCCCATCTTTATCCTGAATATCCAATTTAGCACCTGCACGGACTAAGAGCTGAAAAGAGAGAGAACGCAAATTATTGAAATAATTTAAATTTATTTTCCTTACCTGGAGCTCAGCCCTCAACCAAAGCATTTATCTGTCTCAAAAAACAAGCTTATTTCAGCAGAAGGCTAATGCTTGCCTGTGCTCTGAATGCTACAAAAGACATAATTTAAGAGGATCCTTTCTACTTCCTTAGACTTTAAATCTTATAAGACAGCCAACAAACAATGTAATTTATTACAGCAATATGTACAATACTTGAGATAGGTATATATTCTTTACTATTAGGTTTCAATGACCTCAAAAATCATCACTTTCACACCATACTAAACTTTACAACTTAATTTACAGTGTCCTCGCATTAGCAAAGTAGTTAAGCATGTACTTTGGTTAACCCTAATTCAGGAGAAGACATAAAAGCCAATGACACTATTAAAAACTCTCTCAGAACACTTTGGAAAGCAATGAACTGTAAGACTTGTCTCTAAGGCTAATTTTAGACACCCGTTCCTATTCACATGACACAAAACAAGCACAAGGCTGCACAGGCCCTCCTATTCCTATGGCCTTTGCATACGGCCCTTCCACAATTCAACCCACTAGAACTTTCTTAAATACACTGTTGAACAAAACAAAGCAACACATCCTGACAAAAAAATACCAACTGCCCCTAAAAATTAAACCCCATCACTGTTGCCATTCAGAAGCTTGTAGGCAGCAGCCGAGGTTTTAACTTCAGTTTTTGAGTTTTTTCTGCTACTCTGCAAAATTTGGATTAGCAGAAGAGACAAAAGGCATAATCCAAAATCAGGAATATACAAAGAGGGATCTCCCTCTTTGGAACCCACATGCTTGCAAGAAGTTTCAGTTTCTCAGAACCAAAGAATCTCAAACTTCAGAACAGGCTAAAAGGAATTCAAAGCCTAATTTTCAAGAAAGTATCTGCCTACAATTATTTGCAGCTTATCATTTTACCCAACCTTCTCTTCCACAAGTGAAACCAAGAAAACCAGCTAATACTTGACATAGTCTAGTCTCAACTTCTTACACTCTAAATGGATTTACTCTGGACCAATTTCTTTTCTCATGTTCATATCTTGTGTCTGCCACTAGCTCTTTACTCCTTTGAGTTTCTCCTGGAATCCTTGACTACCACAGAATTTCAGAGTCTTTGCAGAAGTTTAAAAAAAATAATTTAAAAAAACCCAAAACAAACCACTGCCCTTTGTCATGTCAGTAGGACTTTTAAAAGAACCATGCTACCTTTGACCACTATTCCACAAATGCCTAAGGGTACAAACCCAGCCCTGGAAAGTATCCAATAGGAATTAGTTTTGGAATATGGAGCCAACATGTTCTTTGCATGGCTACATGAGCTATTTTAGGACTTCTTAAAGTTAATCCAGTTCTGAAAAACGGATACTCTACAGGGTCATTCACTTAAACATTCTCAGATATAAGCATGTCAGTGAAACACACATGCTAGTTCTTCCACATGCCTACCTTCCTGCTCATCTGCTACATTAATATTGTATTCTCAGGTAACTCTGTGAATTCCAGAAGGGCACAAGAGTTCACCAAACACAGCTGCCAAATAGCTTGCAGGATGCAAGTGGCACTGACTCTAGGAAACCATTCTTCTGGTAGCAAGCAGTTCCAGATATAGGGCCATATCACATGTTTCACTGTAACGGGATCACACCCATCAGCCCTCAGAGAGGGAGAAACCTTATGGTTAAATAACACTTAACAGAATGCAGGTCTGCATAGGGGGAACAATTCTGTGAAGGCCTGAATTAGAGACAGTTTTCCGGACAAGATGACTCTATAAAGAAAAAAATTACATCAAAGGCCAAGGCCAGATTGATGCATTCACTCTGAGAGCAGTGAGCGCTCTCTCTGAGCCTCAAAAGCCCACAGTAGCAAGGCAAACAGTCACAAAGGTGCTGTATGACAGTGCACACAGGCCAGAAAACCAGAATAGCATTCTTTCACCAGTAAGGTACTACTGTTCACTGCTTATAGGTCTCTCAAGCTAAGAGCAGGGAATGTCAAGAGACTGAAAAGGAGTTATGGTCATAAAAGATGTTTTGTCTTACAATTTGCAAAAGCTATGAGCAAGAACAATTACTCATACAGCAGGAGACATGAGAAATGCTATTTGAAGATTCCGTTACAGCACCACAAGATTCAGACAAGTAACAGCTGAACACATTCTTCCTTACTAAACAAGAAGGGATGCTGGAATTGGCAACCACACAGAGGAAACCATAATGCACATGTACAAAAATTTAGCATGCTTCAAGTGGAGTTCATATTGCTGACTGACCTTCTGTGCAAGTTGGCAGGCTTCTGAATGAAACAAAATCCAATCAAACAAACATGCAGTGACTATATGTTGTCAAATAATTTTTTGAATGTTCATGAAGTATTCATATTTTAACAGCTACCATCAGCTTTAGTCAAATGCCATTAACCATATGGCTTACTGCAAATAAGATACTTACCCTAACAATTTGTGTATGCTGTCGTTCAACAGCAAGATGAAGAGCAGTTTGCTGGTTAACATTCTGGATATCTAAGTTAGCATTGCCCTGCAAGATATTCAAAACATTAGAACATTAACACCCCAGCAACTCATCTACAGGCAAGGCAGTCCATTAGGACACTGACTATGACCCTGAATACAATTCCTAGTTAGGAGATTTGAGAACAGAAATTATTAAATACTTCAATTATTCACTGTACAGATGTTGATCTGTTGAATGAAACTAGGTATCCAATTTTTCAGTCCCTCTGCACCATTAGGCTATTGTAACAATCTCAAAGGCAAATTTGACCTTTAGAGCTCAACACGTCCTTCCCTCCTCCACTGCTTCTGCATTGCGACTGCAGGCATAAAGCAGCCAACTATTTTCACATCAGATGGTTAACCAAAGCATGACATTTAAATCCTCCTGAGAAAAGTCCTACCTGATGCACCAAAAGTTCAGCCACTTCCACATGATTATTAAGAGCTGCCAGATGTAAGGCTGTGTAACCATCATCTTTTTTCTCATCAACAATCCACGGTCGTGGTAACTTGGACAACAACACGCGCATTGCGCTGAAAAAAATAAGTGGAGATGGCATAAACACCCCTCCAACGTATGCTGAACGACAACAGTAGAACAACATTAATTCTCAGAACTAAGTAGTAGTGGCTAAAATAATTTTAATCTTTTTTCAAACAGAGAGAGTGGGTGAAAAGCTATACCAACAGTTCCAAAGCAGAATAATTTCATGTTCACTTCCTTCTCATTAGAGCACACAAACAAACCATACAATGCCCGGAACAGTGTGAGGATCAGGTGTGTTTTTTAGAAGAATGCTATCTAGCAGTAAAAATTGCATTAAAGAAGCATTCAAACAAACTCTGAAGTGTAGACAAAAGAATTTTCTCCCTCAAAATCTTTATAGCGTCCATTACTTAAGTATTTAAGTATTTAATGACCAAGTTCCACTACATTAGATTTCTTTAAAATCATCACTTTATAAACTGATACCATGTAACAGTTAAAACTCAATTTCTGAGAAAGAAAATGGAGGAAGATCTCTTAAGCACAGACAAAATACATGCTGAAAGTGTTAAATGAGAACTAGTGGGATATTTTCTTAACATATAATGGTTGACTATAACATACCATGGCAGTGTCTGGTAGTCAGGGAGTAGGGTGGGAAAAAGCAACTTGATTGCTATAAGTATTAAAGCACACTAAAATCCATGAAGTCCAAAGTTAACCTTCAGTTAATGGTATTAACAACACAACACTAGATAAACAGATTGCTCAGTCTTGTATTCTCTGAGAAATACGGTTTTCTTAAGCTTACATGTCTTCACTTAGCTTTTGGAATACATAAGTTACCAAACTTAAACCACTTATTGTCTTATCTTTATAAACAGCATATGTAGCTCCCTTATGACAGTTCCTTAAAGACAACACAAAACCAGAAACTGCTACAATCCTGTGCCAAGAAACCTCTTCTGTCATCTGATGTTTCCCTACTGTTGAAGGAACATGATATCTACAGGAGAAACAGGGCTTCTCCACAAAACTCAAACTTTTAAAATCCAAGTAATCCTTGCTAATGCAAGTGGAACCACTCAGTCACACAGTGCCTTGCAAGGCAGATAATGTATCTAAATTAAAGAGTTCTTCAAGAGTTCTGGTATCAAAAATGTGGGATCTCAATAATCCACAGAAAAAGCCTCATAAATTGTATCTCTCAGCTTTTACTTAAAAATACCCTCATAAGGTATGAATGACTGCCCTGTCAAGTAATAACTGAGCTCCCATTTCATTCCAATCATAGGCTGCCTTGAACATCCATACTAAGGTGAAGTGGTATTCACTCCTAAGCTTTCTTTTAGAACAAACCAATGAGTTTCCTATTAAAACCCCTAAAAGTTGTGTCTGGGCACAGCTCACCCTAATAAGCCCTCCTTGAAAGCAGAGCAGTCTGTGAGGTAGACTACTGTACTGGTAAGGAAGTGCACTCCTTCCTACACTCTGCTCAGATGCTCCCATAAAAGATTCTGCTTAATAAGCATCTCCATGTTCTCCTACTACTGAGTGCACAACACAAACCTCTGGTTTCACACTCACGCTGCAGCTGCCAGAATGGCGTATTAAGGGGCACTTCTTTGTCCCCAGAATCAGTGTGTCTAAACTAACCAACAGCATTTTCAAGCCTCAAGGTCATACAAACCCACAGGAAGCCAATTGCTATGTGGAGCATCCGTAGCCAGGCTGCTCTGGATGTTTGTCCCCCTTAGAGTGGACAGAAGCCATTCTCAGCCTCTTAGGATTTTTTACTTTCCTGGCAGATTGCTTCTCACTTCCTCACAGTCCAAATCACTTATAACACAGCAATATAAGACAACAACACTTAACAGACTGTACATTGCTCATTGTGAGCCATTGCTCAGTTTCTATTCATAACACCTTCTACAGCTCTCTCACGTGCTAGGAAGAAAAGACTAAAATACTTCAGAAAAAAACCAAACAATGGCAACATTAATTCTTTGAGAGATTCACTTATGCAGGATTTTTCAAAATTAATGATATAATTTAGTAAAACTCAAGTTACCAAAGCTTTATGAAATGAGGCAAAATTAACCAGTATCAGTGGCCCTGATAAACACAGTCTATTTTGTAATGCAATGATGCCGTATCTTCAAATCTTGGCACCATCAGAACTGTGTTTAGCTGCTTTAGGGGAACACATCTAGAGCACTATGGTTTGCTTAGTATCTGGCCACACCATCACACCAGCTCTTCAGAATGCTGGGCTGATACAAAGCACACAGTACCAACAACACAACAAGCCTTCTATAGTGGCTTCCCACAGGGCATCATGTCATGTAAGCTCTTTATCTTCACCTGCCAGGCGTGGATAGTCTAAAAAACACAATAAAAAATCCTGGAAATTCCCTATGACTGACAGAAGCACTCAGACTGTGAGCAATCAGGAAAAGGCGGGGCAACAATAACCTAACAAAACAAACAAACAAAAAAAAACCAACAAGAAATTTTTCTTAAAACTGAAACTAGAACTTGAGGAACGCTGTGGAAGAGCACCAACACTAATGACAGCCATCATGTCTCCAAAGTAGCTCTCATCACTAAACAAGAAACTGTCCTAACCAACTCAATGATATTTATAACCTTTCCTTCAGTAAGGAATAAGAAAATTGTCAATTCTACAGATAAATAAAATGTAAAGTACATTGACACACTTCAGCAGATTCCTCAATACGTAAACGTACTTCAGAAATACAACTCACATTTCTTTAATACACCTCATCTTTGAAACAAAAAAAAGAAACCAACTGACTCAGCATTTTGTATGCTGTGAAGAAAAATCACTCATCTTAATATTTGTGTGAGTGTTATCCTTACCAGATTCTCTTTCAAATCGTTAGTTTGCTGTCTTACAGCAGAAAAATTTTTTATCTGAAGTTTGAATGAAAAATATTTGGAGGTATCCTGCTTTCAGAGAAATGAAATGCCTGCTACATTTCTGAATGTGTTTGAGATGCATTGGTCTTACTGGAAAAACAGAAGGACCACCAAAACAAACAAATGGCATCTGTATGGAATAGATTTTTATCTTAATGTTCACAGCAAATCATCAAAGGCTCTGGAACCACTACTCAGTTGTTTCTTTTTATTCAGCAAAAGACTATATCTCTCTTTCAGACCATCCTGTATTATGGGACAGCAGCTAGAAGGACTGTTTCATGGAATGACACCTTAAAATTCTGCAAGATATTAATATGCTACAATGGTAAATTCAGCTCAGTGGCTGCCTCCTCCTCCTAACATTAAATGAGAGGTAGTTTCTTTCATTTTTTACAGGATTTTCTAGAGCTACTGCCAAAATTTTGACAGCTAAGTGGCTACCATTCAGAGCAGCACTCACTGAAACAGGCATACATCATAAAAAGTCACATTAGAGAATTAATGTTGCCAATTACACAGTAATTCATGATTCACTCTTCCCCACGAAGTATTACAGAAGAAGCTGGGTTGTATTGCTCTGTTTTGAAGACCACAACATAGATGTGAAAACTTGTTTTTATCTTGTATACATTAAACAAACTACAGATTGCTTTGACTGTAGTTGTACTGCATAGATAAAGAAATCAGCAAATCTATTAGTAACCCTGATCATGAAACATCTAAAGAAAACTTTCCAAACTATCATCTTCAGGGTATTCAGCTGTAACAGATTACATAGCTGTCTGAGGAGCTGCAAAGATTACTGATGAAATTAATTGAAACACTGAACTTATGTCATTACTATGCTATTTGTACATTATTACTAAAACATCACCAATAAAAAAATTTGTAACAGGCAAGCTTTGGTATTTGTTGGTCTGCAGTATTTTCAGCTTAGCAGAAAGCTCATAAAAAGATTTTGGGCCTTTTTTACCCAGATGCCCATTTGCAACTTCTCAAAATTTCTAATGGAACAGGAAGATAAAAACTCCAGTGAGAATTGTTGAGGGAGTTATCTGTAAAGCTTTAATAGGGATAAGTAAACTACTGCTTCTTTTTTAGGAGCTAAACAGGTGCTCAGTCAAAAAGGACTGAGAAAGCTCACGTGTGCATAGGGGGCTGAGGTGGAGGTGTCTGCTGCTTCCCCAGACACAGCTGCTGGGGGTACACTGCCTTATACTGCCCAGAGTAACTCATCCCCATAAAATGACAGCCCAGACTCTAATGGTTACAAGTGATTTGGTCAAAGGAATATCCATTAATATGGTGCTACATTTAATTTGAGATGTATAAGAGTAGCAGCAAATGCTGCTGTTGCATGCATCTTTATTTGATCTTGCTACATAAGTAATACTTTCTTTTTTTTCTTTTTAATTCAGGTTTTTAGAGAGTCTGAAACGACAGCTTAACATATATAGGACCATAGAATCATTTGGGTTAGAAGAGACCTTACAGATCATCTCATTCCAACCCTTGCCATGGAAATTCAGCAGCATGAACTGGGTACTTGCAACATAAGATATGTCAGAGATCTGAACAATACACTAATTTACTTTCAGCCACCTAGAGCACTTGTTTCAACACCAGTTGCCAACATTAGGCATACAAAATAAAATTATTCTTATGATAAAAAGTTAGCATATGGTGTATTATTCATTATCAACCTACATATAAAATGTTGGGTTTTACGCAGTACTTTGCTCATAGAATTTTTACAGATGCTCATCAGTACTATTTGAGAATGCAACATACAATAACAGATTTATTTGAAAAATCTACAAGACAAAAGTACTTGTAAACAAGATGAAGCCAACACATCATTGTATAAAAACAATTCCAGATTTAGCAGTCTTAACTGCAAAAACATTCCTGTTTAAAAAAAAAAACATGAACAAAAACTAGAGAAGATTCACTGCTACCAACTGCAATTTGACTGCAGAATGAGGTAAATGAAGAAGGTTCAGGGTTTGTGGGATAGTGGTGGGGTGGGTTTATTTGTTTGGCCTTTTAGTGTTCATTTGTTAAGGTTTTATAGAAACAAATACTTAGGCAGAAAAAATTAGAAAGGCTATTTCACAATCTGCATAAGCAGATTTAACTTAAATTGCTACTGAAAGACATAATCCCACTTTTTTCCCTTCACTTCAGTTCCTGCATTATGTTGGCTGTACAGACACATCATTTTCTAGCGAGTGAAACAACCTGCCAGACTCCTGATTTGGCAAGTTTGCTTCCAGACAGATCAATGAGATAATCCAACCTACCCCGCAACTTCATGAACACTAGAAGCAATAGGAGTAAGGGAATGACAAAGCCAGAGCTGCAGGGAGGGCAGACCGCCCTTTCCAGAAGCAAAGTCTTAGATCAGCATAAACTTCTCAGCAATCATATCACCAGAGGTTGTAATGATTCACTGCACTTTCTATTACAGGTTTTTCTACTTTCATGCCATTCTCCTCCCTCAAATCAAGTTTCCACTGTCTCAGTGTGACATGGTTTCATAATGTATTTTACAGTAATCCTGGCTTGAAGTATTCTCCACATACACACACACCACCTCCACCTCCACATATTCCTCTCCAGACTCCTAACCCTGGCTCAGCTAAACCCATTCACCTGCCTCCTGTTAGAGCCTCAAATAGTTGAAGGAACAATTCAGATTTAAAGATAGCTTCCATGGCAAAGTTTTCTTGCAAGACTGTGTAGTCCAACATGCATTTTACAACATAACAGAAGAAAAAACCACATTTTACTAAATCCCTTTCTTATCCTGTTGACTACCACCTCTTCTCAAAAAAAGCTCCCACAAAAAGTGGTCCCAACACAGCATCTGAAAGGTCATCCTCTTCTGCTGGATTATTTCTCATATGGAATAGTACTCCAAGCCTGCTCACTGTGAAGCCAAAGAAACATTTGTACCAACATAGTGCAAGAAGTAACACAGGAGCAGGACAGCGCTATTTTTGGCAACCATAAGATCGTAAGTGCACGTCAGCACACAACTTCAAGCCAAATCAGCTCCCTGATCTGATTCACAGCATACTCACTGTGCAGTACAGAGAGAACCACTGGAAGAATGAAGAAGGAAGTCTGTCTCTCAGGAACAAGCAACAGGAAGAGATTATTACCTTAGACTGGTACTACTGAGCACACTGTACACTTGAATTTAGAGTTGCAGATAGAATTTGTATCTGACCAATGGTCTAGTTCGTAAAAGTTTAAGTAGGCAGTCTGTTTTTTGCTTCTCAGATCTTCAACCATCTCTTGCTTTTGAAAAATCAATTTCATTATACATGTAACCAAAGAAACAATGAGGTACGATCATTTAAATGGAATTCACAAGAATGCATTGCCCAACACTTTGTCTTCAGTGAATAATTATGAAAACAAAGAGAAAAGAATAAATGTGACTTTAGCCAGAAAGCAACAGAAGTTACAGGGTAAGCAGTTACCAAGCACAGGATAAAATCAACACAAAAGGAAGCAGCAAAGGAAGTATAAATCCAAGATACTGGTCTGCTCAGGACTTTGTAATTCACTTTCTACCCTACCATACTGAATTTTGTAACTACTAATTACATCTATATTAATTGAATGGTATTTTGATTTAACAAGTTTGTTTCATTTTAGATTGAGGTATTTTCACCTTTTTCATCCTTCTTGCTCCCAAGCAAAGATTTTGTCTGCAAAATACAGAGAAAGTCTTGAAGTATTTGGGTTCCTGACTGTTGTATTTGAATACTAAATTTCAGTTATTCTTTTTTAAAGAAAAAAAATTGCATATACTCCCCGTGAATATGAAAATCCCGCTTCATATTTTGAATGTGCAGTTATTAGTCTTGCCATGAGACAATTTTGTAAACACGAAAGATTAATGCAACGAGCTGTTCCCTCGATTTCTTTTTTCTTTTCCTCCAAAATAATTCAGTTTTTTTAAAGAACAGTACCACCTAATTACATGTGCATTTATTTTCTTTAGATGCAATTCTATGGATAAGCATTACAAACAAAATACTATGGCATTATTAAATGTAATTGTATGGAATTATATATGGAATTATATTAATTTATTAATAAAAGTTTTTTCAAATAATTTCTAACTTGATTTGAATATGGAAATGCAGGGCTACAAATGGGCACTGACTTCTTATTTATGAACTAACTGTATGATTTGCAATTGAAAACTTCCACTGAGGCTGCTCAGACCTTGGGTTAATCGACATGTTAGTCACGGCATTTTTCAGTGATCAAGAAACCAGGTTACACAACCTGCCATGGCAGCGCAGGATATTTATTGTTCTATATCTGCGTGAAGTCCCTGCCTTGTTACTAGCAGGGCTGCCTTTTTTTTTCCCTCTCCCACTCCTCCCCCCCCCCCACCCCCCGCCCCAAACGTTTCTAAGTATAGTGACAACCTCATCAGGGTTTACTAGTAGCAGCGCAAGCTCAGTGAAAACCTGGGAAATCTAACTGGAAACATGAGAGAGAGCTTTATTTGGCAGTGCTAAAAAAACCTGGGGACAAATGGCTAAGCGGCGGTGGAAGTGCAGGCTGCACAATCAATAGGCAGAGAGCCGGATAGAGGCTCCCTTCGCTGCCGGATCGACAATCGACAGCTGAGAGACTATTTTTTGCAATGGTTGACTAAATATGGTCAGGGAAGAGAGAGGCACAAGAGAGCCTGTTTGCCTGGGAGTGCATGTTTCAAATGCTTAGCTGCCTATAAAGCCGTAACAGTTTTGCTCGTGCCCTCTAAGTGGGAAATACGGTTGGTGACTTCTGTAGTGTGTGTGCGGGAGCCCTGACCTCGCGAGCAGACTTGACCTCTGAAGATGGAAAGTAGCTTCAACACAGACCTGCCTACAGTTAAGCCTGGAAACATAACCTCAAGCAAGAAAAGATGCAGTGCAATATCTAAGGAACTAGAAGAAACCAATATTTGCCGGGGGAGGGGGGAGACGATCGCTATTTTTTTGGTGCTTTTTTCTAATTTTTTTTTTTTTGGAAGCAACTCCAACTTTTGGGGGCTTGGTTTTGGTCTTTTGTTGGGTTTTTATTTTTCTTTGTGCCTGTGATTATCTTCATCTGACAGTGGGCTAAGTTCACCTTCCCTTGGCTTCCTAGCATCTATCCTTGGAGTCTTAACTCTCAGTCCAGCAGACATAAGGTATAATTTCTATACAACATCATCCATATTTTAGCATTCAAAAGAAAGGAAGAAGGTGCCAATTAGGCATCCATCTTCATGCCTTTTTTTTTTTTCTTTTAAGTTTTATCTATTTAAGGTGGTGAGGTACTGTATGCACCGACATTCGCCCCCCCTTGCCTCCCCCTCCCATGTAACGAAGAGCTGATTCAGCGAATAGAGTGAGAGCACTCAGGATGAGATGGCTGCTGCTGATGTGTCTCTAGGTCATTACCTCTCTTCCAACTGCAAATGCTGCATGATACTAAGCTTACAGGTAACAGAACATCAGGAGACCTGCACGTTTAAAGGATGCCTATGACTTTCTGCATGTATATCTTATTTACTAGACTGTTTTTTTAATTGTTGTATTAATCCCTCTACTCTGGGAACAGCTTAATTTTGAGTGTGCTAAAGTACCAAGCATTTGTAGTGTAAAGAGCAGGTTGAAAGAAAACAACTGTTAGTCCAAATTTCATAGCAAAAAAAAAAAGGAAGAAACCAAAAAAACCAAATCCCAACTTGCTTAGTAGGCAGAATTCTTTTTAAAGAAGATAAACTAGTAAATTGCAATGCCATTAACTGGTTGTTCATTTCAGTGAAATATATTCTTATCTTCCTATGCACAACTAAAAATGCACAAACTTGAAAAAGAAAATCTAATAAACAGTGTGGTAGTGTAATGCTGAGTTCTCAAATAGGTCTCAGCAAAATTTTCAAGGTGCTTTATATCAGACGTACATGAAAACAGCCTACTTAAAAACTAGAATGTGACTGCTGTGATTCTAATGCTGCATTGCTGATTCTCCTTGTACTACTGTGCTAGCTACTGCTACACTCTGATTTGCTCTCTATCAGCTGCACTAGGTTTTTGTCATGAGCTGCAGAAATTCTTACTTCCTCTGCTCTCAGCTTTCCTTACAACTATAACAGTTACTAATTGTTCAGCTTATTTCAAATTTACATTTTAATGCTATACAGACAAAACTTACTCTTTACTGGAACCCAAACCAACTCCTGAAATACATAATAAGCAACCATAATCTATATCTGACAGTCCTTCAGAAGTCAAAGCTGTACTGCACATCAAATATTTAACCACTGTTCCAAACCAAGTCGCACAAAAATCTTACAAAACAGGGTTAAACTTGGGCTTTGATTCTATGAGGTTTTTTATTTGGTTTAGATTAATTTTTTTAGTTAATTATTTTAGCTGTCATAAATGTTTCAAGGGTGGACAAACTTTGACTGAAGCAGGTGAGTGCCAGTTTTAAAAAACAAGAAAAGCTGCTTGCAGAAGTGTTGAATAGGTATTAGCTTTCACATGTGACCTTCGGCCTAACAATCCAAATCCTGTCACAGCAGTTAGAGGTTGTTTTCTTAATTCAATGTCATCATCTTTAGGATAAGCAGGATCACTGGTGACATGTGCTTTTGTGTTTGGGTTGGGCTATTTTTGGGGGGTTTTTTGTTTGTTTTGCTTTATTTTTTGTTTTGTTTTGTTTTTTAAATCACTTTGAAATACAGTGTAAATAAGTATAAACGTGCAAAGAGTTTGCAGAATAATGGATGGGATGCAAAAAGCATAGAAGTGGGATTTGGGGTGAAAAAATAAGTTTATAACTGCTATTTTATATCAGTCTATGCTTCCCTTCAGGACACTAGATGCAAACTGTACCCCAGCATGAAAATCTGCTAGAAGACCTGGGAGGAAGCTGAAGTTTTTACAGTGGACTACAACTACATATTCTAAGAAAAGACATTACAAACCTACCAGCAATTCGACTCTCTACTTAAACACGGTCACTTAGAAGAGCAAGAGGCGGCAAAAATATGGAAAAGCACTTCTAACATCAGTGCCATCCCAAACCAATGAACTATGCCCAGCTTTAAGACACTGTGCAGGTAAATTGCATTGCAAAGTTCAGTTAGCATAGTAAGTTTATTTTCTACCATCAGTTTATCAGAACTGTTGTCCTTCCAGAGAACTGTCAGCCAGTTTTACCTAATGACAGCAAGAAAAAGCAGCAAAATACTTCTTAGGTTCATCTGACAGGCAGTCAAGCAACTCTGTGTATACCTGCTCAGAGCACATACTTCTTTATGTACCCATATGAACATACAATGCTATGGAATGTAAAGAAGTATGTATTTTTGGCAGGCAAGGAACGACCAGTAAGAGGAAACTAAACAGCTGCTGGAAGAAACAGGTTTCCCTCTTGTTTGAATGACATTCATGTGACAAATTGGCTTGCTAAGGGTCAGCTGGTATTGCCAAAATAACTCATACTTGTTAGTAACAAATCACAAAACATTAAATTAAGTGACTATAAAAGTGGGTAGGAAGAATTGTTAACAGCTGATAAGCAGAATATTAGTTGCAAACAGAATTCAAAGCAAGGCTGGAAATGAAACCTTGAAATGCACCAATTAAGAATGCAGCATAGCTGCAAAATTCATCATTACCCGTACTCCTCATTTCACAGATCTTAAACTAAACTTAAAAGCCTAGTTATCAAAATGCATCTCATAAAAACAAGCCACTGTTCTAGTAATCACAGCCTGTTCTGTGTACTTCAGATGGTAGTACTTAAATTTGCATCTACCATAGAACATTTAATCCACAGGTTGCAACTGAGACAAGTATTAACAGCTAAGAAATTATAGTGTGATCTACAAAAAATGACAGCCAAAATAATTGAGTATAACTTCTGCAATTTAATAAGACTTAAGTTAGAGTTTTTTCCAAATCAGCACTTATTATGCTCACTGAGCTCTTCGATACAAAGTGCAGTGTCAGGTTTATGCACAGAAAGTAACAATACAGAGATTTCTAGGCCAGAGTCGCTAGTCAGCGGATTAAAGCTATTGACAGATTCCTAAATGAAAACACAAATTACAACTGCAGCCTAAAAGGTACATTATCTTAAATAGTATTTTCAAATTAGCTGAATTTATTTTAAATCCAAATTTAAGAAAAATTGCCATAAAAAATTTTTTTGAAGAACTACATGAGAAATAGTCCTGCAACAGTTTCAAGTCCTAAAATTGATATTAATAAAATACATTGATGCATACCATCCCTAAGTAAAGATATTCAACAGCAAATCCAGGAACAAGGGAAAAACGTGAGGAAAGAACTCCCCACTCATCAATCCAGCCATTTTATTCATGATAGCAGCCTTCTAAAAGCAGTTATTAAATAGGATATATCCATGATAAATAGGCACATTTGCCCCAGATCAAAGATTCTAACTGTAGCCCTTTGCTTACTAAAATGTCTGTGAGGAAAAAAATGCTAACCAAAACAAACAAGAAAATAAACAAAGGCAACATCCGATTTTTAGATGGAGAACTTATTTTTAAATACTCACATAATTCTCAAACAGCTAATAATATACACAGCCTGATATTAACACCTGAGACTACATATTAATAAATATATACAAGCAGAAATATTACCTTACCTGCTTAAGAAAGCAAAGTTTCAATACTTTTTTTAAAGCTCTCTTACAAGCAGATATTTTGACACGAAGGCTACAGTATTTTAACATCTAAATTAAAAACTGGTTTTTAGTGGGAAACAAATCAAATTGCAGTAGCTTTTCTGAATAAAGCAAGACTACTAAACTCAATCATGCTCACAGAAGCAATTTGGCATAACTAGCAGTTTCACTGAGGGGTTAATTGCTAAGCATTTTCTTCTTTTCCTGATGAGTTCCTGTGTTCAGCACCAATTGATTTAGCTTCTTCTATAAAATGGGACAGATTTTTTTAACAGCTTTAATTTATCCGAGAGGTTTTTGGTAACAATTTATCATACTGTGTTCTCCCTTGTATAACATTGCAATATTATTCTGACACAAAATGACAGTTCAGAGTGATACAAAAGTTAAAATTATATGTTGACATAGCTTCCTGCTAGTTCATGTTAGCATATCTCTAAGAATACATACCCAGTCACTCTAAAATGTCACATCCATCACTTAGATCAGCTGTTCAATTTTAACCGAGCACACGTTGAACTTTGGGCATCTGCTGACACAGTTGTAACTCAAACATTTCAACTGTGTGACTGACAGGGATAGCAGATGCTGACATTATCAAATGCTACACGGCTTTTTTTCCACAGCCGTTTTTTGTCCCGATATGGCCAGTACATGAAACTGTATTGCCATCCAAAAGCGCACTTGAGCAGCTGTATCTGTAAAACAGTTCCTCTATAACTGGTAAAAATAGAAACTCATTTTATAGCCATCTTGATGCTTAAGTCCAAGTGACACACCTGCTACATTTCTATTAGGATACATAGTGTTGGGAAATATATTTACATAAATCTTCTCATCATCATCAGACTATGCAACAAACACACATCGACTATCCTTGACATACTCATTTCTAGGGAATGGTTTGAACTAAGGTTGTCCCCTAATTTCCACTGCAGTCAAAGCTCAGAAAGAATTCAGTATGACATAAAAAAAGCTTTGTGAGCTCGCACAATTTTGTATTAAGGACTTTAGTTGAGAAGAAATCAGATGCAACCCCAGATAAATCTTTAAAAGCTGTTTTTTCTGGCATTAAATGTTTTTACATATGCTATCAAGGTAAAAAATTAAATTTATTCTGCTATATTATATAATCATTCCTAAAAAGTTAATACTAACCAGAGATATAGCAATGGAATTGAAAGCACTTGGCATTTATATTTGTGCTAACCAACTACAGCATAAAAGCAGCTGCAAAAGGGAACCTGCCAGAAAATGAATGAGGGGAAGGGGGGGAGGAGGGTGACAAGAAACTGAAACGTTCTTCCCCAGTAAAGTTTAACATAAAGGAGTAAGGGAGCTCTATCTATTTCTGATGGAAACTTTAAGACTACAGTTTCTAACCTATTCTAAAATTTGATTACACTAGACAGGAAAAAGTTTAAACTGTAACTATGATTTGATTTGAGACTCATCCAAAGATCTTCAAGGAAATACTCAAGGACAGAACAAATCTGTACAGGCCTTTCTGGTATACAGCTTTTAATTGTGCCATCTCCAAATTAGGAAAGAGTTAAAAATTTGCATTGACAAGAAACAAATTGTGTAACACAGAAGAAAGCGGCGTGTTCTTTGTGCACTGCTCACGTGCTTTAAAATGTGTTACTGAATTATAAGCTTCCTGCACTCCAATGCTTTGCTAAAGCTGGTAAAATGGAACCAAATCACCTCTTCAATGGATTTGGTCCCCTTCAACCAGCTGTAGCTATGCATTGATCACTACAGGATTTCTCAAGTTATTAAAACTGGACATGAAACCTGCTCAGAGCAATTATGTAGTCCTCTCTTCAGTCCAGCTCAACTTCTAGGCAGCCTGAAGATGGAAGGTAACCAGGAGTGTAACAAATTCTGTATTCCAAAATTTCAAGTTTGTATTTGTAAATAAATAGCTACTGGTGTTTAACATTTTGTCCACATGCAGTAAAAATCATCTCTTACAACATTTATAAAGAAGATAGGTAAGCAGTGAAATAAACACTTCCCAATGATTTATTGTCTCTTGTATTCTTCCTCAAGGCTGGTGCAATTTCTAGCAGAACTTATCAAAAAAAACCCTAAAACCCAAAAAGAAACAATCATGAACAGGGCAGGTTACTTTCTGGGCACCTCTCTCCCCTTTTTCATGTTGTACAAGGAAGGAAACTCCACAGGGCAGGAACTGTATTTGCCATTTTGTATCTGTCGGGCACTTTATTTACTACCTAAAGATAATAAATTTGTTACTGACCTCAACAGCTACAGGCTAATCTGCCACCTAATAATAGGTCTGCTCATGGAGATTATACTCATCCTCCGAACCAACTTGAACAAAAGTATTCTTCCAAAGCATTTTCTGACATAATACTTTAATAAGAGGTTTTAAAAACAGACTCTCTTTGCACTCAGCTTCAACTAAGCTTAACCTACATTTACTGTCAGAACTGCAAATATAAAAGCAAAAAACCACTTTGACTGGTTTAGAAAATAATTGTACCACTCTAATTTCCCCAGAACTTGTCTCTCTGAGACCACCATGACAACACAGCCCGTGAGTCCTGCAGACACTTCCTGAAGACACTCATTAACCCTACATAGAAGTGCGAAACCCCACCTTTCAATTAAATTGCTACAGTTAGAAATTTCACTGCCAACCTGTTCAAACCATCTGCAAATCTAAAAAAAAAAAAAAAATTGAGATCTCCTAAATAATAAGAAAACCATGGGGAAAAATTACAATTCTATTTTAAACCACAATCTCCTGCTTGCCAGTTTAGGAACATAAAGATGACATACTTCTTGCTATTGGAGAGCAATACCTAAAATCTGTTTCTTACTCCAGGACTTTAATTTTTTGATTTGAAGTCCAGCAGAATTTATTGCTCCAAAGAACTAATCATACACGTGTGTGAAGTCAGGTCAGCTCCAAGAGCAGCCTCTATTTAAGATGCTAGCTGCAGAGTGAATAAAGCTCTCTTCACAAGATACAATGCAAATCTAAAACTAACTGGGGCAACGGATATAAAATACGCCTACACTTCACAGTCATGTCTTCAGCTCAAAATCTGAAGTCACAGGTATGCGAATAGATCAAACATAAGCAAGAGATGATAACATGGCAAAAATAACCAATCTGTACAGTATTTTCAAATTTTACTCTCCTTTTTTCTGTCTGAAAAAAATCTCATTAACACTGGAAGAGGCCAAGTCTGCCAAGCTTTGAGGCGCACAGTACTTTGAAAAAAGTCCAAAATAAATGCACTTTTAATATGACTGACTCAGTTAAAAATCACGAACAAGAAACCATGTATTAAATAAAAGTTTAACTTCCTCATACTTAATTTGAAATTTCTTTTTAGCTCTATCTCCCATGCACAAGTTTAAAGCTACCTACAGCATAAACTAACATTCATTCTACATTTCAATATTATACATCAGCACAAAATCCAAAAGTTCTTTCTGTACCTATTCACAAGGTACAAAGAGAAGCAAAACATGAAAAGGAGAAATATTCTACTAAGAATAGGATGCTCTCTGAAACACACTGTACCTTGACTTGTGGAAAACACAGCCAAACTGCCATGGAAGATAAAGTGCTGAGAAAATTTCAGCAGTATTTGACATAAATCGCTATCTTTCTTATATTATTTATCCAATATTCAAACATTTATAATAGAATGTATTTGTTTTCATATAAAAAATGAAAAACTTTGGAATGTTTTTCTCAGCAGAAACCTACAGATTATGAATGTTATCTGTAGGTTTCCTCTTGGGACATTTATCTCCCTATTATTTATAAAGGTCAGAGCTCATGAAACAAGAAGTTTTGCTCTGAAAATGAAATTGGTTCCAAATACCTATTTGACATCAACTAGAAAAAATACTACAGAAATCCACCTCCATTTATTGTGGTACTCATGCACTTAACACATGCATTTATTTTATTATCCTAAGGATGGTGCATGTGAACTTCATTAATTCTCACATACATCGCACATTTTTAATTTTTAGAATTATAGCTATGCACACAAATGCATACACTTTTATATACACATAAGAATACATTTACTTTTATAAAATAATATAGAAATTATATAATATATAGATATATTTGAATATAAGGAGGATTTAATGCATTGTATCAATATAAGGCACCACCTCCTGAAGCCACAAAAACTCCAGTTTAGGTGGAGCAGGGAAGCTTAGATGAAGAAAGATAGGTCTTAAAGTAAGGTTTCCAGCAGAACTTATTACATACTGTCTGTGACCCACAGTAGTAACAAGCTAAAGATGAGGGGGTTATTTTTAACAGTGTTTTAAATAGCTTGTGCTTAGTGCAATAAACAGATCAGTAATAGCCGTTGTTCTGTATCAGATTAGAAAAAGAAAGTGGTAAATACAAAAACTTTGGTTTCATTCAGAAACAGGCAAGTGGCAGAATTACAAAATCAGCAATGAAACAAAGGAGCATCACTGAAGTCTTGAGGAATATAAAACTCAACTCCTAGATGAATGAAACTATTATGACAATTTTCGGCCAGGGGGAGAAATCAAAATAGATTTCTTTTGGTTTCATTTTCAATTATTTCTTCCCAGGCTGATGGGTAAAATACCTAATGCTGTTAGCATTAGATATTTTAGATGAAACTACTCCTCCTGCAATAGAGACAAAATTCCTTTTCCGCATGCTTGAGCAGTGCTCAAATGGAACTGCAACCAAAAAAGAATATTTAATATCTGTTTTAGATACTAGTGAAACCCCTTGTATGGAAGGAACCCACACAGCATTCAAATCACTAATACTGAAAACATTTTCCAATACTTCCAATAAAAACTTCTGTAAGGAAGGAAGGATTCTGGTTAAAACTGCACTACACTTCACATTCTACCAACCATCAAACTGATCCAGTCTGAACTTCAGCTTGGATCCATCCATCAAATGAATGGTCTGTCACTTCTAAAATATTCACTCACAGAAAAAATCTCCAGCACATGCCTATGAAAAACATTTTTTTCCCCCATTTACTTTCCTTACATCTCATCTTGAAGATTATGGTCACACAAACCAGCTACCACAAGAGCTGAGGAAAAGCATTGCAGAAAAAAAAATAAAAAATACCCCACCAGGGTATCTGAGACAGGAAAGAGTGCTCCAGGCTAATGCTGTGATATAAGTAGGAAGAATTCACTTTAGAGGAAGAAGTTATCAAATAAGACTTGGAAGAATTGCCTTCTGAATGCCAAAAATTAGCTCCCTTCACTTGGTCCTTGACATGTTCTCATAAAGACCTTTTATGAGTACTGTAGAAAATGGTAAACATTTATTTGTCCTATCAACACTTGCAGCCACAACTATTACCTCATGAAATTATTTGATTCCACAAACATAGTAAATTAATTATGTTTACTTTTTAACCATCAACCTTGATAGCTATGTTCTAAGAGACTAACCTAGATTTTAATCCCATATATTAATAATGGGTGGAATTTATACAAATTTACAGCCTTATTTCTCCAACTTCTCTCAAATGAAAAGCTGAATTTAGTAGTAAACAAGGAAACATGCACATTTCTTCTTTTGTGTAAACTATACTAAATACTCTACTCCAGGATAAAGTATTATTGAAGTCTTGTTGGCATGACAGCTTCAAAAAATACCATTTATCCACAATGTAATGCGGAATCAGCAACACAACTTTTCTTTAAAGTTCTATCTATGACGGATTTTTCAAGACCTACCTTAACTGAAAATTGAATGAACACATATAGAATGCAGTTAGTATAAAACAAACTATGTTTTAAAATTAATTTTTTCAGTTGAGATGCTATATAAAAGCTGAAACACAAAATTCCTTCTTGATATACTTCTATGAAAATATAATTAACTGTTTCAAATACTGACAAATATAATCTAATGCAATAATCCTGAGTGCTTTAGAACTCTATGGCTTACTTAATAATTAATTATCCACAAATAAGTATTTCTAAAAACCTCAAATTTCTTTAACAATTCCAATACTCAAGTAGGGAAACATAGCAGTATTTACTATTTTTATCCTATGTCATGATTTCATCTTCAAGATCTTACTAACTTATTTGTCAATACTTTTATTGGCAAAATTTTATAGCCATGACAGGAAATTTCTCAGGAATTTGGAGTTATCTGGATACCAGCATTAAACTGAGCAGACCCCTAGGTAAAGGCTTCCAAACATTAGAAAGATGCACAGCTAAGCAACATCAACATTTAAGAAATACGACTACATGCAGATTTAAGGATCTTCTGAAAGAATACCATAGTTCTACCCTCACGTGTACTTGCTTTCCTTTTACATACAATAAAAAATGATCTTTTTAAAAAGAAATCTGTACCTAGGGTTTCCTCTTAGTGCAGCATGATGAAGAGCATTAAACCCATTGTTGTTGGTGATAGTAACATCTGCTCCAGCTTCTAAGAGTACAGCAAGGATATCATCACGCTTTTTACTTATTGCATCGTGAAGTGGAGTGTCTCCTTCAGAATCCTAAAACCAGAAACAGTTTACATCAATTTTTGCATGCATCCACATTAAAAAAGATGTTAAAATATCACTAGGAAAACTGACTGCATAAACACAAAACAGCTCTTCCAGACCTGAGTGCTGCTATATTGCAGAGTTCAGAGCAAGCTACTTCTCATCTTGCTCCAGTTTTGCAAATGCTTCAGTGGCAAGCCCCGTCCTGAGCTCCACCATTGTACAGACACACTACTGCCAGAACTATGCTTCGTTCTCCCATAGTACTGAAGACACTGGGGTACATAATGACGTCTCTATGCTGCCCATCCAGAGGGAGTTGGATGCCCAAATTGCAATTTATGAATAAGAGGACAGCAACAAAGAATAATGTGACAGAGGGAAGACTAGACAGGCGGAAGGAGGCATGGAATTTTGAGTAATAAATGCTAAGTTAAGCCAGCAATTAACCATGTAGAAGACAATACCAAGATGACAGTGTGAAATTAAAGCACAGTCAAATCAAAATAAAATGCAGTCCAGGTACTAAAAGTAGGCATATCTGTTGTTTCAACCAAAGCATATAATTTTCCATGAAGCAAAAGCCAATGCCATAAAGCTTTTAACTTGTTATGGCTAATACAAGACTATATTACACAAGGTACATGATAATATTTGACAGCACAATTGAACAGGCAAAAAATTTATACTTTTAGCCTAATGTTTTATTTTTCAAGTATCCCAAATAAGGAAAAAATACTTTTTACTCCTAGAAGCATTTTGTACATTACTCATTCAAGGACTCAAATGGTTGGATTGAAGAGAAATGCCCTAGACTAACAGCAAGAAAACACACATCCATTTAAGCTTATTTGCAGCTACATTGGCAAAATCTCCAGATTTATGCTTCCAGTAAAATTCTTGCACCATCTAAGTCAGGAAGTCTCTTGTCACCAACACTGACTCAACTGCAAGCTAACAGAGAAACTGAACATTTTAGCAATACACTAGTAGGGAAACAGATCTCTACAGTGAGAATCAAAACCTGCCAAACAAAAAGTGCCAGAATATGGCACTTGAACCAGAGTGAACCAATTTGCCAGAACTAAATAATGTAGCTTTTATTTGGTTTAAATGATCATATTTCCCATTTACAAACTAAGATATGTTTCTGTTTACAGAGTGAAGTGGCCACAGTAGTAGAGTGCTGGCCAGTTAAATTCCAGTCATGCCTCAGTTTAACTCCCCTGCGCTTTCATTGACAAAATCAATCACCTACTTGCATTTGCACATTGCTGTTCCTCAGCACATATGCTGAATCTGAAAGTTCATATTTTTCAATAGCCAATTACATTTTCCAGATGGAGCATCCTTGCACCATTCTACTGACTCTTTCAACTGAAACAAAATTCTGTAATTTAGACTCAGGCAAATCCACTTTGGCTACTCATAGTTCCTATGTGACTCACAATCACCCTTCACTGGTCTCAGCACATCAGACTCCTTATTATACCTACTGTTCAACAAACACTAATCAGGATCTGGATGGATATAACAGCTCAACCTCAGCTAGATCAAGACAGTACCTTAAGAGTCACGTAGAAGGAGATAAACAATCACAATGCTCATTAATTTCAAAAAAGTTTTTGCCCATCTTCTTTTATGTGGATATACAGCCCCAAAAAAATCCGATCATTGACATGACAAAGCAAGGAAGCAATGTCTTGTTACTGCATATCTTGATTTGCCCAGGCCACTACAGCTTTTTCTGATGCCAATCTCTTCAAACTTACCCATTCTCATTTGTTTTACTAATGCAGTTCATGCAGCTGCATTCAGCAGTGGGATACCTGCTTATGTGATAGCACATTTCCACTCTACCTTCTGAACAGGACACTGCACTCATGCTACTGCTTCCATCACCTTCATTTCAGATGAAATTCCCTATGAAATTATGGTACTTGAGATCCTACACATGAGCGCTTTCTAGATAAAAAGCTGAATATTTGAAAGTCAATCGGAATAAATAGTTCTATCAATGATAAATCTATTTTGGGGAAAAAATAAAAGGCTTCTTTTAACAGAACATTCCACAGTCTCGTCGGCCTGTTAAACTGTAGCTTGCAGAAGCAGCAGAGTTGTGGGTTCGATACAGGAATAATTAATCAGGAAGGAAAATTAACAATTAGAAATAACTACAGACTGTGAAAATACCAATTAGCATCAACTATAGAATAAACCAGGTGCCAATCTAGCTATCAAGAAAACAAACAGACTGAACAGCATTTTTGTTACAGCTGATCACATGGTGGGGGTAAACGTTGAGACAGAGAACTTTACAATCTCTGTTCCTTTCAATCCCATTTACCATAATTTTTCTATCACCTACATGCAGCAAATCACACAATTCAGTAGCTGAAAAGTGACTCTCTATTAAGATTTACTTTACCTGGAGACTGGGATGGCAGCCAAAGTCCAGTAAAGTCTTGACAACTTGCAGATGACCTTTGTTGACAGCAATATGGAGCGGAGTCTGCCTGCGCTTGTTGCGAGCATTCAAATCCGCGCTGCCTCGGTGCAAAACCTCAATCACAGCACCCTCGTCACCGAAGGCTGCGTGATGGACAGCCCTGTCTCCATCCTTGTCCTAAAGTGGAAACATTCATTTTACCTGGTATGTTTCACATTTCCTTTGCATTTAAACAAGAACATTACTGCAAGTAACAACTGTCCATATTTGATGTCATGAGAAAAATGAGACTACCATGACACCATTAAAATACCCAATTAAAAAATTGCTCAAACTGCAGCAACAGAGGATGAAGAATCACTTCATATATAAACACACATGCCCTAAAACATATGATATTCTACAGCATATTTAACTATTGCCCTGAATATTTCTGTGGTTTGTTCATCAAACTCAAATGGCTTTATTTGGGTTCCTACTACAAAACAACCACTGTCAAGAAAATATCCAAAACAAAAGAACCAAAAACCTCACAGATGAAATCCAATGCCCAAACAGTATTACACTTAATATTCCAGGGTAGTTCTTCCTGTAACCTGGGAAGTGTTACGGATTCCAAATCATAGTGCAAGACATGAGTATTTTCTTCTTCATGTAATTAGGTTAGTATTTATTAGGATTTATTATCTGTCTTGGTTTTCACTTAATAAACCTTTCCTAAAAGAAATTTGTGACTGATGCTGACATTAACTAGAAGTTCTGATTCTGTGTTGATGATTCACAGCGTTAAAACTCTGATTCAGTTTGTTTCAGTTTCACACAAATCGAGAATTAAAATGTGAAAGTCAAATTTGTCAGTTTAGGCTATTTTAACATTCATAGAAGCTGACTGTACACCATGAAACATTTTAAAATATCAATCAAGTGATTTCAGCATTAATGAGAGTATACAAAAGACAGAAGTAAAATGGAAGTTTACAGGATGAAATAACTTCCATAAGCTAGTTTCTAGCTGAGTATTTCTGCATAGTTGAATGTAACCATACATTTGTATGTTTCAATTTTATAAACAGAGAAACACTGAAAATTGTAAAATAAAATCATGACTGATCAAGGGCTCACTACCTCTCCTGAGTGAGCTTAGGTTTCTCATCAATTTGCTTCTTCAGCAACATCTTCTAAGTATTTTTTATTATATACTGCACATTTCTAAAATATTTTAAACCTATGCAAAAATTAATAGCTCTTAGCACAAACTGTACTTGCACAATGAGACTAGTTACAGCATTTAAAAAGGTGGAAGAAGACTTATCCCCTAATTATCAAATGTATCTTTTTGAAAATATGGATATGGTTTTCAAAATAGTCAGGGCACTACATAGCAGCTTCAACAGCTTTTTGAAAAGATACTTTTATTCCTTCCAAATCAACTCACGTTACCAAATTGCCTTCTCAGATTCCAGGATTCCTTCTCAGGCTCATCTAACATGAACCAACAGTCAAAACAAGCCTAAGTTTGCCAGTTGGAAGGGGAAAGGATCAGAAAGGGGACCTTCTCTATTTTTTTCATCTGGTTATAGGGATCATTATGAGGCAAACTTTAGCAAGAGTGTGCCAGTAGTCCTAAACCTCTCAAGACTTGTATTTACAGAGCACAGAGGCATGGTAATTTGTCTTTTCATATTAGCATTCTGAAAAGTACACCAAGATATTTATGGATGAAACCCCATATAATTACTGAATGTTTTAGTTTTACCATATTTCAATTCTGAGACACAACGCCTGATTTTATTAAGTCTTAACGTACAGAATTCCTACTTCAATGAGCAGAGGTCCAGCATCATGCAGGCCTTTTTTTAGCTCAACATCAAAACAAATCATCTCAGAAACTAAATCCTACGCAATAGCAATAATTAATCTAAAAAAAAAGCTAGCAGCTAGTAAATCATCTGTCCTTAAGACTTACATTTACATTTAGATATAAATCTAAATATAAAAAGCACTACATTTCTATACACGCCAACAGTATAATATAATACTGTTAATATAATAACTGACAACCATTAATGCCTTCAGCCTAGAAGGTTACAGATTCTTACTATGCAATATCTACATCAGGGTTTATGAGCTATGCCAATAACCAACTGTTCTCTGACAGTTGGTTATGCCAATAACCAACTGTTCTTGACTAAACAGAGGCCACTTTATCTACATTAAGACATCAGAGAAAAACAAAGGAGACAACAATCAGAATATTCCCAGAAAATGTCATCATGAAAGTATATAGTCTGAAGTAATGACTTTAAGTGTAAAAATACCCAACTTAGCTATAAAGCAGGGAAAGTAAGGATTTTTATCCATTGCTTCCATGCCTCAGACCACAACAGTGAAGTAAATGGACTACTACTATTTTAGCTCTCAGCTTAATGGGATGGCTCTGCTGACCTTTGCATTTTATAAACAATTATGTTTATAAACATTATATATATAAATATTGATAAACAGCGTACTTTAAAAAGTTTGACTATATAACTATAAATCTAATAATATTATGAAAAGTATTAATATTATAATAACCAAGGCAATTATAATCAAGCGGGAAAACCATCCTCACTTCAGCAACAAATTTATGTGAAGATGGCTTTAAAAGTCAAGTAAAATCCCTGACAATTTTTTTATGCTAGTGCAATGGTGCTTCTGTAGCCTGAGCATACATCAAACTCTTCACAATACTTGTGCTAGCAGATTACCAGGTGTATTGTCTTCAAACTGTTTAAGTAGTGCTTCTACCTACCTCTTTAATGCTTCTAACCCTCCCTTCAGTCCACCACTTGATTAACATGGCAGCTCTGAACATCACAGTACAGATGAAAAGCAGTGTAGCCTAATTTGACCAGTATTTACTTTGTACTGCAGTGAAAGTACTTCTTCTAATGTAAAGCTATTTCACAGAAATCAGACTACAGCAAGTATGTATTGCATCAATCTAAACCAGCATGAAAGCTTTATAAATTAATGGTGTGTCTGTAAATATAAAATAATTTTAATTCCAAGAACTACACTGCCCCATTAATGTTTTAATATTCTTTAACTTCTGTATATCAAACACAATATAATGCTAGATGCCCAAGCATGTGAAATTATTTTTCTGTTATGCAAACAACCTCATGCACAATTAATTTCTCAGCATTCCACCAGTCTTCAGTTTTTATTCTTAATAAATCAAATTTGACAGATCCTTCTCATGCCTCTTGCCTTGTGCAAAACGAGAAATGGTTGCAATATCAGAGTGCATTCTGTGCAAATAATTGAGTAAAAATCAATTAAAAATGCAAATATCACAGTATGCTGATAATTCTCATGAACAATTATTCTAAAAAAACCTAAACAAGAGGTTTAAACCTAAACTTCCATTTTTAGTGAGTTTTAAAAAAAAAGGCACTGAAAAACTGGACACAGAGTTGACAGTTTCTACCCAAAGATACTGCTATTACCTTCTGCTTAAACGTGTTTTAGTTAAGAATTGAAAGATTTCTCCTAACTGTACTTTGTATAGATAAGAAGCACGGCAAGCATCTGAAGTTGGAGATGCAGTATCTATAAACATCTTTTTCCCCTCAATGCCACAGGCAGAGTTCCCATTGCATTCTACTGTTGAAATGAAAGCAAAGGAAAGAAAGAAGGGGCTTCATCGCATGCTGGCTTACATAGCTCTATCATGTTAGTTGTTATATTTCATTTAATAAGAAGCGTTAAAGAATTAGATATTGACCCTTTATAATACTGTTAGTAGGAGTCTAATTTAGTAGGAGTATGAATCACAATCACAGTAATAAAAGCAGTTTTACATTCTAGTATTTAAAAAGAAGGCAAGTATTGTTATGCATGTAACAAAGTTTAAGGACACACAAAGCACATTTTGAAATTTTTAGGTTACCTCTGCTTCTACATCCACGTTCTGTTTCAGAAGCAACTTCAAAATGTCGACATGGCCGTTCTGGCTTGCAGCTTGCATAGCTGTGTGCCCAGCACATTGCCCGTTCACCTGAAATGCCAACACTTGCAGGTGAGTTTCAAGACATACACATACACACCTGTGAGGCTGTTAAGCAGTAGAAAACTTAGAGCAACAGCACTGAATCAAATGAACAATTTTAAGATGCCTTCTTAGCGTACATAGATCGCCTAGGGCTTCTGTATTTAATTTCTATATTAGCTAGACTGAAGGAAAGAAGAAGAAATAAATTTATAACAAACATTATTGATACTTGAATTAAAAACATTCATCTTTGGGTGACTCCTGTAAAGGCAAGATTTTTGAGAACAAGTCTCAAATTGATACCTGCCCTCTGCTCAATGCTACAACTTCCTTGCCAAATTTATGGCAACAACAGGAGAGAGTCTGAACAGAAACCCATGTTTTGTAAAATCTTATGTTAAAAATCAGTGCTCAGAACCAAAGAAGTTCATTACTACTGCTGTACTGAGAAGGACTGTAACTTTAAAATATGTTCTATAAATGGAATCCTATAATTACTAAGTATTTTCTTTTAGACTTTTCTGTAGTAGACAAGTTGGTAAAAGAAATCTGACAGAGAACAGATTAGATGATCTACCTTGTGAGTTTTAATAAAACAAAACAAACTCACAACAACAGCAAAAACATCCTGAAAAATCTACCCTCCTTCCATCCCCCTTGAAAGAAGAAGAATTTGAAGACCCTTCAGTAATTGTGAACATTTGGTTCTCTGCACCAACCCTGGCAGCCAGAGGCTGAAAAGTATCTTAATTCATGGCAGACAAAAGACTACAAAATCTGTCCAGCAAGAAAGTATGTAAGCTCTGTGTTCACACAGCCCACACAATTTCACAGGACAACAAATGGAAGAAGAGATACTGGAACTAGCCGTCTTACTAAGAAGACACACTACCTACTGGCAAGGAGTATTCAGAACAGCTGCACTTCCTTCAGTACTAGAGGCCCCCCAAAAGAGATGCTCCCAAAACAGAATACTCACATCTACGTCTGGCCTCTTTAGCAAGTCTTCCACTTTAGCAACATCTCCATTGGCAGCAGCTTTAACCAATTCTTCGTTGAGATCTCCAGACTCTTGGGTTTCAAATAATTTTTTCAATAGCTGGGACAATCTCTCTGTAATTGTTAACCAAAGGACAACTAAGATTACATTTCTAATTACACAAGAACAGAAAAAAAACCCAGCTACATTTGTTTTGTTTCTAAGGCCATGTACATAGTAATACACAAACTACCATAAAATAGCAGCTGTAAAATGACTGAGTTTGAAATAAGAGCTGCACCCTAGTACCCTTTAGACAGTGGAGACTACTACATTAGACACTTCAAAACAAAGATGGTTGAACCATAAATCGCTTTTCTTCTGCAAAATACAAAAGGGTGGGACAAGGTAAAAACATGAACTTACGTATTGCTATTACAGACTTTCTAACATCAGGTATAACCTGTCTTCTGTGATTTGAAACACTAAGTTGTATTACTCTTCTAGATAGTTTTGTGGCCACTGTACTCGGTTCTATATTGAGAAAACTCATGGCATCTATGCCTCCTTAGGAAAAAATCTAGAAAACTATGTAGAAAGCTTTCTTGGCATTAAAGCAAATATGTGAAGAGGAAAGAATAACTAGCTGTGACTAAAAAAAGGAAAAATTCTAGTTTCAATTGAAAAGTGCCAACAGAACGCAAAACATGCTGGACAGTCTTTCTGCCTTGTTATTATATAAATGACAGCATGTTCAACAAAACTGAAGTGTGATTACATAGACACCAAAAAATCCCACTGTAATTAGTCACAGGATATCTGACTAAATTTTAAGACAGAAATTTTAAAGAAATAAATATCCTGAGTTATAATAAATAACCACCTGCAACAGATCCCTTGCCTGTGCCTGCTATCTTAAACCACCTATTAAACAAGAAGGCTGCTTATTACTGCCAGTGACACTCTCTGCATGCCTCAGAGTCCCCATTTCAAACTGATGTCCCTTCCAACCATTTTGAAGTCTTTAGAGTGGATCTCCAAAGACACACCTGCACTGTGACCAAACAGAAGCACCTGGTCAATATAACATCTCCATATTGACTGCAAGCTTTTTTCCTATCTTTCTCACATAAAACTTCAATTACCCAAACTCCAAGGCTATTATTAACCTTGCATACAAACAATGTATTAATACGTAATAACAATTTTTTAATTAACACAATTACTTGCCATACATATGGCAATATTACTAGTTATTCTTCAAACTTACCACCAGATGCATTACTTATGGCAGATCCTGCTGATGCCACCTTCGAGACAGCTGCTGGATTATAGGTCCAAGATGTCCCACAAACCTCTACCTTTAAGTCACTGTCTGAATAGATCTGCTGAACCCGACCAACTTTACCTAAAGTCTGAATTAAGGAAAACATCAAATGCAAATGAAACATTCAGATTTCTGAATATTTTATTTTTGATATTACATAAAATTTATGAAGTCCATTGTTTAACAGCACAATCACTACTACTTTTATATAGGCTTCATGTGGTAAGCAGACTGCTGCACCTGACCAAGTATTACACTGAGTTTGACAGAAACTTAAAAGAAAATCCCTTTTGGACTGCTGCAGCCTCCAGGAACATTACCAATACTGTACAGGTACAATACAATAATACAGGTACATACCAATAATGCACAGGTAACTAGAAATACTGCACAAGCTTGACCATTCTGTGAATGCAAACACACAGCTACTCACTGGAAGCATTGCCTCAGCCCACTCTCCATGACCTCTCTGGAGAAGCTTGATTCGCTCCAGGTCGTAACATACTTGAACAAGGTCTCCCACTTGGAATTGAGAGGTTCCTCCTTCTGCACCTTGAGCAGCATCTCCACTTCGTACAACGTTGGCCTTGGTGAGAACAGCTGGATTAAATGTCCACCTAAACAATGAACCATTTAAAGAAGATATTAAACACACAAAGAGAAACATATGTTTAAAAATCATCTGTTGGGTAATTTTCTGCTTGTATGCCTACAAACTTTCTGCAACTGGATACTATAGATACTATATTTGCTGTTATCCATTTTTTGTTCATAAACTTGCCTCACTAATTCATTAATTGGGGCTCATTAATTAATTTCAAACATAAGCTTCAGAGATATACATTTGTAAAGGCAATTAAGGAATATCCTGCCTAAGGGAAGCAAGCTGACAGCAATATAGAAGTCCTGAAAGTAGCTATACTGTTACTTTATCTTTACAGGGATAGGAAATAACTGAAAAGCAGCAGATCCAAGTTGTCTCACAGGGATTGAAATGTCAGGAAACAACATAAGAAGAACACAGAATTTTGGCCCTTCCCCCCTAGATCAAAAGATGCAACATTAAGTTATAACAATACTTTTCAATTAACCCAGATATACTCAATTTTCAATCAAACTATCCTATTGGTAGTCTAAATTTTACTGATTTAGAGGCACTACACTGTTTCATCAGGAAGGAGACTACAAGACAGAGCAGCTCCTGTCACTGACTCTGCTGACATGATTGCCAGAAGAAAAGCCATGTGCATCCCTTTAGTTGGGAAAACAGCTTTGTTCTGCATTACTTTGCAATATTAGCAAACAGAATCTTGAGGGATATCTCAAATGAACAGTACACTTAATTCTTTCTGGACAAACTGAACAGGTTAAACTCCACATACAACTGAAATGATATTCCATTCACCTGCGACTTTTTAAAGACAAGCCCAATACTTGAGAGCAAGAGAACAGAAAACCATGTGGCCATATTAGATTCAAACCCCACTGTACAGCTGTGTTTGAGTCTTGTTAACATAGATGGAGTTAGGCAAAGTTCAAACCTAAATTGCTTGTAGGGAGTAGTTTTGGCTTCCCCAATACCCCCTATTCTTGGTCTGTATTTACATAAACTAACATTCCTTTGAATAATAAAAGGCTAGATATGGATCACACCAAGGTGTCTCTAGTTAAGACAAGATACCCCCTGAAGTTTGTCACCTGTCCTCTTAAACTACTTTCCTGAAAACCCACAATGAATTGCTACTACCTTGCCTCTTGAAACCATGGGATAGACAGTTTTTAATTAAAAAGGAAGCTACTGCTTAAATCACTGCATTTTACAAATAAGATAGTCTAGAACGTAATTTCTCATTTTGAACATGAATTTTCACAAGTGAGAGGCACAGCGAAATTCCTTTTCCCACTAAAGCATCCTCAAAGTGAAGTCCTCATTACTCAGCTAGAAGGAAATCTGAACAGACACAAAAGGAGAAGAGAAAGCTTCTGGCACCAAGTAATCACAATCACTGAAGGCAAGGGAAGTTTGTGAGAAGCAGTGATGAAGGCTATAGAACAAACCTGTTGCCACTTGGATATTGTACTACAATGTCATGGTCCTCATCGATGCCACAAACCGTTCCGGTTGTTGTTAAAGTTTCAAACATGCCATCAGTCCATCCTCCATGACCATGCTGCAAAGACTGCACAATTTCCAAGTCAAGGTCAATGTTTACAAGGTCACCTATTTGCAGCCCACCAGGGTTTCTGTTACCATTTTGCTCACCTGAAAGGGAGTAAGAAAAAAAAAAGGTTTACATCAGCATACTAATTTTCCAAGCAATTTAAAGAAGAGAAGTTAATTTCTGAGACTTGTAGAATTGTTAAGGTTGGAAAAGACCTTTGAGATTTAAGTCCAACCACCAACCAAGCACCACCACCATGTTTACCACTGAACCCTGTTCCGAGTACCCTATCAACATGTTTTCCACATTTCCAGGGATGGTGACTCCACACCAATGTCTCTGCAACCATAGTGGCCAACAGGTAAAAAAAAGCTTTGGAACCTCTGGCAACAGAACTGTGTGTTTCTTGTTGAATTTTCAAGGCAAATAGCAGTGACACTGGCAAATGCTAAATACTTGTGACAAGTTCCACTATGGGCTCTAACTAGGATCTTACAAGCTATCACATGGCGTTAGACATCTGGACACATAAAAGCTCTGGTGTCAATAAAACAACAGTGCTTTTGTGCAAGGAGTTAGATTTAGTATATCTCTTAGTATTTAAGCCAGTTCTCTAAGAATGAACACCTATGTTTGGCTTTTTAGAAATACAGTGCGCAAGATACACAACACAATTTATAACTTAACACTTAAAAGCTCCCTTGCCATCCTCCTGGCACACTGATACCAAATACAATTTAAAAAAGCATGACAATTTATCATTAGTACATAGAAATGTTACTATTTACATTTCACTAGTAAGGACAGTACTTCTGGATGACATTCAGAAAGGAAAGGGAAATCCAGAGTGAGTATAACTAACATAAATCAACATGAATTTACTTGAGCTTACCTAACACAGGACAATGGTCTCTGTAGAAAGAGCCTCCTTTTGCATCTTGAACACATTTCAGGTCGGACTACGGAGAGAGATTGAGAAAACTTTAGTCCTCAGTGCCCAAGTCTCCAGGACAGTGAAACTAGAACTGAAATATTTAATTGAGAAAGGCTGAAAATTATGCATACAAAAAACATGTCCCACGATGCACATCATGTCAAATACTTTCCAATCTTGACATTGTTAAGGCTGATACATTAACAAGACTTTGATAACCTTTATAAATACAAGAGGCTATAAAGGATGAGAAACTTTTAGTTCAAAGACAGGAATGAACACAAAGCACCTTTGCATTGTTCTATTTAGTTATTTTTCCTTTTAAAAAATAATTCTGTGAACACAAGCAAGGAAACATCATTTAAGGTCTGCCAGTGCTGCCCACTCTTCCCAACACTTTTTGACAGATCCATGTTTAACTTGGAAGAAAACTTGCCACTCAGATTCTATAAAATGAAAACTTCTTAATTAAGAATATGCAGAAGGCTACTACTTCAAAAAAGCCCACAAAATACTACACTGAGCTAAACACGTTCTTTTTAAAGAGAAAAGTTTTAAAGCTCAGCCTTCATAAAACTGTTTTATATTATGAGAAAGAGAAGCTTCAAGTGTGGTAACCAACTCCTACTCATAAAGCCATCGGATTTTCTATAATTCTCCTTTCTTTATGTGTAATACTTAATTCCAAACAGCTATCATCTGCCATTGTTCCTTATGAAACAATTCTCGCTAAACACAGGGCACTTTTGTGTGCAAAATAAGTTGGGAAGGAGATCAGAAACTGCAAAATGTGTCAGAATATTCTATGGCATGGGGGAGGAAGTAGGAGACAGGTGGTGGTAATGATACAATTAACCATAACTAAACATACTTGAACAATTCTTTTACCCCTGCCTGGGATTTACTGACAAGACTGTCCTCCTGCAAAAGGATTAAAACAAAAACTCTGAACTCTTCCAAATCATCAAGGCTCTGATGAGCACAATAACACCCTTGGTTACTGGTAAGCAGAAACAATACAAAATTCAGTGTATGTCCTGATCTACGAAGAATGTACCATCACTTTGGAAAAATGATGAAGACAGCCAGAGGAAAACAATGAGATTTTAGCCGATCTTCAAATCCCCTGAGAAAGCAGAGTAAGCCTGCTCAGCACAGCAGCAGCAGGCCTGCGGCAGGATGCTGCCACCCGGTGGGCAGGTGCTGGGTTAAGCTCGGCCGCAGACAAAGGGGCTCCGCCGGCCCATCCCAGATGGCAAACTCATTCATTCCCCGGAACGAGGGAGACTGACTGCGCCCGGGAGCACTGCGTCTCACCCACTGAATACAAGCCCTCCGTGTCAGGCAACAACCAGCTGTCTGTGAAGGAGACAAGGAGGGGTACACATGCAAGAGCTCCTGTCACATTCTTCAGAACACTAAGAATAGAGCACAGGAGAGTCCAAAGGCTCTCCTCCCTGCCAGGCAAAATCAGGGTGAAAGACTGTTTGTGTTACAGCAAGTGTAAATGCACTGAGCAGACTGACGGCTAAAACCTAGCAGAAGAAACAAAACGTTCATTAAAAGGCTAATTACTATTTTGCAGCTGACATTACTAGGAAGCCTGTTACAGTACCCTAAATTTTATAGAAAAAAAAAAACAAAAAACCAAAACTCAGAAACCTGCACTTGTATTTTACCCTGCCTGCACTGTGACCTGCACAGTTTATTCATGGAATATAATGATACACTTGGTTGAAAGACTAAGTGGTAGATTGGTGTCCAATCTCAGCTTCACAACTGTCTTCCTTTCTCTTACATGATGTAGTCAATGTTATATTGCTAAAGAATAAAACAAGAGTCTGATCTAACTATAGCAGAAAAGCAAGGGAATGTGGCTTTTTTTTTTCTTCTTTCCCAGAAGCCTTCAACAAAATAATGGAGGACTCAAAACACACAGAAAGATAAGACACTGATAGATATTAAGGTAGAACAAAACAAACTCAGATACTGTATATAAGCAGAGTGCCTTTGGCAATGTGGCAAACAGCACTACTAAGAAAAGTACTTTATCAACATGATAAAGGCATGCAAATGACTTCAAATATAAACAAGCCCAAACAAGATTCTGGAGTTTTAAGGCAGAAAACTGTAGTTAGTTGTATTTCAGTGCCACAAAAGCTGGGTAAGCAACTACAATTTTCCTTCTAGCACTTGGCTGTTATACTTCTCAGAGAAGGAAAACAAGCTTTCTCCTGCTCAAGTAACCTAAGTAAAAAATCAGGAATGATGGTAAGCTCCTGGTCACGCTGCTCTGAGGACTGCATGGCAAGAGGCCCCCCTAGTGCACATGGAGCAAAACCACACATGGATGGAGCCTGTATGCACCAAGCTTTGGACTACAGAGAACCCCACTGGGACTTCTAAAAGTTATGAGTCACCCTGAGACTTCAAAATCAATCAAAATAGCAGACTGTTTGGAGACGTGTGCAAGTGTAAAATGTAAAGTACTAAAACAAGGGATGTTAGAATACAAGTTTTAGACTCACAGTGACATCACCAGAACAAGAAGTAACAACTGTGAGGCTGGGTGTAATGTAAATACATGGTGGAGATGAACAAACCAGCTTTTCAACAATTACTTGATGGAGAAATCATTTGATAAACCCCAAGTAGGATTCTTTCAGGAAATAGAAAAATAAGCTAAAGATCCTGTAGAACTTGTGTACAATTAGGTATAGAAAGCCCAGTTAAGCAGGCAATCAATCAGAACTCAAGGAAAAGCATGCAAATCAGACATTGCACTGCACAACTTGCAGGTCAGTTGATGCATGTGAGCAATGGGTAATAATGGTCTTTGCCTACAACAGAGAACTTTGGTCTTCAAACACCCACATTTTAACTTCCTAAAAATCTGCATTCCAGCAGTATGTGATTCCATTATACAGAGATCATGACTTGCCCAGTCAAATAGGAAACATAGTAAATGTACTTTGACATAACATCCAATTATACCAATGGAAATAAACAGCAGCAATTTCATCTTCATCTCCTTCAGAGAAGGAGAAAATGTAGAGCAAAGTCAGCAGTGCTGCCAGATGGTGTAAAAGCACCATTATCCCCGACCTTGAGGAGGAAAACAAAGCCGAAGGAGCAGCTGACTAGAAAAATAACTTTTGAGTTATTCCAATCAATATGGAATGCCATCAATACCAGGGAGGAAGGATCTACAGACTTGCTAAGAAAACAAGCTGTGCTGCTGAGAAAAAGAGGAATGTTTGATCCAGATGCACTGATGCAGCATCTAACATCAGCAGCAAATATCAGGGGAGAAATTAATACTGATCTTACAGATAGACCGGCAGAAATAGTGCCATAACTGCAGTTGTTCAAGGTAGCACTGAATGCACACAGTCAAGGTCACTTTAAGTCTTTAAACCCACAACAGCTTTTGACAATTAAATCAGCCCTTTGGAGGCAAATGAAAAAGTTCAGTGCATGCTGCTTTGTCATCAGATTAAGCAACAAGAGACTGGATCAATCCGTATGTTTTAGCTAAAGGTTTATAAGAAATGCCGTATTTCAAATTTCATGAACTCAAATCCTTCTCAGTTTCAAGAAGCTGGGAAAAGTGGAGCAATAAATGGAGAAGGTAGAAGATGGTAGAGAAAGTGACTGAAATGACAAAAAGCTGCGAAGACAGAAGGAATAACTGTTTCTTAAAGAGGAAACCAGACCTCAGGCAAATACTGGGTAAATAGTTAGTAACCTTACTATTTATTATAGGTACTTACAGAAGCTTTGCATGTGCAACTTTTTTTTTTTTTGTTTTTAAGGAAGACAGTCTTCCTTGTCAGTTAATACTATAAATAAAATTGGAAAATGATTAGTAAATACGTTTCTCTTTAATGGAAATATTTTTCCTTGCAACATAGAAAAATGAAAATCTTGACTTGGTTGAGACTACAGGAGAAATGTGACCACATCAAAAAGAAGCAAAACAAAGTCTGCTGACAAATGCAAATAAATGCACAAGATAAATGACCAGAGAACTGGAGATTTGACTGACATTACAGATCTGACAGTTTTAACTACAGTGGAAGGCATATGTTTTATGACACTCACATACAATGCCTAATAGTATACCAAGATATTTACCTTGCTTTTATTTTAAAAAAAGGAAGCCGTAACAAGAAATTCTTAAAATCCTCTAGAGCATTTTCAATTAATAACTTCATGGGTAATCCAAATAAAAGTAGATGAACAGACATTAATTATCAATCACCTAGAGGCAGGCAATCTCAACTTCCCTTGTGCATTCACTATTTGGAATTTGTGGAAAAAAGCACACCAACAGAGATGGCTGACATATCACTGTGACAATGATGGATGATAACTACAGATACTTCTTTCAGAGGCTACACAGATGAAAGCTTAATCCTCCAAAACAAGAAACTAGGAGAGGCTAATTGCAGCAAAAAAAGGCAAGTGGTACAGAGAAAAGAAATTCTGAAAGAAACAGATTCCTAAATGATGAAATTGATTTAGGACACTCCTGTAGCTGGAACTATTTTCCACTGAAAACCAAGGGAAGACACCAGCTTTACATCCTCAGCTCACGTGATATGAAGAAATAAAATCTAGCCACAAGTCCCAGAAACAAAATCACAATCTTCCCATTAAGTTTTTAATTCCATATGACGTCTCTTTCTTGCAAAAGGATGTGTTCACACATTTTTAGAAATTAAAAACTGCCCAAAGCAGGTTTTTTGGTTGACAGCTCAGTCTGCCTCAGGACTCTGAATACATATAGGTAAGAAATGTGAGTAACATAATGAACCATATAAGTTCATTCTTACAGAGGATGTAGCAAACATTTTATCTGACCTAACAGCATCATAAATACAAACTTCAATTTGGGAATTTGTGACCTGTGGCAACAGAAACTCCCAGACTCAAACGTCAGACTTTACAAAAAAAAAAACCAAAAAAAAACAACCAGAGGCAAGATGCACTTCTCAGCCACTTCATATTTAAACACAGCAAACACAAATAAAACCTCCAAGTATCTGACCAGAAATAAATGCATGTTTTCAGTCAGCACCTGCTGCCCCACCAGCCAAACTTCATCTCTCCAAAGCTGGCAGGCCAGATAGATTAATTTTGAGGACCAGATGCAGCCTATAAGCTATCAAACAAGAACACTGACTTACAATAATGAGCTGTGTTTCTTCAATCAGCTCCATTAGCATGAGTCAAGTGTTACCCATTTGCAAGTCAGGGTCTCTTCCCAGCTGTATTTACATGGCTACACACTCTTGAGTATTGTTGATTCCACATTCTCTGGACGTTTTAAACCAATTTCCAAGTACCAAAACAAGTTTGCCCCAACTTTATGTGAACTTTCTGACAGTCTCAGCTTTACATAACGGCACATAAATAGTAGTAAACAATAATAATGAATTGTACACTTAACAAATTATTAATCAGTTATAAAATTAAGCATTACATTCAAATGACTCTCATAGATATTCAAGAATCCATTCTGTCTGAAGTGAAAATTGCATTTTTTGAAAACGCCAAAGATAAAAGTAGCGTAGGAATGGATTACAATCAGGTAAGCACTACTTATACAGCCTCCAATTATTCTTTCTGTACATCCACATGTACGTATTTTTTTCTCTATTATCCTAAAAACAACATCTACATAATAGTCTCACACACAGTTTAACAGGCTTTTTTTTTTTTTAATTAACCAAATAATTCTATTTCTACAAAACTTGTGTGAAGGGCCACTGTCACCCCTCCAAATTTACAGCTGCAGTAGTACTTAATGGAGTTTTCTAGAAATATTTAACATTTTCAAAGGTGGCAAGAGTTGGGAAACAGTGTAGTTGATTTAAAAACAATAACTTTTTTTTTACTAAGGGAATAACTATTTCAAAGCAGAATGTAACTTATCTCAAACGTAATTTTTTCATGAGACCAGAAGGAATCCTCAATGATTCCACAGCACTTTTATTATGTAGTCCAAAAATTTTAACATAGCAACTGAAGTCATAACAACTACAACAACAAAAAAATCAGTTGATCTGTATCTCATTCGATCTAGATTTTGTAACCATTACCTTTCCACATATCACAAGAGAGAAGACACCAAACATTGATTTAATGTTATACTACAAAATACAACATACATTCATTTTTGCCAGTATATAAAGAATTTTCTTTAGAACTGGGGGACACCATGAAGCACGTAATTTAATATTGACTCATATTTTACCCCTAGAATCTTAATGCATCAGAAGAGCTGACCTACACTAAATTACTTTACTCTTTTTAAATATAACACTAAAATATACATTTACCGCAAAAGTGGTATTTGTTTTCATTTTAAGTATAAAAATTAGCTGTAATTGAGGCTGTAAGGTCAAATAGTTTACATTCAAAAAGTAACTGGTAATTGTTTAACATTTTATTACTGTTACACATCTGACAAGATGACACTTCAATGTTAAATTAACATGGTTTTCCCCTTCACAATCAAACAAAAATCATGCAGAGAAAATGCTAATTAAGATGTTTTAAGCAGCTGATAATCAAAGTAACCTTTCCTTGACCCACATTAGGATAAGAAAACCCAGCAACAGAAGGCACTTAGGCTAGAGTCTGACCCATTTTCTCTCTAAAGCTTAAAACATGGCTGGAGAAGCTTCAAAAGGAAAAAGAAAAATTTAGCGCTAAAGCAAATTAAGGTTGTAATTTAATTCAACACCTTTCCATTTGTAAAACTAAAATTGCTCTCAAAAGCATTCCAAGTATTGACAGTAACTTAAAAATTGCAAATCTTGCAGTGATCACACCAAAGTTTGAAGTCAACTGAAGAGTTCAGGAGTTGAAAAACAGGGTTTTAAAAAAAGTTATTAACTATGCTTGCCGTTCTTTTCTGAATTTTAATCTAAACACAACAGTAGCACAGAAAGACAAATGTGTGTGATACAAATATTTACCGTGGCAGAAAGCAGTTCTTAACTTGTAGTTATCCACATTTAATAAATTCCCAGAACAGACTTCCTTACTAATACATATGCATGACCCTTACAGCTGGATTCACAGTGACCTGACTACCAGCATGCAAACTGACAAAGCATATTACAAAAGCAGGACCATAAAGCACAAGTTATTCTTACTGCCCTTCCCCCACCATGCATTTTACCCTTTGTGTTCCTTTATACTTACCATGCCCTCAAATCCAACTCTGTAAAGGTTTTTAGCACCATTGTCCCAAAGAACATATGCTGCGCTATGTGGACTTGACGCGCTCCAATCTTGGATTTCAGTCACCTATTCAGTTGTGAAAATAAGAAAATGGTTTCTAGAGCAAAGACTCAGAAGCACAATTTGAACTTGAAAATTTACTCATCTCTTCAAAATAATTACTGATATTGTAGTTTTACCAAACCTGATAAAATTTGTTCTGAAGCTGTTTTCTGCTTGATGCAAGTGTTCCCTGGGTGTGTTAAGACAGCAGTCTGAATGTATACTTTGTAGGCCTATTTTTCTTTTGTATATTTGGAGATTATCTAACTACACAAGCAGAGAACAAAATCTGAACTGCCTTGGTGTGTTCTTACCAGAAGCAGCATTTAAGAGAAACAGGATGAAAACTATTCTAATTGCTTCAATATGTCTGGTTTAACTTGCATTAGCCTGGTGGCTGTGCATTATGTTAAGAGACAGTTTTATTTCAAGTGCCAGTATGTTTAACAACAGTACAAAAGGAGAGTGAAAATGTCTTTCCCTGACATTCCTGAAATCAGGAGGCCATGCACCAAATTCTGAAAACACTTCCATTATTTAAAAAACAGGAAAAAAAAACCAGTTTACAGATTTCACTCTTATATTTATTTAAACAATGTTTCTGCTAGCTACGACCTACCTTTCCACATTTAAAAACATTTATATGCATTTATATATATTTTCAGATGTACAGGTAAACAATCTAATACAAATTTAGTACAAAAAGCAGACTGTGCAGGGTAAGACTCCTACTTTGCAAAGTTTCAGAGATTTCAATGTATTTTGACATGGGAAGGGGTAAATAATTGACATGAAAAAAAGCTGCACTTAAATATCTCTTGTTTTAAGACATTTAGACTCACTATTTCCTTTCAGTAAAATTCAAAATTAAATCCCCAAAAGTCCTAAGGCTTCAATAAATGCCTAGGATATAAAATAAGCTAAACAAGAATATAAAATAGGCTAAATATCATAGTCAGGAGCTTTTCACTTTCCTTTAAATGCTGTTTCCTTTAAATGTGTATTAAAAATAAATTCAATAAAAACCACCAGGTCGCCAAGATAGAAGGGCATCCAATTCTCAAATTTGGTGATAAAAGTCATAGTGTATTTTACACTGCCTGTTGTAAGTTCATACGTAAAACAAACCTTCATCAGTTCTCAAGGTAAATGGAAGTTGTAAAAGTAAAATATACTAATGTTATGATTAGTAACTTATTATTCCATACAATTTTCAATAAATACAAATATTTTTACTATAGCACTGCATAAAAAGCAATCCTAAACTGTCCTAAGCCAGTAACATAATACCCCCACCCAAAACTTGCTAAGCTTTTTAAAGCGGAGAAATCCCCATAATCATTATGTGAAAAACAAAACCCTAGGGTGCCAGCACTGAAAACAAAGAGCAAGAGATACACAAATGTGCTTGCCCACCAGCAGTAAGATTACAGAATGCACTGATGACTAGAAAGGGCTACTCTTGACAGCTGTTTTTATACCAGCTCTCTAGTCATGCTGATTTATGCTCAAGATCTTAATGTTGCTACAAATCAATCTTAAACAGACAACAATGACAAAAAATTAAGAATTAAAAAATTTCTGTGCTGATATTGTAAAAACTGCAAATTAAAATGTAAAAGAACTGGCTATGCTGTTCACACTCTCCTCTTTTAAAATGTTTAAGTATTACAAAACAAGATTAAAAAGTGCCCAGACAACTAAAATACGAGCTTTCATGATTATATTTTTGCTCTACAATTAAAAAGGCCACGGAGGCCATTACATGAGCAAAAAGAGGCGCAGCTTCTTATTTAAACTAGTTTTATTTTTACCTTTCCTCTACGCCCATTGCCACCATCTTGATCTTCCCATTGCCAGTCAACTCCTCGCACCACCCTGGCACCTGCAAAGATTCCTCTTGCTGTAATTTTCTTTGATTTACGTCGAGACTCCAACAATACCCTGAAGTTATTAAAAGAAGAACCCACAAATGTCAACATAATAAACAAAGTCCAAAACAAATCTTTGGGGATGGGAAGGAGAGCAGCTGAAAACAAAAATAACCCAGAAGTGCAGATTTCAGTGCATGAATCACAAAAACCCATAAACTTCCAAAATTTGATTTATAGAATGTTTATAATCAGTTTTTAATTCTAACAATTTTTCTCCAGACTTCCTACTACCAGCATTCATCTTGTAAATGCTTGCATATAGATCTGTACTTATAGTATTAAAATCATTAAAGGACAAGCAGAGCCATATAAACCCATTTTTGTTTCTCTTAGATGCACTCTAAGCCAATACTTCTGTCCCACAACTGCTCAGTCACTTTTATTCAGATTTATGCTATTAAGAGCATCTCTTTTCCCTCCTCTCTCAATTTTTCTACATTTTTTATAGCATCTCTTAGCAAATTTAAGTCAATATAGTAGCATCCATTTTTTGAGTCATATTATGCAGTTTTTTTAAGGCAAACCTCTTCTTTTCCTTCTGACTTCAACAGGACTGAAGTAGATAAGCCTTAACAGAAAGGTTCACAATTATTTAACTAAAAATAATAGAAATAATAATCTCAAAAGCTACCAATTTTCTTGTAACAAGGCTTCTTACTTCATGCCAGGGACATGTTGCCAGACAAAAGAATTTTTCAGCTGACATTTGGAATGTTTCCTGACCACTTCAGGAAATTCCTCAGCATCCTGCTAATTTTTAACATCCAGCAGATGGCACACAAGGAAAAAGTTCAACTGTTACAACCAATGCAAAGACCGCGTGAAAATATTGGCCTTTTTTTTCCTAAGAAAAATAAAAGTTATCAAAAACACAAAGTAATCTTGTTTAGAGAAGCTTCTTAAGAAGTTCTGGACCCTACAAAACAGACAAAAACCTACATACATTACTTTATTATTCCACCCATACAATATCCCAGACCTGAAAATAAAATAGTAAGAGCTTATGCTTCCCTTCATCAAACGTTCTTACATGTCTCTTGCCATTTTTCCAGTGAGACATCCCTCAAATTCAATAGCACTCTTTTGCCCTTTTCTCCTCCCTAAAATAGTTAACTTCCATAATTTTTTCCTCAGCTAAGCTTGATCCAATAGAAACAGCTCCTTGGCAGAAGAAGCTTCTTTCTAGATAAGAGCTCAGTGAAAATAAACAAAGAAAGGAAGAAAGTGACAAGATGAAAAAAAAATCCAGCAATATTTTACACAGTGTACAATCTATCTTCAAAACTATAACTAAAACTTGTACTGTATTCACCATAACCAACCTCTTAAAACTACAAAGGAAACCTCACCTTAAGAAAGAAAAAAAGTCTGGCAAGCATTCTCAAAAGCAACAAGACTTCAAAAAATAGAAAACAGATGTATTTTGTCACCCATTCCCCTTTAACTACATTAAGACAGCATCTCGAAGTCCAACTTTTAAGTCTTGTTCTGCACTCAACATTGCAATTAAGAGTAAGTTTATGACACCCATTTGGTATCTAAAACTACTGGTGTGAGTCTCTAAAAACAAACAAAAAAGCAACTAACAAAAAGTTCTTATGTTTTGATTAAGCCACTGACTTAGGTATCTGAGCCACAGTTAAAACCTTTAAGCATACTTGAGAATGTAAACACAGACCCTGTAAGACATAATTTGAGACCTCAGGCTATGTGCTCCAGCCACTTCCCTTAACTGTAAAATATCTGATTAAAGCACATCACTAATTTACAGCATACTTGTAAATCTAACTTCTCCAAGAAGAAGATATAAATGTTGTCTTATACATGTCACATTCAAATGAGTACCATATCTAAAAAAAAAAAGCTTTTCATGATTTAATGAAAGACCATTCAGAAAATATCACAGAGGTGACACCAGTGTGTAGCCTTTACACAGTGTTTTTCCATAGCTCTCCAAGTATTTAGCAGCAGGCAAATATCACTGTTCTCACTTAACTGGTAGATAAATCATGACAAAGAGGGGCTTTGGACTGAGACAAGTTATTTAAAGTCAAGAACACCTAAACAAGGACACACTAAATGCAATTTTGTTCAGAGTTCTCCACTGAGAGATGATAATAGATGCTTAAGAACATGAAAAGCGAGGCAAGAGTAGAACAACCCTTCACAGCATCTTTTCTCTGCTTCCTGTAGTGAGCAGTTTAAGCAGCTGGAGTCCAAGGATTTATTCCCAGATCATTCTGTTTTCCATAACCTTCAAGGAGGGTATTTTCCCTCAGTCTGTCCGCACCATTACCGAACCTAATTAAACCTTCACATTCAGAATTCATTGATCAATCTTTTTGTGATTACACACAGTATAATGGTAATTGCCTTTGTTTTAAAGCTGCTATATAAGACACAAAAGCTAGGAAAGCCTCACAGAGATTGAACAAAACTGAATAATCATATTCTAACTTTTTTCTGTACTCTGTTCTTTCTAAAATTTCCATGTTTTCCAAGATCCAAAGACTTATCCTAGCTATCTGTCTCCCAGAAACAGAATCGAACCTCAAGCCACTCTCTTACCTAATCCAAATTTCAGTAACCAAACGTTCAGTTTCAAAGTTAACCACAAATACCTGTTTCTACTTCATTTCACAAGTTTTACCTTTCACTTCCCGGTGTGGTAATTCTGTAAAAACGATGCCTCAAGTGATGCTTGTCCCCATGATAACAAACTGTGCACAAGTCATAATTTGTGCATTCAGCACATTTCCATCGGATGCCAATGATAGGCTGCTGTCGACAAGTATCACACATAGTCCCATCATGTTTGATACCTGTGGCAGGAAAACAAAAGAAAAAAACTAAAAACTTTGCTCCATCACTACACAGACTTCTGTTGCACATCATTATAACTTGAAACCATATACCAGAAATTTAACAATAAAGAAAGGCTGCTGCTTGTACCCTATCAGCCTGTATCACTGAGGGGAAAAGATAGTGGACTTTGCCTCGTATCTCCGTTTGGCAGTCTGTTCCTGAAATATCCTATCTTCTCTCTGCTTAAAAAGCTGAGAAGGCTATGTCTGCTTCCTTCCATCTATACAAAGGAGACAAAGAGAATGAGAAAACTTTTAACTACAAGTTAAAGAGTCAGAAATGGGTTTATCAAAATACACAGGGCAATCTATAATTTTATGTCTGGAGTACAGCTATCAACACACGTCATATCACAAAGGCTACTGTGTGTGGCAGCCTAAAAATTATTGCTTTGACTTACACACTTTGTACACTGGAAAGTTTAAGCACTTGTCTCTATTCTTTTTTATACAGGAAAAAAAATTAAACTCTCTTGGATAGATGCCAACAGCTTCATGAAAATCTGTTACCATTTTTGAAGCATTTTACTGTTATTCTGGTTTTGTTTCTTAAAAGAATGTGCCAGAGACAGACCAGATATAACCCACCAGCATGAGCTCTGCCAAGACTTTAGCCTTTACAGCCCTGCCAAGCTACAGCAGCGTGAAAATGATCCGTCACAGAGTTTCCATCCACCCATTCTAAATACAGTGAACAGCCACAAGTTTATTAAAAAAATAAAAATTCTGCCATTTGGAAAAAATTGAGCAAGAGAAGAGAGAAGCACTAGCATTCAATCTGTAGCACTAGACAGAAATGAGCATTAAGAAGCTAGAGTAACACAGAAATTTCCCAATCACTTCCCCTTAAAAAAATCCCAGATCAATTTGAAATTGAGGAAAAAGAATGGATTTTGTCCCCTCCAGAAGAGATGCTTTCAGAAATGAATGCCAAATTCACTATAAAGCTATTAGTCATTTACACCCAACAGCTGAGCCATCTGTAGCAAAGAAAAATCAACAGTTGGAAAGGCAAAGCTGAAGGAAATGCCTTCTTGTTTGATCATTTCACAGAAACATGTAATAGCTGAGGTTGGAAGTAACATTTGAAAATTGTCTCTTCCAACAACCACTGCTCAAAGCAAAGCAAACTAGAGCTGGCTGCCCGGGACCATATCCAGTCAAGGTTTTGAGCACCACCAAGAACAGACTCCACAACGCAGCATATGCAACCATCCCTAGAAAAACATGTTTCTTCTGTTTCAGTGCAAATTCCTGTATTTCAATTTGTGCCCATTGTCTCTTGCCTTGTCAAGTGACACCACTGCAAAGAGCCTGGCTCCATCGTCTTAACAACATTCATCAGGTATTTATATACACTCTTAAGATCTCCCTGAGCCTTCTCTTCTCCGGACTAAGCATCATCAGATCCCTCATTCTCGTCCTGTACCAGACACTCTTAAGACTCTTTGAAACACATTTGCAGCCCTTCACTTGAATGTCCCACTTGCTCTAGGGATTGTACTGAAGCATTTCACTATTCTTTTGGTTTCAAAGCTGAAGTCTTCGAGAGAGGATGCACTAAAAGCACCGAGATATCTTGTTAGTGTTTTTATCACCTTGTTTAAAAAGACTAACTAGTTACAGTGCTTGGGGTTGAGAGGTAGATTTGTTTTGGTGTTATTTCTAACTGATTGCTACATTTGTATTTCACATAGAAACAGAAGTTACGCATCTCTTGATTATATTCTTTTTTAATGCCTGCTGAACTTTTGGGAAGGCATTTGGCCAAGAAATACATTTATTCTTGATGTGAAAGGACTAAGGAATTGGGTGCTGTAGGATTCTTCAGCATGACCAAACAGCAGGGAAAATGGCAAAAGAGAGGTATAATCAGGAATCATGTGATACAGAATAGGTCATCTCACTGTAAACTTAAATAAAAACTAAACTTCTTGACAGTGAGGCAAAAATAGCTATGCAAAACTCAGCAAAACTTCTTTAGGAAAGATCAAGAAAAAAACTGTACAAAGATATTTGACTCAAGTAATTTTACTGACCACAGTGTCTGGGACTTAAAAAAAGAACAGTGCATGTCTGTTCTTGAAGTGTCTAATCTAAAGGGACATTTCTGTATCTCAAAGATCCTTAAACACCATAGATAGATATTGCCTTTCTTCATCCATTCCCTGACATATGGTTCCAGCAGCAACACTCACTTTGGTGCATTCCTCACCTGACCATGCAGCTCCATTCTTTCCATTACGTGAGCAAAAGGTTTTTGCAGAGCTGGGATGCAAACTGCATCAAGAAACATACCAGGCTGGAAAACAGCCAGGAGGAAAAATATTCAGCTGAACTGGTTTCCCAATCCCATTCTTGAGGTGCTGCACAACACTACTGCCATAAGAAACAAAGAACTGCAGGGCAGGAGAAGGCAAGTAATCCTGTTACAGAATGTCTAACCACTGCACCAGAGATCTGGAGGAAGAAGCAGATTTGTATGCTTCTGGTGACAGTGGACTAAGAGACCTTGAACTTTATCTGCTAAAAAAAAAGGTAAAACAAGGAACTACTACTGATCATATAATGTGATACTGAACTCTTATTCATGGTCATAATACAAACAAAATTATTTAGATCAATAATATGCGTTAAAGAAGATTTAAAAAATTTAAGTTCAACTAGGTATTATAGGTAGGTACACAAGGGTAGTAGGCTGATTTTGCCTGGCTGTCAGGTGTCCACCCAACCAGTCTCTCACTCTACCTCCTTAACAGGACAAAGAGTGAAAACAAAATGAAACAGCTTAGATGAAGCTAAAAGTGAAATTATTTACCAATCGCCATCACAGGCAAAACAGAGATTTGACTTGGGGAAAATTTATAGCTAACTTAAAAAAAAAGAAGAAGGTGAGGAAAACAAAAACTAAAACACCTTCTCCCTCTACTTCACTGTCTTTGCAGAGACAACTGCATTCCTTCATTCCAAACTCCTATCTCCCAGCTTCTTCCCAGGGTAGATTAAACTCACATTATCTTTTTGGTTGGAAAAAGCCCTGAAGACCATCGAGTCCAGCCATTAATACCACCAAGATCACCACTAAACCCCATCCGTAAACACCATGCCTACACATCTTCTACATACTTGCAGAGATGGTTATTCAACGACTCCTCTGGGCAGCCTGTTCCAGTGCTTGCCAACCCTTTTGGAACAAATGGGGAACACAGGGTCAGTCCATAACAACTTTTTTCTTGCCTCATCATGGGTCCTCTCCACAAGCTTTATTCCTTCAGGGATGCACTCTTTGAGCATGTGCTGCATTGAGGGACCCTGCTCCACTGTGGCCCTCCATGGGTGGCACGAGGACAACCTGCATCACTGAGGTGTCCATCTGCTGGTTAACCATCCACACACCAAAACTCAGCACTGAGGACCTACCTGACAGTGGCACTACAGATACTCAGGGGGCAGGAAGGAGACATTATGTCCAGAGTTTCTGAATAGCCTGGTTCTACCCCAGAGGACTGAAGGCTCATCAGCACTGGGATAACGTATTTCAAAAAGCAAAAGCAGTTCATGCACTCCCAAGCCATCCGTGATGTAAAACAAAGCACAGAACGTAAGAACAACCAGGAGACTACATCAAGCGTAGGCTCTGGAGCAAAAGTAAAATCCTGACTAAAATCCAAAAGCAAAATCTGCCACATAAACTCTTCCCCTCTTCAAGGCTGTTTAAGAAAGCTTGAGAAACACAAATGTTACAAAGTTTATATTAGGAAAGAAAGCCTTCATTAAACTACTGGAATAAAATGAAGTGCCATAAAAACTTCAAAATTCAAACAGCAGCCAACAGCTGACGAGCTGTGCACCAAAAGGGCACTCTGGCTCTCTAAAAAGAGATAATGAAAAAATTAAACTTCTAAATATTCTTCAAAATTTTCTAGAACAAGGTTATTTCAAAGTGAAACAGGTTTTGTGTCGTATATACTTTAAAAACCAAAACAAACCAGGAAATGAGAAGGGTTTCTTTTACCATACCTAGTTACCTTCAAATAACCACTTTTCCCTATGTCCCTTCACCTTAGGTACACCATAAAATCCAATATTTCTGGTGTCCACTTGTCATTAATGCTTTTTACTATTCTACTTTCATATTAGTTTTCTACCTTAATGCCACACCTTATTTTCACTTTTTTCATCTCTTCCCAAATCCTCCCAGGATTACCTAGCCCTCCATTCCTCTGTCACCACTCATTTATACATCAATTTTACAGCCCTTCACAAGTTTTTGAAACCCATGCTCACTCTTACAGCTGTGAAAAGAAACAAAAGTGGTGTTGCTCAAATTGCTATTTGAATTTGTTACAAATTGGTTTTTTGTACTGAAAATAATTAGATGGCAATATACAGCCGTCCAATAAAAGGATTTTAACAGTAAAATCAGATGTACAAGGGGCATCCACATTCACTCACTGTTAAACAGAAGACACCAGTAGTGATTCCACTTCTCAGAACAAACAAAATCTGGTTTCCAATAGAGTCTTTACTCTCTACAGAACTGTAATGAACTAAAATCCCTTCATACCATAATGACAATACTACCATCAGGTAAGGGATACCATAAACAACTTAAAAATTTGATTTATATACAGCCCAATATAAAAAGCAGTAACAATGTTTTGTTTTTCCTATTCCTTCACCCCAGACCATTTTTACATTACAGCCAGACTTCAGGTAAATTGAAAACAAAAAATTCTTAGAGATAACCAGTTAGACTCTGAAAAACTGCATGAAAACTCCAATGAGTGTTCCCACAAAAATAACTCTTCTACTAAATACACCATCTGGAAGTAGCCAGCTGACCAATATATTACAGATACAAAATGCCAGACTTGCTAAACCATGTGTCCTATCTTGTAAGGGAATCACAAGATACACAGGAAGGGAGAGGATTATCGTGTAGGAGACATGGGGGAAGGGCAGGGAGAACAAAGAACACGTTTATTTAAAAAAACAGGCCTCCCAAGTACCACTACTCAGAAAGCTATTATTTTTTTTAATTTTTGGGGGCTCCTGTAGATATTTACAAGTAGTCACTAAAAAAATCTTGACAAAGACAACTTGCTGAAAATTACATTTGATATCCTAAAAGCAAAAACAAATAAACAAATATGCAGGATAAATCATGGGTGCTCTGTCTTTTAAAATGTTTTGACATGTTTGACTTCGTGATCAATTATGCCCCTTTTCAGGTACAAAAACCTATGAATACAATACAGAAAGCCACTCATCTCCTGCAGATAGCACTCAGATTTTCAGTATTACCAGATGACAGCACATTATGCTTTTCACACTGCACTGACGCACACTCCAGCTGGGGGATAATTCTGTATCAAGATTTCCATTTCCTGACTCCAGCCCCTCCGCCACCTCCCTTTATTCAAACACAATCTGGTAAATTCTTTCAGCAGGAAAATAATATTGTTACTTTGAACCAACTGTATAAAAAAAGTAAATGAATGACAAATGAATTCTGCTCTATAGAAAGCAAATCTTCATTAAGAGAATAAACAGAAAAAGTTTCTGTATTGCTCATGGCTATTATGTGAACATAGCCAGATGTGCTTTCTAGAAACGTGCTACTTGTCTGGCCTTTAGCTCAGGTAAAAGACTGCCTTACTTTCTAAATAAAAAGCTTGGATTTATAACTTTCTTGCCTCTCTTCAGCAACTCAGAAAACAACTCCAGATTCTTTTCCAGACCACTAACAAAAGAGGGACACTCAAGACTTGTAGATCCTGGCAAAAGTCTACTTCATAGAAAAAACAGGATTTATCTGCAAGTAACTGAACAACCACACTGCACTGCTGACGTTTCACATCTGACCACTTTCTCAATTGAGGAGCCAGCAGCAGGACCTACCTGAAGTTTTACTTCCATGTGAAATTTTGATTCTTTCCAAATCCTTGGTTTACCAATCCCTCTCAAGTGCTCTGACCCACGTAAAGCAATGTGGGCAATGTAAATATGACCACAGGACAGGGCAGCTAATATGGCAAGCCAGGTAGACATAACCAAAACAACCCCAAACTTCGTATCACAAGTCCCTCATGACCCAGATGACTATATCTGGAGCAAAGAATTTATAAGACATTCTTCACGTAAATGAGTTTTTATTTTAAGAAGACTATCCTAGTATCTTAGCACTAAGGCTATGAAAGTTTTCTAAGATGTTAACATAGTGTCACAATCCTGGTAATAGCCTACAACCACTGAAAGACAAGAACAGTTTATCTTTTACATCTATGAAGCATAGTTCTGGCGCACACATATATACGCACATAAATTAATCAAACTCAACTTGCCTTTTTTAGAATGACCTCCAAACATTACTTTTATAACACTTTAAGTTCCTGATGCACCACTACTGTTCCTGGCTGCACAGGCCTCAAACCTAAAGCAGCAACTCCGGCTGCAAGCACCACTTCTAAGAACTTACAACCAAGACTAGTTTTGAATACATAATAAAAAGAACTCCCAGCAATAACCAATTTTTATTTTTACTATTTTACTTTTATATTTATTTTCCCTATAGACTTATACTGTGACTGTAAATTCATGAACTAGAGATTTTTTTTTCATTTTAAACTCTTAAGAGCCATGACACACACACTCCACTAAGTATCACCAAACAAAAAGCCACCCCATGCTTTATAACATTTCCTTGCTCAACATCATCATTAATACTACCACAAGAAATTTCTGTTACCTAATCCAAATTACATTAATGTCCCTAGAGAAGTATCAAACTATCATCCAAAGTCAGTCACTTTAAACAATGGACAGTCACCACCATGGAGATAAAACAAATCATTACCAAAAGGTGAAGAAGGGAAGTGACTTAGACAAGACTACAAAGTGAATCAGCAGTAAACGGAGGACTTCAGTCCAAACTGACAGCACGCACCTTAAATCTATTAACTTTGTCCTTTCGTTACAACTACTTTACAAAATTCTACTCTTCCTAGCTCCAGGGAATAAAGACCTCAAAAGTAATTCCCTCTAGCAAAAAGCAATCCTGGGTACTTCCACACAATAGTTCCATGAAGATGAGGATGATGTTCGCCAGAAACCTCAGGAAGAGAAATACCTTTTTGCTAAGCCTGACAACAGCAACGTGTGTGACACAACATACACAGTTTTATCTGAAACAACTTAAAATTCTAATACAAAAGTATAAACAGAAATTAAAATCAGAAGGAATAAAACAAGAAACGGAAATAAAAATATGACAGTTTTAAAACTGAACATTGAGTCTAGGCTTCCAGATACAGTTAAGAGGACACCATCTGCTTGCAAATATGTCAGGCAGGGCTTGAACAATGAGCATTCGAGGCTCATATGCAACATTTATGCATATGCTTCACTTCTAAGCAGAAGCAGTCCTACTGGTTTCTACAGGACATCAAACACAGGTAAAAGTTTCTAAGCATAAACATCTGCAAGACAAGGACTGGCAACTTGAAAGACTCCTCTTTCTTGTTTCGAAGTCCATTGCAAAAGGATTTTCAAAAAAACCATCATCATCATCATGCTAGCTGAGAGGAAGATACCAAGTCACTGAAAAATTAAATCCATCTCAAAAGGTAACCATGCAATATTTGGGGTTCTTTCCTTAGCAAAGTTTTTCGTAAATAGTTAGAGTGAATTCCATGATTCTGTCTCCTCAAAACTCTTTTAGCTTTAAGTACTGCTATAATTTTCCTTGCTGTCACACTACACATAGCTGGCACAAAGATGGTCTCTCCATCACATTCTAAATGAAAGACATATAACAAAAGAATACAGCTCAAGCGCCTCAACAAATCAGTGCAAACACCTCATTACTGAGGCAATCCTGACTGGCCCAAAAGTCATCTCACGATATTTCTGATCAAACTTAACATATCTATATTTTTCTCCGTGAGTTTTCACTGTAAAAACAGGTGCTAAAATGAACATTTCCCTGCAGTGTTTGCAACACTAACACTGCCGCATAATGTCAGTGCAGATCAAATTCCATTGTCCAAAATGACAGGATTTAAAGCATAAATATCAAGCGGCTAAGTAATTAAAAGAATGAACTCATGCACTTCTTTTCCTCCCACTACCTTTACTATTTTACAGCAGCCCTGGCAATACAGATAAAAAGCAATGTGCAGATTACAGGCACAAAAAAACAGTATTTCAACCACTTAGTATAACATTTACAAAAAAGGTAGTACACATCTCTTCAGCAATTATCCCTATGCTTGATTCAAGGATGACTGCCAGTATTTTACAAAACTGCTCCGAAATATAAATTCAAGAAGTGGGGATCGGGGCGTGAAAGCAAACCTATACCTTGATGTACCACCCTCTCCCCAGCACAACAGGAGCCTGTTGTCTGTGGTAGATCACTTTTGCTTTGTCTACGCCAATTTAGCGGTCCCGAGATGCGAAAAACGCTAATCACTTGTTTTTAAAATTTAAAAAATTTAATAGTAATAAAATGGCTATAAAAATAGTAATACAATTAAAGGAACCATAATTTGGACAATTTGAATTAGGACAATATGAGACAATAGAAACAAAGAGTTACAGACGTCCGGGTACCCTTTTCTGTGCAGCACAAGCCCGAAAAGGGACACCCCTCCACAAAGCATTAACTCTAAAAACAATAGCCCGTTGCATATTCATACACTTCATACATGATGCATAAACTTCATTCAAATACAGGATTCTGTCTGGTCATCGTCAACTTCTTCTTCTGAATCCTAAAGCGCCTTCGAGGCGGGAAGAAGTTCGTTTTTTCTGATAAGAGGGCAATAAATTCTTTTTCTCTGAAAGATTTAAGTGTCCTGTGGCTGCTATCTCGCTGCAAGTCCTTTCTTTAAAAAAAAAGTATCCTACAAAGCATAGTTCCTATTTTAACTTTTTTTTTATAGCCTAAAACTATATTTAACACACTACTTAAGAGAATGAATACAGCATTACTTTCTAACTCAACACATATAAAATTCGTTTTAATATTTGCGAAAAGCCAATCATAAAATATGCATTTTTCACCTGGGACAACTTCTGTCCCCGCGGCCCCGCGCTGTAGATTTGGCCCAAGTTTGCGTGTACACACACACACACATACACACAGAGACACACGGACGCGCACAGACAGACACCCACGCCCAGGGAGTGGGAGGAGGAGGGTGCCCGGCTCCCCCCACCCAAATCCAAGGCAAAGGCGCACCTCTAAAAGGGGAAGGACGGGCGTGATCCGCTCCCCAGGACGGGACCCCCAGCACCCCGGGGTGCTGCCCCCCGGACCCAGCACCGTGGGGGTGGAGGTGCCTCTATTCCCTCCCCGCTCACCGGTGGGCGCGCTGTCGAGGATGCGGAGGTCGTAGGCCCCGGAGCAGCGGTAGTTGGCGGCGGTACCGTTGTCCCACACCACGACCACCTCCTCGGGGCTCTCGAAGCTGCGCACGGTGCCCACATGGCCCTCGCCGCCATCCTGCTTCCCCCACTTCCAGTCAGGGCCGCGGACCACCCTGGCCCCGACTCCTTCCACCATCACCCGGTTGTTCCGCGAGCTGCTCATCCCGGCGGCGGAGCCCTGGGGCGGATGGAAGGGGCGCGCAGCCCGCAGGCGGCGGAGGGGGACCCCGATGGGGGCGGCTACCTCGGGCGCCGGGCGGGAATCTCCGTCCGGCTCTTCTCCTTGCTTGCTTGCTTGCTCGCTCGCTCGCTCGTTCCCTCGCTCCCTTCCTTCCTCACTCCCTACGCGCCCATTCCCCGGCCCCAGCGGCGTCCCCCGCCCGCTGCCACGGCCAGCCCCGCTCCCGCCGCTACATCCGGGACCTGCGGCCGCGACTGCGCCGGCTCCAGGGAGACAGGCGCGCCCGCCCTCGCCCCGCCGCGGTGCGCATGCGCCGCAGCCGCGGCGGGCGCGTCGCTCGAGCGCCCCCTGCGGAGCCGCGGCAGGCACTGCCGCGCTCGCCCTGCCCTGCCCTGCCGCGGCCCGGCCCCGGCGCTGTGCCCGAGGGAAGGGCCGGGAGCAGAGGAGCCAGCCGGAGCTGTTCTTCCCGGGCTTCGCCAGGTCCCCAGCCCGGCCATTCCTTCTGGAATCGCGGCGTCCTGCCCCTGAGGGCTGTGGCGCCGCCCCGCCCGGCCCTGAGGTGATGATGCGGTGACCGAACCGCCCGCCTCCTTCATCCACAAGGTGCTCCTATCGCCTATGCTTCAGTGGCAGAGGGATTATCAATTCAATTGTATCAACTAAGTCATGAGCGATCTACCTTAGGTAAACCATAGAATTATTGAATGTTTTGGGTTGGAAAGGTCTTTGATGATCATCTGGTTCCAACCCCCTGCCATGGGCAGGGGCACCTTCCATTACACCAGGTTGCTCAAACCAATCCCCATACAACGCAACTTTGAAACCTTCCAAGGATGGGGCATTTTATGAATCTACAATTCTATGATTCTAAACCTGTGTACTGGTTTTCTCATTTCAGATTTACTTTTGTGTCCTCACGTCCCATTTTCTTTTCAAACTGTGGATGTGAGGCTTGTGTACTACCGAGGTGAGGTTGGTGGGGCCAGACTTTTGTACCCAGGAGCATTTTAAGCTGGTGTTCAGGTGCTCCAGTCTGCCAAAGGGAGGAATCAGTACCTCTACCTTTCCACCTCGGAGGATTCTTCACAGGGGATGTACCGGCTCAAACTTTGAGCCAATACCTGCAATGCAATTCTTCATAAACGACCCTCTTTGTAAGCACTCTCATGACACTCGAGGATTTCCTTTAACTCCACACAACCTTGCTAATGTTTTATAGAATATGATTCTTCATTTCAAAAATGGTCCTCCATTGCTTTCGTCTCTCCTTTTTCTTATGTCGTCTTTTTAAAAGCATCTATCCTAAAGGACAGACAAGTCTGAAACAGACAAAAGAAAACTATTTCTTAGTCAAATGGGATATGGCTGAAAAAAGGCAGCCCAACTCCCTTATGTTGTGGATATTTTTACTGCTTCTGTTCTTTTTCCACCTTTGTGGTTCTTAATACAGTTAGAAGAGTCTATGAGGTCATCTCTTGACTTCTTTTGTGTAGTTTTTTACAAAAAGTGTAACACAGCAGAATAATATGAACATGTAACCACCAGGCCACCACATTCCTCACATAATTTGTTCCTTCTCAACCCCTGCTAAGGCTAAAGAATGTTACCTCAAACATGATGATGTGTCCTGACAATAGGTAATCCCAAGCAGTGTCTGATTTCTGCTCCTGCAGTGGAAAACTTGAAGTCCAGCAGATACCACACAGTTGCCAGGCAGTGTGGGTTTTATGGCAGATGCTTCTCCTTGAACAAAAGCTACCCACAGCTTGTACTAGCTTATTACATTGGTACATGGCAGGATTTCTCAGAAATTCTGGAGGTTTTTTGATGTATCAAAGGATCTAGCTGGGCTCTTTTGCAAAAAATTTGCCCATCTGCCTCATTCTACTTTTTCGTGCTTTGATAGTTGTGGAAAAATATAAATGTATTTGTAAGTATAAATTTCACATATGCCTAAGGATAACTCAGAGCATGTTTTTCTATTACTCTCTGGTACAGTTAGATTAAAAAGGCTTTTTGTAATCAGGAAAGGTATGCCAGAAATAACTAATAAAGTCTGAGATCAGAATTAGTTCTCCTGGAGAGAATCTGAGAAGCTCATCCCTTACATTATTTTTTCCCCAAAGGCTATATTCTAAATTACAGACCTTAAGAGAATCTGCTGCTGCTGCAGTTCAGCAGCAATGCATGTGGGTAGATATTATCCAGGAGCTTCTTCTCTCCCAAGTATCCTTCTGACGACTCATCCTCTGTCTATCACAATAACCCGTGCCTTTCCTCCTACTCACCTGCTTTTTCTACCAGATGATTTACTTGCAAAAACCAGAATCCCTAAGGATGCCTGGATCATTTCAGAGGTGTCTTAGACACAAAAGAACATAAGTAACAACTGGAACCCAGTATCTATTGGACTGAATGAGACTGCTCCCTTAATAGCTGACAGGGAGTTCTTTCCCAGCTCAAAATGCAGAGCCTTGTACTACTTTTGTTTGAGTGATAGAAAAAAAAGGCTGGATAGACTGGCTGATGCATTCACGTGCCACTGAGTACATGACTAATTTTTGTACTCTAATCTCCTGTCATTTCTACTCCTATATGGCCACAAAATTGTAAAAGGTGCAAAATTGTCTTTGGCTACATGATTCGGTTCTCCAGAGTCCCAAATATTTTATTGTATTATCTCTTTGAATCAAATTTTATATTCCATATTCTGAGAACCTGTTTCACCAACTAGTAAAGAAAAAAAATATGTTTAGCTCTTAAATACTTCATTTCAATTAGCCTTCAAAATAAGCAGTAAATACTGTTTTCAGATGGAGATTTAAAAAGTGACATCAGGGCATAGAAAAAGGATATAGTTTTGGGTAAAGATTTTCAAGTTGTGTTGGACAGTTAGTGGTCCTATCTTGATATTTTTCTGGTATCAGCCACAAGAATATACAGCAGCATTAGTGCTAGAATAATAAGCAAGAGAATCTAATTCTGAGTAAGATTCTAATTCTGAGAAGACTATTGGAGACTCACAGAAGAGTGTAGATAGAAGAATCAGAATGTAATAGCAAGAGGAAGAAGAGAGATTCAAGTTTTGAAAAGAAGCTGAACTAAGATAAGAAATAAAACAAGCAAAAGTATACACAAGATAGAAATTCCCTAGGAAGTTGGGTCCAATTAACATATTGTGACAAGAAAAGTGACAGACACCGCATTTTCAGATATGTGTCAGCATTTTCTTTAGAAACTGGGAAACTAGCCACCGTAACACCTTAAGGAAAGAAATAATATTCATTTTTCAGTTGAAAAAAACCCTTGTAGGCTTAAGGCCTCTTGTGAGGCAGAAGGAGCTAGCTCCTTGGCTGGCTGGTTGTACACAGAATAAATGCACACGGATTTGCAGTTGTCTCTAACAAGTCTCTGGTCCCTCAATAGGACTCTTTTCTTCTCCTGATGTATGCTGAGAGCTTCTCTTATCTCCTAAACTTGCATTTGCCCTTAACTGCACAGAACAGCCATTATACGGAAGAAGAGAGGGAGAAGGAAAGGGGATAGGAGAGGAGGGGAGGGGAGGGGAGAGGGGAGGGGGAGAGGAGGGGAGGGGAGAAGGGAGGGGAGAGGAGGGGAGGGGAGGGGAGGGGGAGGGGAGGGGAGGGGAGGGGAGGGGAGGGGAGGGGAGAGAGGAGAGGAGAGGAGAGGAGAGGAGAGGAGAGGAGAGGAGAGGAGAGGAGAGGAGGGAGGAGGGAGGGAGGGGAGAGGGAGGGGAGGGGAGGGGAGGGGAGGGGAGGGGAGGGGAGGGGGGGAGGGAGGAGGGGAGGGGAGGGAGGAGGAGAGCGAGAGGAGAGAGAGGAGAGGAGAGGAGAGGAGAGGAGAGGAGAGGAGAGGAGAGGAGAGGAGAGGAGAGGAGAGGGAGAGGAGAGGAGAGGAGAGGAGGAGGAGGGAGAGGAGGGAGAGGAGAGGAGAGGAGAGGAGAGCGAGAGGAGAGGAGAGGAGAGGAGAGGAGAGGAGAGGAGAGGAGAGGGAGAGGAGAGGAGAGGAGAGGCAGAGGAGAGGAGAGGAGAGGGGGAGAGGAGAGGAGCAGAGAGGAGGGAGAGGAGAGGAGTAGGAGAGGAGAGGAGAGGAGAGGAGAGGAGAGGAGAGGAGAGGACTGAGCCCTGAGGAACACTGCTGCTGACCAGTAACCAGCCAGATGTGATCCCATTCACCACAACTGCATGAGCCCTGTCCTTCAGCCAGTTCTTCACCCAGTGCATTGTGAGCCAGCTCTTCCCATGTTTGGATAACTTGTCCAAAATGATGATGGGAGGGACAATATCAAAAGCCTTAATAAAATCCATAAAAACTGCATTCGCTGTCTTTCCTTCAGCCAATAGATGTGTGACTGTATCATAATCAAATTGGTTAAACAGGACTGTCCCTAGTGAATTCATGTGCTCACACTGCAGGTAATTTAATCTATCAGTCCTCAGATTGGGGGAGAAAATGCAATCTAAACCATCAGTACTAGAGCTGGCAGATAATTTATTTATTTACTTTTCAGGTCTACAATCTAAAAACTATACTTATAACCCCCCTCTAACCTAGGACCAGTAGAAGAATGGGACTATGGGGTTTTTTCCACTATTCAGACTGGCAGAGCAGTAATGCCTTAAACTGCTGCATCATGAGCAAGCAAGGCTTATCTGTGAAAGGCTTATTTACAGAGTTGCTGGCCCTGTGAGACAGTGCTTGCTTTGAACACCTCAGGTAGTCATGGCAGAACAGTTGAATCAGAGGCTGGAGGAAGGGAATCCACAGTGCTTTAGGCAAACTCACTCTAATTGCAAAGTCTCATTCATATTCATGCAGTGTAGGAATTTGGATGTGCAATATGAGCTAGTGAACAAGTTCTCTTCTGGCTACCCAAAATTATGTATATTGCTGATTCAATCCCCCAGCTGGTGATTATGGTCTTCCTCACCATTTTCTGCCATATTGGAGCAATCCAGTAAGGGGCCAAGAGAGAAGACCTCTGGTTTGTGCAGAATTCAATGCTGTGCATACCCTGTAGCCTCCTTGATTTTGTTGGAAAGCAAACACTTTTGTAGGAGTGACTTTCTGTAAGAGCAGCTGCCACCCTTCTGAAGGGTAGGGCAACTCTCAAGACAACTCTCATAGAGTCACAACTCTCATAGAAATGGGACCTTGGAGAACATCCAGCCCATGCTCCTGTCCATCAAAGCCACAGAGAAAGCTGCTTGTCCAAACTGCCTGGCTGCCTTTCAGATCTGCAAAATGTCATGATCCAGCAGGAAATTCTAATATAAGTATTTGCCTGGATTGAAGAGAGGCTTTGATGGAGGTTTTTCTGGACTGTCTTCTTTGATTAAAGCTGAACTTGCAGTGTAGTATCTGGAACACATAATGGAAGCAGACCACAGAAAGGGAACTGTGGTATCTGGAACACAGAAAGGGGACTGTGCCTTTTGCACAGGAAAGAATTCTATACAAAAGTCTTGCTTTTATACATTTCAGAAGAAAAAAAATCTCAACTTCTTGGAAAGATACTTTTTAACTTGTAGAGTTTCGAGGTTTTGTTTATGATCTTGTACAAATCCTGAATTCTTAGAACTTGTCACGTGAAGAGTATATATAAATAGCTGCCTATGAATTGAGAAAGAACATCTAGTTTGGATACAACGAGCAGACTGCAGTTTTCTTTTTAAATTACAGAGGTAGAGCTTATCAATTTATACTGATCTGAGTAAAAAAAAATCTGCTTCCTTAGTTCAAGACTATATTTTAGTACAAGCATGGTTTTTTTTAGTCCTCCTCCTGAAAACTGAAAGCATTCTAGATTTTAATTTTCTGGTTTTGCCCAAAAAGGATTTTATACCACAGTTCTTTCCAGTGGACAAAAGTAATAGGAAAAAATGAGGAAAAAGGAAGCAACTGTCTTGCTTTTATTGAAATTATCTATTCTTTGTGTAACTAAATCGAGTAACTGAGGAAGACAGACAGAAATATTGGCAAATGAGATAAAAAAATACTGTCTTACTGGAAAAAAAATTGCCCCAAACATATTTTTTTTGTGTGATGAAAAGTATGTAGCCCCAGAAACTCCTGGTCTGATAAACATGACACTTCTAAGTGAAAATGTACATAATGTATATTTGGAACCCTAAGTACCAGTTAGGAACTGCAGGGCATATCCTGTTTTCCGTGGTATAGTGTTAAAACAACCCTCATTCCGCAGCCTCTGCTGCCATCGCGTGGCCGTGAACCATCTCATTAATGCTAAAACTCACCCGTCGTCTTCACTTGTCGCACTCTTTATTTCCTCTGCTTTGTTTACCAGTATCATTACCCCGTCACAATCCAATTTTCTTCCTCAGTTTTCAGAAAGTCATGAATAATTGGCATTGATTTTTTTTCCTAGTTTCTGCAGATTAAAATATTTTTAATGTCAGGTAGTGAGCAAGTTGTCATGCACCAGAGCAAATTGCTTTGGTGGGTTTGGTTTTCACTATGCTATTGGCATCCTCTATGAAACTGTTAATTAGAACAGATGTATTAACCCACAAAGTCTATGACACTGGATTTTTTTTCCAAGGAGTTTTATCTCTCTCCTTTTCTAGTAAAAAAAAACACCTTAGCAAAGAACAGAATAAAAATACATAATTTCATTTTCCTGCTGTGAGACAGAAGCACTCCTACGAAGATCTGCTAAAAAAAGATTTTTTTTTTAATGTAGCAAAAAACCTCAACAAGTTGAAAAAAGTGTTTTAGGATAATAATAATAATGAGCATCCTGGAATCTTCTTTCCTAGTTAAGGTTTTAAGTTTTACTGTGCTGAACTCTTTTGAGTGGAGAGAAAACAAGAAATCTGTGAAGTTAATCCTGAAGTTTTAAATATTCAAAAATAAAATAAAATAACTAAAAATTATGTAGCAATCTAGGGCATACACACTACAATACCACATACTGATGTTTGCACAAATTCTCCTACTTTAGCACACCTTAGAGGATTCAAAAATGTATACTTACCTGGTATTTCCAAGGGTTTAGCCAAATATTGTTGTTTAATTTATAGATGATTTTTAAATTAGGTGATGCATTGCAAGGAGGGATTAATTTCTTCCTGGTATTGCATTTCCTGATTGCAAAGATTGTAAAGAAAGTACTTACTTGAAATTCTAAGATGTAATCAGAACCAGCTAGGTCATATTTTTAGACTGATAGGAAAATAAACCATCTCCACAAGTCATCAAGATATTTTAAGAATGTTCCTACTTTATGTGCATGATAATTTTTGTTGCAATCAATGGGCCAATCGTGTGCATATAGTGTCCTGTGTCAAGTGCAGGTTTGTCTTGAGCTACAAAGGCATTCAATATGCACTAAGTAATGCCTGAAAGATGACTTCAGTACCAAAAAATACCTCTGTTTAATTTTAACAATCCTCCAAAATAGTAACAAACATTGAGCAACTCATGCAGAATCTAAATTTTCTATGTCACAAGAAATTTTCTGTCATATTTTTTGTCATAAGAAAATTGTTCCAGTCACAACATTGTGTAATCCTAAATTCTAAGAAGTAATATTTGCAGTACACTGTGACAGACTTGTTGAAATCTGCATTTATCTAAAACATGGCTAGAAATTTTTTAAAAATTAAAAATTACATTTGTACACAATTCTTATAAATAATCTTCACTGTTAAAATGCTAAAGAAAATCTAAGAAATTGCCTAAAGGAAGAAGATTTATTGAGCTTATTTCTGACTCCATTGAATTCAGCTGGTGCCATAGTGCTGATGTACATAGAAAAAGTTTACCAAAAGTATACAGAAGTTGTTTCATTTTGGAGGGAGGTGTTACACGATTATAAAGCATTCTAAGATTTTTTGGTCTTTTGTGTGAAATACAACTCTTTATCCTTTTGTGATAACCACTTCTTTGAAGTGATTATGAAGGTATGAAAACAGGTAAATAAAACTGAGAATGCTTTACTGCAATAAATCTTTCTTGAAGACAGGAAGAAATTTAACATGGATTCAACATCCAGTTCTACTGTGCTCTTTCAAAAATTCTCTAAGTTCTGTAGCAGCTTCTGTTAGTATTTTTAATGAAAAAAATTGATAAGACAAATGTCCTCAATATAGTTGCTCACTTTAAACAGTCCTCTATTAACCACGATTTTGTATTTAGCAGTTTGCCAGCTGTAGTCAAAGGCAGGGAGCTGATTTAATGTAAATCAGATCCTGCAAGAGTCATCCCAAGGGAGACAAATATTGAGCAGTCTTCCTGTTGCAAAAGCTGTTAAATGTATCTTCAGTCACACAAACAGAGAGCAAAACAATATCTGCTAGGCCTGATGAATTGACATACATTTAATGGAAGGAAACATAGTTAAGGGAAGAAGATAAATTATCATAGAATCATAGAATGGTCTGGGTTGGAAAGGACTGTAAATATCATCTAGTTCCAACCCCCCTGCCACAGGCTGGGACACCTTCCACTAGACCAGGTTGCTCGAAGCCTCACCCACCCTGGGCTTGAATGCCTCTAGAGATGGCACATCTACAACTTCTCTGAAATCTCTGAATCTACCCTCATCCAGTTTAAAGCCATTCCCCCTTGTCCTACCACTACAAGCTCTTGTAAAAAGTCCCTCTCCAGCTCTCTTGTAGCCCTCCATTAAGCACTCAAAGGCTCCTTTAGGTGTCCCCAGGGCCTTCTCTTTTGCAACTCCTGTTTCAGAAGTCTGTTCTCTCAGTCTGTCTTCAAAGGTCCTCCACGCCTCTGATCATTTTTGTGGCCCTCCAACAGGTTCACATCTCTGTGCTGAGGACTCCAGAGCTGGATGCAACACTCCAGGTGGGTTTTCACGAGGAAAAATTAGAGAGGGAGAATCACCTCCCTTCCCTGCTGGCTACACTCCTTTTGACACTGTCCAGGATGTTGTTGGCCTTCTGGGCTGCAAGCAATTGCCAGGCCAAGTTGAGTTTCTCGTCCACCAACATGTCCCAAATAAGTTCTTTTTGAATCCTTTGTTCCTTCCAATTTTACCATCATCAAGGGCGGAGAAATATCCCTTGATGGAGTGAAGAGAATCACCATGGAAGAAAAATATATGAATGCATGGGAATATGAAGATAATAGCAAGAGTAGCAAAGCTTAAGAAAGGGACAACAGAAGCAGCCCTTCCTAATGCCACAATTATTGATTTTTTCACGAGCACCGACAGTACAAATGCAAACACAGCCTGGCTTTTTCCATCTGAAATTTGAAGAGCCTCCAACACAGAGCATTTTCACTGACTTCATTCATATTTTAAGGAAAGACAAATTAATAATATGCATGAGGAAGTATTGAGAAATGCTGGATTGAGTTTTTCAAATGCACTTTTTTTCTCTCATTTCCTTGCTGATAATAAATATCACCAACACTGGATGCCTTTTCCTTAATGGAAAACTTTTCAGATATTTTATGCATGGACTTTGCACTTTTTAAGTATCCCAAGATATTTTATGCTGACACAAAGATATTTTCCCCATTTTGTTAGATGAATACTAAAGTTAAACAAACATTAAAAGAATATAATCAAACAGAACCTTGAATTTAGAACTCTAAGGTTAAAAGTCACTTTGCCCCTCCACGGAGGTACTGCTCTGAAATCCATTCTAAAGAACTGCAGTGGGGCCAACTTGCAACTGCCTATTGGAATGTCAGTAAGAACATAATGATTCTGTCCCAAACCCCAGATGATCATAGAACCACCTCCCTAAACAAAAGATAACATAAACATAGTGCAGACTTCTAGTGATAAAAGCAAGTCAGACTGTGACTCTTCAATTGCTTCTGTCAATTATTATCTATTGCTCAAGCAAGACAAATTGGGAGACAATATGAAAGAACAGTCCTGTGCCCTTTCGCTTCTGCTTAATCTATAATCCATTAGTAGTGGGTTGAGGCAATTGTTTTATGAAGCACTTTGAGAGAAGAGAGCATATTGCAAACAGGAACTCTCTCTGGGAATGTGGACTCTTTTTTCTCTCAAAAAAAATCCAGTAAGTGTTCAAAACACCGTAGAGACCACCTCAGTTTTTTCACTGGAAGTTTTTTACACATGTACACATGCACAATTTGTAATGACTCAATCACTTGGAAGTGGTTGTAATATGAGCACAATACAGCCTTTTCTTTATCAGCTCTGCAAAATGCATTATAAGCAAAAGCACAACCTTTTAAAGACCTAAAAAGCCCAACACCAGAACTGGAGGATCTGATGGGAATTGCTTGAAGCAGAAGGACATTATTAACATTTCTGCTGTTGTCAATGTATCAACATGTTTACATAGTAAAAAACCCAAACCCCTCAGCCCTTCTCAGTACATGTCATTTGTTTCAGTTTGCCAGCAGCATGTCACATGTGCCTGACCTTGTTGATATTCCCATGAGTAACCAACACAGGGTAGGTGGAAGTCCAAGACCAGATAAACCTCATCAACCTTTGTGTCCGGATGTTTTTTCAGGCTTTCCAACTCTCTTGATTGTTGATCAAGTCATTAAACTACTGGATTTGTATGACTCAAAGGCCCTCTCTAACCATCAACAGTCACACCTTCCACTTTTCAGTCAAATGAGTGGATATGCATTTAGAAGCCTTCTAGACCCAAGGACACAGGCTGTGTCCTCTTCTTTCTCAGATATTTGGGATTTTTCTTTTCTCTAGATTTTTGGTGACTCAAGGATTCTTCAGCCTGATGAGGATAGGACTCAGATACAGAACAGTCTGCTGCAAGCAAAACTAGTTCCCCCTTCAGATGCAGCAGGTTCCTCTGCATCCTAAAATCTAGTTGTCAGTTCAGCCAAATTATTGTCTCTGAAGATTCCTAACTTCACACTGCAGATGAAGCCTACATGTTCTCAACTGAGCTATCTACTCCAGCTCTCCCAGTGGAGTGTCCCTTCATGATAAATCCTTTCATCTGGGGTGCACAGCATACATTCCCAGCAAGTCAGGACCAAAACCTGGGTATGGTTATTCTCCATCAGCAGAGGAAGTGCAGCATTGATGACAGTAGGTTTCCATCCATTCGATTTCCTATTTCTGTAACAGCTCTGGGGGAAAAACCCAAACCCCAGCCTCTGCTTACCAATTCCCATACTCTTTTCAGCTTTGGACCACTGACTGTATAGGAAGAATAGGTATTTTAAAATTTCTTCAGATCTCTGCAATAGACTCTTATTAGTCTTTCCATGGTGAACAAGAACATTTTGGACTAAGATGCTTTACGTCAAAGCAGAATCTCTCTGGTAAACTCTGTCTTAATTAGGAGGAGTAAGTGAAAAAGGCCACATCTCCTTTTCTGTGGTTACATTTTTTTCTTCTTTTTTTATTTTGTAAATTTTGAAATTTGGATATAGTAAGAAAACACAGATAAGGTAAGAAGTGAAGAGCCTCACTGAGCAGCGTCTGTCTTCTCTCAGCAGTTCATGGAGCCGGGCCATAAAATAAGGAGAGGGAAAGTACTTCTGTGTACTGTGGTGCATGGATGCATCTCAAATAGCAGATGCTCAGCTCCAGGATCTTTGTGTTATCAGCTGTGCTCCTAGGATTTTGCCAAGGAAAAGACGCAGATACTGTGTGTCTTTTTATGAAGCTGAAGGGGGGAGCATCTGAGTTAGCAAGCACGAGGGCCTCCAACCCACACAGCTGAAAAGGGAGCTGGCCGAAATTCTCTTGGAAATTGGAGATACCTCTACTCCTCTCTGGTCTTCACTAATGCCTTGTAACAGCAGTGATAAATGGAAGAGCAGATAAGTGGAAGCACTTCTGGCTCACGTAAAATATTTAGAGAGAGATTGCTTATTAACCACTGCTGCATTTGGAAGCCTATGCTCCCTCTTCCCTTCCCGGCAGTGACTGAGTCCCACACGTCTGCACCAGCTGCTCCTTACGGTTTTGGACGTGTCCCTTTCCTATCTCACCCCCCCCACGCCCTCCCTGCCCTGCCGGCAAAGCGACGGGGCAAGGAGACACCGAAGGAGCACCGAGATGTCACCTGCCGTGGGGCGGCCGATGCCGGCAGCACTGTCGCGGAGGAGCCAGACTCAGGACTGTGTCCGCTGCGGGGCAGGCTGCGAGCCAGCCCGCCCCCGGCCCCTCCAAGCCGGCCCCAAGCCCCGGTGGCCGCGGCGGGGGCGGTCCCGGGGCGGCGCTGCAGCGCGGAGCGGGCGGCGGGCAGCGGCGGCGGGCGCCAGCTCCTCCTTCTCGCTTTCCTCTTCCTCCTCCCTCGGCGCTGGGGTGGGCTCGCCCGCGGCAGCCGGGGTGTGGTGTCCGGCCGTGCCGTCCCCCGTGTGCGATGGACTGGCAGGTGCTGACCAGGGAGCTCTCCCTCTACCTGGAGAGCCAGGTCCGCGTGGGGTTCTTCGGCTCCGGCGTGGGCTTGTCCCTGGTACTGGGTTTCGGTGTCGCCTACGCCTGCTACTACCTCAACAGCATCGCCAAGGTGAGCGGGAGGGCGGCGGGGCGGGCGGGCTCCGCAGGTGTCCCGCCGATGGGGACAGTCCCGAAGGTCACCGCGACCCACCGCCCGTAGGCGAGGGGATCGCACCTGAAATGGCTGGGGGGGCAGGGCTCTACGGCCGCCTTGTCCTCAGATACCTCGTCCGTCCCCTGGAGGTGTCGCCCCGGGGTCCCGGCCGTCCGAAACCCCGCTCGAAGCCCACACGGGCCCGGCAGCGCAGCCTCCCCGGCCGCCGGGGCTGCGTCTTCCGCAGGGGCCGCCGGTGACCCCCGGAGGCCGCCGGCCTGCGGTGAGGGAGGGCTCCCCTGGTCCTGCTCGCTCTGGGACGGGAAGGGGCTCCGGTCTCGGCAGTCCCCAAAATGCATTTGTACCAGTTGGAGAGCTTGGCCGGGTGCCATGCTTTGGAAAGGGAGGTTAGGAGACTGCTCTCCACAGCACAAACCCGACCTACTTGGTTCACTAGCAGTGCAAGCGATAAAGTAGTTTTGCTGCCCTTGCGTCCCCGTCCGTACCATCCTAAGTACCTCTGGGGGCACCATGGCAGCGTTTTGGAGGCTGGAGCACTCTTGGGCATCTCATCAGCAGTAGTTTTACCGATGAATTAGGCAATCGCAAATTACTTGGATTCAGTGAGCCTGACGAGATCTGAAGTGGCCCCCTGGTGAGAGCGCCTCGTTGAATGCGTAATCAATTGAAAATACGCATATCAAAAGGGTTTTGACCGTCGAGGACCGGAGTGTTGCCACAGTCCTTCAGAGAACCGCTGGGAACAGAGCCTTCCTCTTCATAGAGAAGAGAGTACTTGATTTTGGTCAGAGGAGAAAAACGAAGGGAGGATGTGCCATTACAGCTGTTTATGTGGAATGGTTTTCCTCAAAGCATGTGTTATTGCCCTCTTAATGCTTGTATGTTGAGAAGTCATTGTGACAGAGAGGTATAAGAAATATAGTTGGTATAAGCTGAGATAAGTCCCTGGAATACAGGGACTTTTCCATGTTAATTGGTAAACAAATGGAATCTGTAAGCAAACTGTCTGCATGCAGAACATTATTAGAGAGGAGGAACCAATGCACTTGTGTACCGTAGAATGAGATGGGAGGAGAAGAGTCCTACCAGGTTAAAAAAGGTACTGTGGTCAAAGTGCATGCATGAATTAAATGTCATTTTTGTGTGGACCAAGTAAACAGACTTGGTAAAACCTTCTTGTTTACTAAGAAACAATGTGATTTTAATTTGTCAGTGAAGATACAATGCTGGTAAAATTAGAGATAGATAGATCAGTATGTTATTAGAAATGGGTAAGGAATCCGTTATGCTAATGGGTTTCACTTTTAGCTTGGGCATTTTGGCATTTTGTTTGGTTTTCATTTACTTATCTCTGTACCATTAAAGGTAAGAGCAATGCAAATGATTATATGAAATAAATTTGTTCATTGAGAGAGGATTTAAATTAACTTTATTGCTTTATTTCTTTGATTTTTTATTTGTTTTAGAAGAATGCCCATGTCTGACTGTAGTCTCTTTTCTTAGAAACCCCAGCTGGTGGCAAGCAATGACCGTTTCTGCCGCTTTCTTGAGGAACATTGCCCTGTTGTGACAGAAACTTACTATCCCACGATTTGGTGCTGGGAAGGTCGGGTACAGACACTCCTGCGCCCCTTTATCACATCTAGACCCCAAGTACAGTACAGGAAGTAAGTGCCTTTATTCTTGAAAGTGATTGATTTGATATCCAGCTGTTCTCTTACTCTGTGTCACACCCACTGTCATTGCTCAAGTTTGTGCCTGCTTTTTTTTTTGGCTTTATGCCCACCTTTACAACTTTGTCATAGACTTGGAACTACCTTTATCATGGATTCAGTATGAAGTAGGTTTGAAAGGTCAGTGTTCTCAAATGGCCCTATTTTAGCTCAGAGTTTTGTAGCACTGAAATATGGGTGATGATATAGGAACTGATGTGGTTATATGTTCACAGGATTACACAGAGAATGAGGTCTTAAAAGACCTCTGGAGGTCACCTACTCCAACTGCCCTACTCAAGCAGGGTCACACAGAGCCAGTTGCCCCAGATCATGTCAAAATAGCTTTTGGATTTCTATAAAGGATAGTGACCGCACAATACCCCATGGCAAATCGTGACAATGCTTGGTGGCACACTCTCACATTGAAAATTTGTTTCCTGATATCAAGGGAGCCTCCCATGCTTCAGGCTGGGCCCATTGCCTCTTGTTCTGTCAATGGGCAACACTGAAAGGAGCCTGGCTCCATCCTCTTTGTACCCTCCTTTCAGGTATGTAAACACATTGCTAAGTTCCCCCTGAGCCTTTTCTTCATGTTGAGCAGTCCCGGTTGTCCCAGCTTTTCCTCATAGGAGATAGGCTCCAGTTTGTTCATCCTCTTTGTGGTCCTTTGCTAAATTATCTCCAGTATGTTCATGTCTGCCTTGGAGTGAGGAGCCCAGAGCTGGACTCAGAGGCCAGATGTGGCTTCACCAGTGCTCCACAGTGGGGCAAGATCATATCCCTCAATCTGCTGGTTATAGTTCTCCCAAGCCTCCAGACTTTTGGCCATCTTTGCTGCAAAGGCACATTACTGGCTCATGTTCAACATGGTGTCCACCAGGAGCACCCTCAGGTCCTTTTCTGCCAAGCTGTTTTCCAGATGGGCAACCTCTCCTGGTACATTGGGTTGTTCCTTCCCAGGCCCAGGACTTTGCACTTCCTCACTTCACTGAACTTTGTGAAGTTCCTGTCAACACATTTCTGCAGCCTGTAGAGGCTCCTCTGAATGGCAGCACAGTTACTTGGCTTATCAAATATTCTGGTGTTCAAATGCCAAAATTTTGCACAGATCATGAAGTCACTGTATCTGTCCATTAAACCAACACGTTGTACCTTAACCATAACAAGGCCACATTCAGCCTTGTTTTGAATATACAGAACTTCTGGGATTTTCAGAGTAACTTTTACCTGTGGAGTTTTTGTTGTGTTTTTTCATGCCTAAGAGGCATGCCTAAAGAGTCAACATTTCCCTCATTCTAAGAGGGAAAAAATCCCTTATATTTATTTTTTGTCCTCAGCTGATCTCTTTCGCACAGAAATGAGACTTAGTCTGGCAAATGAGGCATTTGGCACAAGACCTAAGGAGAAGGACTTTTATGCGCCGGAACCTGGATGCAACACAAGTTGTTTCAGCTCTGCTTGCACGGTAGAATAGATTTAGCATTTAGCAGCTTCCCTTAGTTTTAGTAACTAGGAAACATTTCAGTGGTATGGCCATGTCCACTTCTTCTAGTCCTTCTTGTACACTTCTATTTCAAGGGTTTTGAGAAAAGAAACATAGTTCCATGGAGCAGTGCTTATTTTTCACCATTTTAGATTGTGTTGGCAGTACTCACTAGAAGTGCATCTATTTCCCATTACTGAAAAAGGGCAGAGCTGAGCTAATGAGTCCAACAAGGCTGGTCACCTTTAAAATCTGCAGTAGTCACTACCAAGAATTTCAAAAGAAAAATCAAATGCCAGGTAGGCTTATATTTCAGCAGTTTCCACACCAACTCCCTCAAACCATTCCAATATGAATATATTAACTTTATCTACATCTTTCGCTATCTCTTCTCTATTTGGATAACTACTTTTCTAAGTTATGAAAGTAAAGTAGCACTTTAACTGTTCAAATTTCCAGGAAGTGGGAAGATTTGTATGTTTCTAAAAAAAAGATTGAAACTTTTTTGACATTGTTTAATGCATGCATATCTTCCTGAGATATTTGTTGCATTATTAAGATATATGCTATAGGAGTGCATTCTAGCACAGTTTGTAGCGATACAGGGTGAAAGATGCAGTAGTGTGTGTCTGTGTTCTGCATGTTTAAAACAATCCATTATACATTCTACTTCTTTGGATGAAGAGGGGAAAAAAAATGTGCTAAATGCTTATCACATTACCCAGTGTGCTATCAAAAGATTCTTAGATGATTCAAAGGAAACCTGCAGTACACAAAAATGCCTGTATAAAACTCAAGGCAGTGCCAAAAATCACATCAGCTACAAGCTTCCAGTATATCAGCAATTTATGAAAAGCCATGACTTCATTTACTGTCTTCATTTACTGAACGGGAATTACCCTGCAAATTGACTGTTCTAACTCTTGTCAGCTGTAGGTGTAACTCTTTCTGAACGCAGACATACCTAGTCAGGTGGCACTTTGAGTATTAAAACATAATGAAAAATGCAGAATTGATACCTCTTAATTTGCAAACTGCGAGCACTCTTGAGAGCATGTATGTATTTTTCAATTTAATCAGTGTTGTCTTAAAATGTACCTTTCAGTGAGCTCATTAAAACAGCAGATGGAGGACAGATTTCGTTGGATTGGTTTGATAATAATGACAGCCCATACTATCGGGATGCCAGCACAAGACCCACTGTCCTGTTATTGCCTGGCCTGACAGGAACAAGCAAGGAATCCTACATTCTTCATATGATCCATCAAAGCGAATCACTGGGATATAGGTACTGTTGTTTCTCATTGCTATTCATTTTGCTGCCTCTGGTAGGATCCAATATCAGTATGTATATGTATCAGATGCTTTCCTAAGGCAAATGAGATCTGAATACAGTAGTTTATGTAAGAAAGTATTATTAGTAATAATAATCATAGTGGAATTATATAACAGGCAGTACATTTGGAAGGGCTGTTTTAATATCTACAGATGTGCCCCAGAGATTGCAGTGAACGCCAGCTAAGTCTGCACAGGGCTTTGCTGCTGCTTCTTAAGTTATTATATTACGTTAAGTGGTAAGCTTTACACTTTCTAGAGAAAGGGTTTTTATTCGGCTCCAAGAAGACTTGTGTGGACGGGTTGCTGGCAGTAGGCCTTGGAGGAGGTCAGCTTCTGAATGCCAAATTGCTTGATACAGCAGCCTCAAATTCCTGGGTGCAGAAAGGAGAGCTAGCCTACTGTTACTGATGGTGTTTGAGGGGGTCTGTCACCTCTTCATTGTCACTGGGTAATTTAGTTTCATTCTTAAGGCTTCTGGTCAGATTTGGGTAAAATAAGTGGATTAGTCGATGAGTAGACTCCTTTATGTAACCATATTGCTGCTGCTGTGCATTAAAATAAGTTGTCATTGTTCCAGGATCTGTATTTGGAATAGTAGATTTTGTCTTTGCAGATTGGCTTCTGGTGCTGACTCCAGTAAGTTCTTCGAATATGTATATATTAGCGTTTATCTACATGTTTGGCTGTCTCTATTTGGAAAACTACTAAGTTAGGAAACTATTTAATTGTTCAAAGTACTTTTTAAATCACCTTAAAACTTAGCAGTAAAAAATGTCAGTGAAAAGTCTTGAAATCAACAACTTGTTACTATTAATTTTTAAACTGGAAGTTTTATCAGCATTTCATCCCCTAAGGGAAGAAGGTAGAATATTAAAAAGTGGAGCTTTAGGTCAGATTTCAAGAGGATGCTATAATTTTGTTTTTAAGTTGTAACATTTGATAAAAACATAAAAATAAATATTATTTCATGCATTTAATCCATCTAACTATATTATTGAATAAAATTATTTCAGTGAGATGTTAGAAGAGCAATAGAAAAGTAATATTATGGAGAAAGTATGGATTCTTAAATCATGGTAATACTGCTAGAACATTCAGAGACTCCCACCAACAGAGAGAGACCAGAAACTTCTGCTGTACCAGATAAAAAAAAACATTCTCAAGAACCTGTAACTTAGATCCAGCTGTCATTATCATTTTGACTTTGCTCATTTCTTCCAATTTAATAGAATTATGTAGCTTTGGGTCTCTGACATTCTTTTTTCAGAGCACAGCTTTAGGCTGGGCCCTGCACTGTCAGAGCTCATTGCAGAGTGCAGGCAGGACATGTCTGTACCCCTTTCAGCTAAGCCTTGGGGTTCTCACCCTGTAATCTGACCTCGACAAATCACAGAGCTCTGATAGTCCCACTGACCTCAGTAAACTCCATTTTGGTATAAAGCTTGTTCCACACAGTTCAGCCTCTAGGATCTGTAAATCTGTAAATATTTATATGCTAAACTTATTCATAGAAGTGGCTTATTTTCCTTAATGCATTTTCTTTTTTTCTTTTTTTTTTTTTTTTTTTGTGTGCTTAAGTTATCTCTTTTGGTGAAATTAACAATGTGCACAATTGCATTTACTGTCTCAATTTTTAGATGCGTGGTTTTTAACAATCGGGGAATTGCTGGCGAGGAGCTTTTGGTAAGGATGACTTCTAAGATAAACATCTCTCACTTATAAGTGGTAATTATGAAATAATTTGTGACTATTTGTACAATCCTAGTAGGATTTGCCAATCCTAGTTGGATTTAAATGAGAGAAACTCAGAGCATGGGTTGAAAATGCAGAGAAGATAATTCAGCCATCTGGTAGATCAGTCATGTGCCAATATTAATTTTTTATCTTGAAACCCTAGAGGGTCAGCTGGTCAGCACACAATTTTTTCTGAACATTCCATTTTAAGAAATTATTCAATTAATAATATCTGTAACACTAAAATGAACAATCCTTACATTTTCTTTCCAAAAATAGTGCAGTATCTAAAATGTGTGCATCTCTGCTCAATAATTGCAATTTTCTCCCACTGATTTAACTTACATACCCAAATATAATCCACTTTAATTTCTTTCCCAGTTTAAACTATATTTTTGATATGTTTAAAAAGGTGTGCCATTAAAATTGATCCATACTACATGTATAGTAAATTAATTAACCAGCTTTACATGGATATATGTATCTTGAAAGTTAAATGCTTTCTTGTATTTTTCTCAGCAATCATGACACAAATCCAGCTACAGAGGACATTTTTTTTGGGACAGACATATCATGTTTGTTTAGAAATAACTGGCCATTCCTCAGATGAAAAAATCTTGAAGCTAAACGTTTTCTACAGCTAGGGACAAGGCATGATGAAATATTGCTGAATAAGCTTTGTTTTTTTATATGCGTCCTGTTGACAATTCTGCAGCTGGAATGAACGTGCATAATACTTGGTATTGTTTAGCATTTTTTAATCCCCTGGTTTCAAATTTTAAAAAGCTCCGAATATTTTTCCCTAATCATATAAAGCATTTCAATGCAAATATTGCCATGTTAAGAGTAGTTTTCTGCATACTTTTGGAGATGGATCTACAAAGCAGTTTTGTCACACACAAAGTCCTTATTGATGAATTTCTGAATAATTTAGAGAAAAGATCCCTTGTCTGGATATATTGTGTGTACTTTACTGTAATCAGATTTACATCTTTAAGCTTTGTAAGTTCTTGTGGTGCAGCAAACCAGCTAAAATTATCACATTTTCTGCAAAGAGGTTTCAGCACTTTAGTATAAAATCCCTACTTAATGAGTCTGAAGCATAGTTAAGCACCACAGTAGAAATTAGTTATGTAAGCAGTTCTTTTCTAGTCACTTTATAGAGTCAAATTTGCAACAAATAATAGTTACTTAAAGAATACTGTACTCATTGATTATTAAAAGCTATTGTGAATTACTGCTCTGGAATAATCAAATATCATGTTGACCACAGCCACTGTGAGCTAAGATGGTGTTTTAAAATATCTTCATACAAAGTGTAAATAGCTGAACATTAAACTGTCTGGAATTACCTGAATTTAAAATGGATGATATATCTTTGGATGATATATCTTTAGGTTTATAAATTTTAATCAAATACACTTTCACTTAGAATGTATTAGATACTAGTTACCAAAAATAATTTATTTCTTCTTGTAAGGTTGACAATTTAATTAAAATAAAACACATTCACACTGCTTATAATTAATAGGATGTTAAACAGTGAAGAGTGATTAATGTGGATGAGAAATGGAAATGCAACATAAATGGAAATTAAAAATGTCTTCAGTTTTAATTATCTAGATTTAGCTTTTCTTTCCATTTCCTCATCTTTGACGTCAACATATCAATATTCTTGTTAAATGTGTTCTAAGTAATTAGTTTAGTGTTGTTAAAATCACCCACAAATAGCCAGGCATTTTAACTGAAGGCAATTTAAAAAAACACCCTTGAATTAATTGTTCCTTCAGGCACCAGAAAAGTTCCATTCACTCTTAGTGATGTATTTTTATATTTAGTTTTAATGTCTCACTGAATTTTGGCAGTTCAGTCAGTACCTGTTCTTAAGTCCAGGTCACTAACATGTTCCTAGCTCTAAAGTTAAAACCTTTATTTCTCTGTAGATGAGGTCTGGACAACACCATTGGAAAAAAACCCATGTCACTGATTCTTATGGTGCCTAAATGGACTTCTCTCCCTCATATAGCCCCAGACAGTCCCTCAGGCTGGACTGCTCCTGGTATCTCTGCAGGGGAGGCTCAAAAGTTGTGCTTCTCCTTCAATAGCAGGGAAGTGGTTAACCAAAGCATACCCAAGGGGTTACCCAACCTGATGCCAGCAGAATTCATTCCAAGTCTTGATTCAGGATTTGAAGAGACACTAATGATGGATAAAGAATGGATAATATATGTTTCATTGCTTTCGTTAATAGAATACTTTGCTAAATTAAGTAAACCACACTTGGGAATTTATTTATCTGTTTATTTGGTTGTGTTGTACGTAAAATCTAAATATGGGTTAGTTTTCAAATGCTGGCTGACAGAACTTGAAATCTAATGCTTTCTTTTGCATTTGAATGTGGGTGAATATAGTAAAATTGTTGTTATAACTTCCTTTTCTGTAAACTACAGCCTTTATAATGTTTCCATTTCCTTCGGGTATTTTAAAAATATCAGTGTCTATCTAGTTCTGATCTAGTTCTGTCTAGTTTAGCACATTGTTCTCTCTTCAGATTTTGTCTAATGACCTGGAGGTTGCAGATACTGAAGATACCTGTCACTGCTTTTACTTTGTAATGATAACAAGTATAACTCCTTCCTTCACCTTCTTGTGAAACATTCTGGATTTCTATTTGCCATTTAGTGAAGCTTCACAATAAATGCTAAATTTATCTTCTTATATAATGAACCACTGTTCAGTTTGCTTTGTCCTTAAAGGATAATACAAAAGCTTACTATGGCATTTTTTTCCCTCTTGACTCCTTACAGACGCCAAGGACTTACTGTGCAGCTAACACAGAGGACTTAGAGACTGTTATTCATCATGTGCACAGCTTGCACCCCTCAGCTCCATTTATGGCAGCAGGTGTTTCTATGGGAGGGTAAGGTTGTGTAACACAAGCTTCAGATTAACTGTGATCATAAGACTGGTGTAGCCTGATTGTAAATTATCACTCTGGAATACTTGCATTGCTTATTGACCTGCAAGCAAGGTGGGTTTCTCTCTAACAGTTAATATGCAGAAGACTTTTAGAAACTTTGTATCATTGAGGCTTTTGCCTCTGTGTCAGGGAAGGTTGAAATTGGATAACATTTAAAAACTGGGTGGAGGGGGGTGGAGAAAGACAGGAAACAATGACAGCCAAACAGGTAGGCAATACTGTCTTCGGAAACTAGGGAGGCTGTCTTCAGAACAGAGGGATATAAAATAGGATCTTGAGCTAATACACCATGTTTCATAGCAACCTCTGGCAATAAGATTTCTCTTCGCTCTGTGTTCTGCAGTGTGTGGGTAGGTTGGGCTGGAAGAGGTGTGGATATCTGCTCTGTCTGGCTGAGAAGCAAGAAGTAGTATTGTTGTTCAAACTGATATGGATTGGTAGAGCATGTGGTATTAAGACTTGCTGTGTCCTGGCTAGTCTCCAGAAAGCACAGTGAGAACAGACAATGATAGCACAGTTTCTTAGGGAAAAAAAAAAAACACTGCTAGAAGCTAGCAGAAATATTCCAGCAGCCTCTTTAACAAAAATCCTGGCAGAGGAGAATTTTCCTTAGGAATGCTGCAGACACAGTGGTAACTTCCTGAGACTTCCCTTTTCTCTGATAAATTTTGTGGGGGATGGGCAGATACAGCCCATATATATTGATATTAATATATATTACTGTGTATTGATATTAATCTATCAATGACTTGGAGGAGCTTTGAGATAAATACATATTTGTTCAAGACTGGTATTTTTTGCTTTTTCACGAATCTTTAGTCACTAGGTTCCCTGTTCTGTTGAACGGTGGTTCCAGGAGAGAAAAAGGCTGGTCAGCCTAACTTCAGTTCTTTGGGGATAACCTCTGGGAGCCATTTCCAGGCATATGGGGAATAATGGTGACTGTTTTCATCAAGGACAAAACATGGCCAGGTGATCTGATTACATTCTATGAAGAGATGACTGGCTTCACTGATGAGAGGAAGAGAATGTTGTTTGTTCTGAGGATGTTGTTTGCTCTGAGTCGTCTTTTGTACCAAAAGACTTACAGAAACTATTCTTGCTGCAGAAACCTTTCTCTTGTTGTCCTCCACATCCCTTGCTTGTTCCAGCTCCAGCTGAACTTCGGTTTTTCTAAGTGCATCCCTGCATGCTTGGGCAGTGACTGTTTTCCCAGGTAGACAACCTGTCTTTCACGTTAAGGATACTTCCTCCTTGAAATTGGTCAGAAGGGTTTTTTTCATCCATGTGGTCTTCTGCTACTCTTGCTCAACTTCCTGCATATCAGAACGTATCACACTTCTGCTTTATGTTTGGTTATCCTTAAAGTCCCCTTCGCTCATCAGGGCCATCTAATGTAAGATCTTGCCAACCAGATCCCTGGGTAAATGAAAGCCAACTCTCTCCAGAATTATAATTCTGCTGCTTACCTTACCCACTTACTTCTCATCTTAAAAATCCACCATCAAATAATCTCAGTGGCCAAGACTGTTCTGCATCTTCTCTACCTGACCAGTTCTTCCTTACATATGAATAGCAGATCCATAGAATATTTTTCCTATTTAGGTCCTTGATTGTATATCAAAATATTGTCCTCAACACTCTCCAGAAATCTGGTCTGCTTGTGCCTTGCTGTGGCAGTTGATGCTGGGATGGCTGCAATTCCCTGGGCCTGGCAATTATGAAGAGCTGAAAGTGTGGTAGAAGCTGGCAGTTCTATGACTGGTACAAAAGGCCACATCAGCCCTTAGTGTCATTTCTGTCCTTGGCTTATCCAAAATACTGGCAAAGTCTGTTACAATGGCACAGGGAATCTGTGTTATATACCTGGTTTACATGTAACCAGCACCACTGGGCAATTTTAGGCAAGGTGTTCCACCTCCCCCCTCCAATATGTTTTTAAAATCCTGAACCAAAACCAGAAAGCATATGCTTAATTGTATAGAACACTGGAATAGTCTATAATCATCTACATGAGAACTGTTTCCTTGCTTCAAAATTAATTGGAGCATTGCACATTTAAAATTAAGCAGGAGCAAAGATCTCAACAGGGATGTACTGAAAAAATCATCCACTTGTCTTAAGCTTACAGGAATTTTTTATCATCTATTGCTTTTCAGAATTTTCTGAATAGTCAGGTAATCTATATAAGGTAGATTTGCCCCAGTTAAGAATTAAAATAGATGCTCACTTCACAGACATACATAAATGTAAATGAAAGACCACCTGTTCTACTATCTTCTGTAGGTATTATTGTGGAAAAGGACTTCATTTTGTAACATAAAGATTCCTATGCCTTCTCTCTACCACATATTCTCTGTGAATTCTGTTAGAGAAGTGCTGCTTCTGCTACTGCAACTTTTTTTTTTGTTGGTTTATTAGGCTGCCATCCTATGATGTGGAAGGTAGTGCAGAGGGATAAAGTCTCTGTGGTGGAAGGCTGGTTCATAATGTCTTTGCTAAAGGTTGCTGCCTCCTGAAGTACAGTAGAGCCAAGGTACAGTGTGGCAATCTAGGGAGCTAGCTTAATGTTACTAATCAACTGCAGTTGTTTGTGTTGAAGATTTGGAGTTAAAATGCTTGTTGTGAATTTTATGGTCTCAGGCAGTAAAGAAAGACTTTCTGCCAGTATTTTTGTTTTATTCTCTTCGTGCTGTTTTATTTTTCTACATTTGAAGGCTGGATACTTGTGAACTTCCCCCATTTTCAACTCTACATTAGCAGTAGAAACTGTAAGCTGCAACTGATCAGAAAGACAAGACCTGAGCCATTTATTTGGGTCATAACTTTGTTTCTCTAGTTTTTTTCATTATCCAAGACTTCACACATTTTGTGTTAAAGAAGAGCTGTGTTCTTTCTCATGTGTGAGGTGAGGTAATGGCACTACCTTAACCTCAGAAGACTTCTTCATAGTGAGGCAGGTGTGCCGGGGCAGCTTGCATTTGCCAGGCACGCTGATCAGATTTATCACATCTGGAAGATCAGGAGCTTGTAAGATGGTAAAACTTACTAACACTTGGGAATACTTGTTCCATGAGTAAGAATCATTTGACTTTTCCCTCCCTTTAGTGATTTAAATAAGACTAATAAATTTCTGTTTCTAAATGCACTCTACTCACACCCTACACAGTGCACCCTGTTCCCCTCTGGTAGTGGAGAAAGTAAACTTCATGAGTCATATGTTGATTAGGTGACTACCTTCTAGGTGTACTAGGCACAACTGCAGGACTCAGACAAGAAACTACTGAAAAACAGACAAAAACGTGTCTGTTACATTTACTCTATATTGAAGCAAATGGTTTGATAGTATGTATATTTCTGTTTTTCATTTGTAGTATGCTTCTTTTAAATTACCTGGGAAAAACTGGCAGAGACACTCCTTTAATGGCAGCTGCAATTTTCTCTGCGGGTTGGAATGTTTTTGAATCTATAGAATCTCTGGAGAAGCCACTAAACTGGCTTCTTTTCAACTATTACTTGACCACTTGTCTACAATCCTCTATCAGCAGGTGAGTTGCCTTCTGAACTATTTAGCAAGGTGGAAGGATTTTAACATGAGATGGACAGCAGGTATAAAAATATTGGCAAAAGTAATGCTGTAAGAACTATAGTTGTTATTTGTGCATTATTTGGTAAGTTTTGAAATAAAAAGGATTTTTTCAAGAATGTTTGTCATCAATGTGACTAAATTTATGTGAGACTCAAGGGACTCACAACAAACCTAATTTTCTTCTGTATCTATAGATGAAGTAAATGGATTTTAAAAATTTTTAGACTTGCACATACTCACTTTGAGTAGATTTGCATTATAATATTTTTTTTAAGTTGGTGTTGGCTGCAAAAGCACAGAAAGACCTAGTTCATCATTGGCTTTATAAAACTAGGGTGTATTTTGTAATCCCAAATATTAAGTTCTCTTCTCTTTCATGGCTTATGTAGATTTTTACTATGTTGCTGGATGTACCTACATATGGATGAACAATTATTCTGCTCTTGGATTCCAGATTATTCATATGAGAGAAAATTAAAAACGAGCGTGTTAGACAGTTACTTCTATAAATGTATCTGTAAAGCAGAGAACTTCTACATTTGTTTATATAACAAAAATACAAGCCCTGCAATTTTTATATTCTTCTTTTTAGGCATCGACAAATGTTGGAGAAATTATTTGATATGGATCTTGTGATGAAGGTATGTGAAAATGTTACTTCTGCTTGAGCTGAATGCTGTTTTCCAAATGCTGACATAGTTCCCTATTTGAATTCTGCACTTCAGGCTAGAACTATTAGAGAATTTGATAAGCAGTTCACTTCAGTCATGTTTGGCTACCGTTCAATTGATGATTACTATGAAGATGCTAGCCCATGTCGCAAGCTGAAGTCAGTAGGAATTCCAGTGTTATGTCTGAACTCTGTGGATGATGTTTTCTCACCAGGTCATGGTAAGTTTAGGTTTTTAAAAATATATTTATCTGTATATGCAGTCATTAAGACAAACCACATAAGTTTGAGAATAAACTCAGACCTATGTGTAGAAGTGTATTTAAATGTTACTTGCAGGTAGGATCAAAACATCCATGGAGGGCTCAGTCTTGCAGTTAAGACAATGTAAAACAGATGATGATGGAGAGACTTGATTAGTACAGCATGCAGAAGTATATGGGGTGGCCTCATTAGTCATTAGTGGTGTTTTTACAGTCAAAAGAAAGAAACAGGCAAAAAAGAAAGAAACATTTAGGGTGTGAGTTTTCTCACTGTAAGGAAGATACCAGATGTAGTGCCCTCTCAGAAGCACCTGTTTCTGTTCACCAAGTATGAAGAGAACCCATAAAAAAGGAACTTGGATTCTGATGTCATTCTCTGGATGTAGACATTCAGAATTCAAACTGTAAACAAGTGGGGGGTTTTTACTGCCATTCTTTCAGTCCCTACAAAGAATGTGTGGGAGTTGCTTTTGTTTGAGATGATATGAAATCCTCATCTGTTGATCTCAGTGTCACCTCCTGTGCCTGTAAATTAAAAGTAAAAAAACCCAACTAAGTTAGATTAGTTACATCTAATCATGTAGGCCAAAATCTAGGGTAAGGAAAAAGATACACACAAGGTGAGCTCCTAGATGGAAGCAGGTTGAAATGAATAAGAACCATCAATATCAGCTAAGTAACAGGCTGAAAACTCCATTTTCCATTTTCTTTCTGTTTCATGCCAAGCATGTGATCATTATGAACATTTTTCTTTTCCTCTGAAAATCAAAACCCTGTCGCTAACTATTCTGAAAATACATGCTTATTCCTGTGGTCTGTGTATTGGTTGTAGATTCTGAGAAGAGAAGGAGAACAAAAGCTAATGTAGAAGAAAACCACTAAAATGAACAACTGTTTGAGGCAACAGTCTTAGCAATGAGCACCTGACACCTTTAAAAATGTAGTTTATACAGCTGATTTATTTCAGGGAAGTTTTCTTCTGCCATTACAAGTGAAGTGAGATTGTTGCAGAATGAGTCATGAAACCAAAATGAGCAGGCAAACAGATCAGAACAACAAGCAGAAATGGAAGGACTGGAAGACTCTTTGTGTGTACTGTTTATCTGTGTGCAGATGTACAACACATGCAAAAACATGCACACATGTTACTATTTATAGTTTGAAGACCAGTTAGAGACAAATGTTAGAGACATGAAAAGGGCACTAGAAAAAGTCTGATTTCTTCTTCTCTAGAACAAAAAGCATCCATGCTTTGCATGAACAATGTAAAGAGGTTACAGACACCTAATATGAAGGGGGAAAATAGTGACTCTAGGTTAGCCAAACTACCTATCCCTTACATTGGCCAAAACAGAGGCTTAAAAAAATAATAAGGTCTGGGTAAACATGGCAATATTATGGTAGAATACTGTATGCACCTTTAAAAATTTGCAGTTCAAAGGCTTTCTGAAACAGTTAGTCCCTTTGTATTTATTTTCTCTGTGAGATTTTTTTCCTTGAAATCAGACAGTTGCTTGTTTTCTTATAAGCTTATAATGGCCTTAAAATGAGGAGGAATGGGCTGTGACCCTAAAATCGATGTCCAAATATAAAATCTGGCTGGTGATTTTGGAGATCATTTTTATAGGTCTTAGGATCCTGGAGATGACTTTTCCCATAGTACTGCGGGGAGTTCATCTGCTGTGCCTTGTTTCTTTCACAGAGTATTTGAGAGGGAACAATGGCTTCACCACTTTGTTTAGCATTAGCTTAGTTTGTAGTTTCTGTCTAAAGTTAAGTAATAACTGTGGCAGGGTCTATCTAGTTAGCATAGTGACAGCAGCAGTAAACCGATCAGCGTGCCTCAGTTCCTGAAAAAAAATTGTTAACCTTTCCCAGCCCATTATGACTGGGACTGGGACATTTGTTACCTAGATGAAAATTAGTGCAGATACTCCATCCCTTTTTTATCTCCAGCTTTCAAGAGCCAGCTATTGATCTGACCCTATGACACTCAATCTGAACATCAGAAAACGCTTTTTTTACTGTGAGAGTGGTCAAATGCTGGCATAGTTTGTGTGGTCTCCATCTTTTGAGATACTCACAACCTTACTGGACACAGCCCTAGAACACCTGCTGTTGGTAACCCTGCTTGAGCAGGGGGTTACGCTAGATGATCTCAAGAGGTCTCTTACAGCTTCAGCTGTCCTGTGATGTGTAGTTTGAGTACTCAAAGATTGAGTCCCCTTAAAGTACAGCTGTAGTAGATCTCTCAGTCCTTGAAGCTCTTTTGTAAAACTAACACAAGTCTTGGTGAACAGTAGGATGGTTGTTTGTGTAAAATTAGGTATCTAAACTATTGTGAGGATGCTTTAGAAGTCTTGAAGTGTATAGGGGGGTGAGGTAGAACACCAGTACTTCTGAAACAAGAAGTCATATGAGTCTATTGTAATGACTGTCCATCTTCTCTTAAAACTCTGACAGTAACCAGCCTTTCTCCATGAAGATATTTGGGTGGTTAGGCATTTGTTTATTCCTTGTTCACAGAATTAATGCTGTTAGCTGTAAACCCTTGTACTTGTGGAGACAAGTTTGCTTCAGAAAGGGCCACCAGGACAATGCTGATTTCCTGCTAATAGCAGTACTGTTATTTCTGTCTATACTTGGCTCTTTTCGTTTGTGCTGTGTATCCTCGGTGGGAATCATTATGCTGGCACAAGACACAGAGCACCTTGATTAGCAGCCTGGGATTTATGTCTGCTGCCATTAGTTACTGGAGTTCGCTCATCTTGACATCTTGACATCTTCTGTGAGCTGTTTTATGTTAGCAAACATAAACGACTGGTGTTACTCTTGGAGGTGACTTTATTCTGGCAACTGGCTTTTTTTTTTCTAACTTAAAAACTTATATTTGTGGACACACAGAAGCCTGTGGCAACCAAAGGCAGTTTCCACTCACAACTGGATCATGGATTCAAAGCCACAAAATTCATACTCATCCAAACCCCAGCCTTTTGTTGACTTTGGGGACTGGTTATTTCATGCCTCATTTCTCCCAGTAATACCTACCAGCTTTTAAGCTACCTTCTAGTTCTGTTGTAGATAGCTGTAGTTTCCAAGAGCTGGGAAACCGGCCTAGAAAACTCACCAGGGAGAAAGCTGTGCCAGAATTCCTTTGTATTTAAATAGTTTCCATAAAGCCAGGCACATCTATCTTCCAGTAACAGAGCTCAAGTGATACAACCCCAAGTCTGCTTTGTTACTACATAATGTGGACCTAAAGAGACACTTCCCTTAAAAAGTGCAGAGGCTGCCTCAGTTGCTTGTTACTACCTGATCATTTCTTATCATGGGCTTTTTGGTACACTTTGTACTTCCCAGCAGTTATTTTTAAATATATTGTGAAAATGTGCCATTGGACCTCAATTCAGTATTAGGAAGAAGCAATCAATTTTCAGTCCTTCCTTAATGTTGCTGCTTCAAGTTCACAGAGCTTGGCAGCTGATGTATCTGTAGTTTAATTCTGGAATGCAATTCTCATATTGCATAATACTGACTAATGAAAACAAATGCTTTCTTCATTGCGTGACACTTCTCTCACCATAACTAATTTAAACAAACCACTGCTTCAGGAAATATGTAATAAAGCCAAGTCAAGCCCTGGTATTTTGTAAATGTGAAAAATAAATCAAGAAGATGGTGTAATAGCATTCATTATCACTGTCACATTTAACTTTTCATCTGAAATGGCATTTTCTCTGAAGAAACTTTAAGCAGTGTATTAGGCATCTGACTTGAATTTCACTATACTAATGCTTAGCAAATGCTAAGCTAATACTAATTGCTGCTGATGAGCATTGTACCCAAGCTGGAAGCCTGCCCTTGCAGCTAGGTACCATGCCAGCTCCCTCCTGATCCACTGTGACAAATAAGTGCTTGTCTGAAGCTCAGTTATATATATTTTATTGAACTCTCTGAAGCTTTTGTGTCCCCCTGAATTTGAACTTGAATTGTTTTAGGTGTTAGTGTACATCCTGTTACGTAAAAGAGCACAGTTGAATGCAGTTGTCAGAAGAGACCAAATGACCAAGAGATGGCCAGACATAATAATTCGGTTAAAAGTTTAAGGAACAGAGAGAAATCAAGCAAAATGGAATGTCTGACAGTAGTGACTTATGTGTTTTTTCTTTTGTTCTTTAAGAAAATAATAACTTCTTTTTGGCAAAGAATGTACAACAAATTGGTTTTGAATGAAGTAATTCTGCATATAAGTATTCACATTGTGGCTTTGTGATCACAAATCAGCTCTGTGCTTGCTGGATCAAACAGCAGTACAGATTTTGGCCAAAAGCAACTTAAGTACAAGGTTATGTGTGGACAAAAATGAACAGTGGTATCTTTTGGCATACAATTCTATCTCCTAGAACACATACATCCAGTGCTCCATTCATCTGCCTTTTACACTGCAAAATTTACTCTGTTGCTTTGTGGTTTTATTAACTGGATGGCTAACAGTCCCTAGGAACAGCCTTGAGAAAAGTACCACACCACTGCCAAGCGTCATTTGCATTTTGGCACTGAGCAGCAACACAATATACTCAATTCTCTTCTGAGAACCTCCAAAGCAAGAAACTCTGCTGGGGCGGAGTTACATGGGCAAATAGAGAGAATTTCAGGATGGGGAGGATGACATTTGTAAAGACCTGCATGTGGCTTGTACCTTACCAGGCATGGAAAATAATCAGCATCCTAGTGCAGGACTGGTAGGCTTCCAAGAAAGAGCCACTGTAGCTGTGTGGAGGCAGGCAGCACATGGCACCCACTACAGTAATGCCAACCAGTTTGGGAATGAATGACCACCAGCAAACTGATTTGGGAGCTATGATTACATTGGCAACCTCTGAATGACAGGCATGCAGAGGTCATGGTGAGATTGGTGGCCTGTAAGGGCTTCTCCAGCTGGGTTGCTGCAGTAGAGGAAATATTTATTGTGATCTCCCTTTTAATCCGCCAGCAAAACAGTTTCTTATCAGGAAGGGACATTCTACCTACACATTGCCACTAGCCTGCCATACTGAATGACTGTCATGTTTTTGCCCATTTTAGTGAGTGAAGAGGTACGTTCAGGCCAGTTAGCAGCTGATCCTCTATCTGTTAGAACTGATGGGGTTCTCATGCCTATCTCTGATACTTGGAGGTCAAATCTGTCTTTCCTCACATATTCATTCTCATACCCTTGCACAGAAGCCTATTTATTAGTCCCCTCAGTGACCAGGCAGACAGCTGCAGAATGGGTGAGGAAAGTGTGATTCATTGCCTGAAGCAGGCATGGGGTTTGTGTCTGATCCCCAATTCTCTCTTGGGATTCTGTTTAACATGGACCACAGGCTACTGGAGTGAAGAAGAGCAGATGGCTTGGTACAGATAAGTGGGCAAATTTCTGTGCAGTCAGCAGAAGGTGACATAAATTGCAGCCACTGTCTTTGTACATGGCAACATGTTCCTCCACAGAATCCAAGAGAGGCAGATCAGAGATTGCTGAGCAGATTAACTCAGGCAAAACTCCAGACAAGCGCGTGCTGAGTGAAAATTATGCATGTGTTGGCTTGCAAGAAATAACACATTGTTTTCTGCATCTCATGTTCTCAACATGTGCTATTCCCCAGTCTAGGCTTTTACATCACTGACTTTTTAGTCTGGCCACTGTACTGCTTTAAAAGGGCCAGATCCTGCATTCTGTATTTTCAGTTTTCCAACTGAACAAAGGAAAAGCCAAGGATTTCTTGTTGAAACAGTAAGAAGCACAGTTTCTTCCTCCTAGTAAGGAATCAAAATCACTTAGTAAATGCTGGAATCTACAAACTGCTTAGATGCCTGCAATTTTGAAAGGAGGGAAAGAATGGATAGTACTGAATAGCAAAGGACCTCACATATTTGCCAAGAGAGCCCTCATTGCTCTCTGGAGCCCAGTCTGTGCTCCCCCAGGGCATGGTCAGCTACCTTATGTTATGGGCAGGGAGCTTGCAACACACCCTCACAACAGACACTAACCCAGCTCTGCAGGCAGTTGGTTTTGCATCCGTGCTGAGGCCCTGGAGTGGAACAGAGCGTGTCGTTCCAGGCACTGCTGGTAGGGACCTCTGAGGCACAGACTGCTCCCCTGGCTCCACAGGTCCAGTGCTTCTGCTCTGATCTATTTTAAGTTGAACAGCTGTTCACCACAGTCATTGCACTCAAGTTCTCCTGTGACTTACTCTGGCTGGGGGTCCTTTTTTGGCTAAGCAAAGGGTTACTCTGTGCTCTTACTCCGGTTGCTGAAAATTAAGGCAAACTGGCATCTCAAGCACACAGCTATGAGTTTGCCAGCATCCATATGAAAGTAAGGAGCACATCTATGAAGAAGGCAGTAATATGCAGAGATAGAGACTATTCAAGAATAATGACCTTTGAGATAGCAAATGTATAAAGGGGTAAAGGAACAGACTCCTAGAAACAGGAATGAGTGGAAGGTGTCTCTGAAGGAAGGGCAGTTAGAAAGGGATGTGAACAACTGAACACGCCCAAAATTGAATCTTTATTCAAATAGCAAAAAAGCAAAAACACTTTAAAGTAAATGAAGAAGTAATATAAGTCTCATGAATGACTTGCTGCTTAGTGTTGTAGTGACAAGGCATTTTTAGTTGAGCAGTATATGACTTAAAATCATTATTTTCTCATCATAACCTTTTTAGACAACACAGTGAAACTGCTAGTACTCCTTTCTTTGGACAAAGCATTTTTGTTTTGCTGTTGCTTTTTCTGTCAATCCTGAATAATCAAAAATCTGCATGATTTTTATTTTTTTCTGTTTCATAAAGTTTCTTACTTGAAAACTGGAAATTTGAAATGCATTTTTTACTGAAATGTGCTAAGATTTCTGCTCATTCAGATGTCTACTTAGCATACCTAAAACTCCAGAGGAATTTGCTTAAATAAGTTAATTTTTATAGATCAGTGGTATTTGCAGTCTTCATATAAAGCTCCACTGCTGTGTCAACCAGTTCAAATGACACCAGGGTGATCCTATCACACCAAGTATCCTTTGTGAAGTGATATGCTTCCTCTGGTGTCAGTCTGTGCTAAGTGACCTCTATTTTCCTCCAGAAAGGGAACTGCCCAGGTAGTGAAATTGATTAAGCCACGCATCTATGCAGAGTCAAAATAGGAGCACTGAAGCCTCCCTCCTACATATTTCCAGATCAGTGCATATCTCAGGTGTCAGTCACTGATGACTTTAGGGCAATTGTAGGCCGTTGCCATCTCACTGAAGGCTCCATCTGACTGTGGCTTCCACTATTCAGATGTTGGCATTAATATGGGGAACTAGATTAGGGTGCTAATCAGATGAGGAAAACTAACCCAGCAAAAGAAAAATCCTTGTACTATCCAGTCTAATAATCTGCATTCTAAAATAATTTCTAGCAGTCACTATTCAGTAGAGAGCCAATAATCTGGGTGGCATGGATCAGCTTTCTGTGTCCCCCCCCCCAGAAGGTTGTTTGCCCTTTCTTCTTTCTCTGTTTACCTTGTGTCTTAGATTATGGGTTCCTCAGGGCAAGAACCAACCAACCATGCTCTAAACATGCAGGTGTAAACATATGGCAGATCAGATATAATGTAATCTTTTATATTAGCTGATAGGATATCTTACAGACTAAATCTTACCCTGACATTAAACGTTCTGTGCTTGGAGTCTCATACAATTGCAATTGAGGTCCCAGTTGCACAGCTTTTCTAAAGCTGAATATTGAAATTAAGAGGGCTGATTGTCCTTTTACTTACACTATTTATAGCAAATCTTAAGTATGCATTAACATGGGTGCTCTTCCATCAGTGTGAGAGAAAGACACATGAAGCTGGAATTTTTACAGCAGCCAGGGGAAAAAAAAAATCACACAGGTAAAGTGAATGAAAAATTAAGTGAAAAATGGCTTTTTAATACAGCTGTGTTTCTAAACCCTGACATTTAAGTGAATATTAAGTAAGTGTATATTAATGTTGTGCCTATTTATTCATACATAATATGAGAAATGTTTTAGAGAAATTTTTCAATGGCTGGCATTTCATAGAAGTTAAAGGACTTCAACTGTTTTTCCCCCCCTTTTAGCTATACCAGTAGAAGCTGCCAAACAAAATGCAAACGTTGCTTTGGTTCTGACTTCATGCGGAGGCCATATCGGTTTTCTAGAAGGAATATGGCCAAGGAAGTGCACTTACATGGACAGAGTCTTCAAGCAGTTTGTGCAAGCTGTGTTTGAGCATGGAAATAAAATCTTAAGCATGTAGCTTTGGACCACTGTAATAGCACAGTGGCACATTCTGACAAGGGCGGTAAAGCTTAGTGCACAAATTTTAACTCCTGTAAGCCAGCAAATGGATAAAGTCTATTACTACATGCAAAAATATTTTTGCCTAAGATTTTGTAGCAAGAAACTAAATATTATGTTGTCACTTTTATATTTATTTTTAATATGCCTTACTAAGAATGACCTTAAATTAAACAGTGTTCTGCATACATCAAATTGCACTTAACCAAAACTATCAAGTAAAGAGATTATAATTCCTCAGGATTTTAATTTAAACCAGTATCTATTTAGGAGACTTTATTTAGATGGCTTTTACTATTAGAATGGCAATACTTAAAAGAGCTTATATTATCCTGTCACATATAGTACCCTTGACCCATTCCTTAGAGCACTAACGGTAAAAAAGTTAAAATATTAAAACAAAAGGAGGGATCAAGTAAAAGTACTTATTCTTCAAATAAGTCGAAATTTCAGCATGTTATTCCACAGCATTAGACTGATACCTGCTTTTGCTGTTCTGCCCTGAGAGTATTCAGATTTAGGACTGTTTATTGTTTTTTAAACTATGTCAATGCCATACTTGTCTTACGTGATTATTTTTTAAAGAGCTAATTTATAGTGTTTACATATAACCAAAAGATTCCTTTAAAACAGTACTGTAATAACTTATGTAATTACAAGACATTTTGCATTTCAGAATTTATGTAAAGCTGGGTGTTGTCACATAAGTAAGTAACACATACTTCATATAACTGGTGAACTTGGTGATTGAACCTGCTATGTTTATATTACCTTGCAAGAACATTTCAGTTTTAAAGAATAAATATTAGAGCATCAACAAATTATTATATAATCTGCTTTAGATTAAAAAAGAAAAAGAAATTCAAACCTTTTGTCTCATATAATTTCTGACAAGAATGGAACAAACTGTTTAAAGAAAGTGGGATGGAGGTCATAGTCGTGCCTCTGGTTTGCTTATTTGGTCATTGGTCACCATTTTGGCAGCAGGTTGCCAAATCACTGGAGCCACTGCAAACCAACTTCTGCCCTAGCAGCTTACAAGTTGTGAGGGTAGCCGAGGTATTGCTGTTCTCCTGAGCCCTGACAGAGTGACAGCCAGCATGGAGAAAGGACAGTTGGACAGAATGTATTTTGAAACTGCTGAGAAGCCCTAATTAAGGGCATACTGAAATTTAGAACAGGCCCTTAAGCAGCATCTGTGGATCCCCCATCTTTTGCTGATTGCTGATTTGGGCCCAGCCACGTACAAGAAGTCAGGAAAGATGCCTCTGCATTTTTATTTTTATCTTTTGAGCGGGGTCAGTACAAGAAGAAAATGCAGCTAAAAAAAGCAAGTCAGGTCTTTTGTCTCAAGCAGTACGTGAACACTCCTCTTGCAAGGCATGTTTCCTAGTAACAGCAAAGGAAGAACAAAAATACTTTTTGTCTTTAGAAAAAGAAATTAGGACATGCTATACAAGGGCTGTTTTGCAAGGTAGACTGTTGAATTAGGAAAATTAAAAAGTGCTTTCAAGTTTTGACTTTTCAAACAGGCACTTCCCCAAATAATGAACAATTATTTTTTCTCTAATTAAAAAAATGAGGAAAGTGACTTGCAAAAGCAAAATGAAATTTTTTGCATGCTACTACAATACAGAAAAATAGCATATTAGTAGGGTGCCTTATTTATTCTTGTATTCATTTCCAGGTTGTATGTTCATGCAAAAAAAAAGAGCAATAAACAGTGTATTTAGTATTATATTTGTAAAATTGTTTAGGTACAGTACTGTCCAAAATTCAGCATATAGTATTAATAAATATAAAACCACTTATATTAAATCACACCTTACAGTTTAAATAAAAGTATTATGATTAATGCCAGAATTTCTGTCTCTCTGCACTGTCTTAATTTAGGATCTGATCCCTATACAGATCTCCATGAGACATTTATCTTTAAAGCTACATCAAGCAAAAATCTGTAAAGCTTGTTTTCCCCCCACCCCGATGTACAGTGTCCTTATACCCCATTAGGGAAAAAGCACAGTGTGCGAAATTTTAATATCAGTACATTCAAGCTTTCCCAGTCAGATTTTCTGGAAGAAAAAATGCAGACACCTCAGATCTTACAGGGTACATACAAGCTAGAAGCAAGTGCCATAAACATTTCTGCTGTGTAGTAACTTTGTACCTCACACAGAGTTTTTATAAAGTGAGCCAAAGTCCACAGTGTGCCGTCTATTCAAAACAGTGTGAATTCACAGGGTCTTTATTTGGCTTTTCACGTGATCCAAGTATCCAGCAATTAACAGAGATAGGTAATGCTGAAGGTGGGAGAAAGTCGTTAGTTCTCAATGTACTTTTTACTGAAAAGATGGAGTAGAACATAAATGAAATTCCAAGCCACAAAGGCTGCAGACACCTACCTCTTAAAAAAACTTTTTTCTTAGTTCAGAATTCCAAAGTAGCTGAAGTTGAAGCTGGCAGGGTCCTCTAGAGATTATCTAGTTCCACGCTCCTGACTAAGACAGGACATATCACATACATGCTCTAGAACATCCACCTCTTCTCATTTTTCCCTTGAAGTCAATGCATAGTACAGTTCTTTTTCTCTGTGAGGCCTTCGGTCACCCAAGAGCCATTCGTGGCCTCAGCTCTCTCAGCACCAGATCATAAAGACCTAGACTTTAAGGTGTAATTTATGATGTCTACTCCTGGCAAAAAAAAAAAAAAACCCAAAAAAACAAAAGAAACCCCAAGCCCCCAAAAAACCAACTTTAAAAACCTGAAAGTTTCCAATAGGCAAATATGGTTATTTGAATACAGAGAAACAAATCCATGGTATACATTTCACACCAAACAGAAGAATTAATGCTCTTTTCAGAAACAAGACACATTACAGCGCCATTTAAAATACTTAGCAGAAAGGGCTGTGGATGACAGTCTACAACTCCACAGGAGCTGGGGTCAAAAAAATGCCAATAAAGCAGCATTGACCCCAGGCATGTCAACATGGTCCTGTCAATGTGACACTTGAGTGTCACACTTCAGGTACCAACATGCTGACTGTTGGAGAGTGCAGTCACTCTGAGGCCTAGACTCATCATTACAGAGATTGGAAAAGGGCTCCATATTCAAGAATTACTCCCCAGATGTGGTTCAGGAAGCTTCTCCTTACTTTCTCCGTACTGCAAGTTACAATTTCCAGCTGAGATCTCATAGTCAAGTGTTTGAGCCCTTCAAATCAACAGAATGGAGCAGCTTGCTTTATCTCAGCAGTTCCCAAATGTTTCAGATAACAGCCTCCTCCCCTTCTTCTGCAATGGTCTGGACCCCTGTGTACCACTCACACATTTATCAACTCTCTGTCCTGGACCCAAAACTATGTAAGCCAGCTATACCAGCCTTCCCTCCAGATGTAGCTATCTGCAGTTTTTTTATTCCTGTTACCCTCTTCCCCTGAAAAAAAAAAAAAAACAAAACAACAAACCAAACTCACATTCAGCATGAAAGTAAAGTGGACAAGTCTCAGCCCAATATTTTTTCCTGCTTCCCTGCAGAAAGAAAAACACCGAAAGAAAACCAACTATTGAAATTCTACCTCCTCCCATTTCGAACATGGCCCCCTACTTTTTCAACTAACTGCCCTGTAAAGCTCTTTAACTCCAGGCAGCCAGGGCATTCTCCAATCCTTGCTGTCCCACATGCCATCTACGCAAGAATTTCAGAGGGCAACTGCCTCTTTCACCTACAACTCCTGTAGCTACCTGGCTCCTGCCAGTGACTCACACTTGCCAGGAAGAAGACTTTTGGCCCTGCACTCTGCTTCTCCCCGGGTCTCTTCAGCTCAATGCATCAACACCCCGAGGGAAAAAAAGGACATTTGTTCCCTGAGTCATCGAGTTGCTGTAACACACAGGCACACTTCAACTTGTGCCACTTACTAGGGTTCTCATTCCACATGCCAGCTCATAAAAAAGAGCCTTGGAATGCTCACGGCAATGAATAAGAAAGAGAAAGGCAGAAAGAAGCCCGAGAGTCTCACCCTGGGGACTTGCTACTGACCTCCAGCATACACGCCAGGTCCCCCCAGGTAACTCCACTACAGCCCATCTGTTGTGGACTATCTCAAGCACTTTTTGGGTTGTGGTTGTAGTTGTTTAATTTTCATTTCAACAGAAGAAAAGGAAAAATCTGCTAAGCAGATAGTGGTTCTTCATTGGCAAGCATCTCTTCCTCTTAAGGATCCAATTTTCCTGTCTCAATCCTACTGGAGATGAAAAAATCAGCTTCTCCCTTCTTCTAGGATAGAGGGACTTTTTGAATCTGCTGAAAGGAGGAAAATCGGAGCCCTGTGCTGTCTCAGCTGCTCCTCCAGTTCCTTAAATGTTCTGTATATGTAGTGATTAGAAAGCCACTGGTATAAATGAGCTTCCCGTGTGGTCTTACCTCACCTGTCTGAGGCATTCTGAGGCTCGAGCGGTGCTTGCAAGGTTAATTACCGGTGAAAGGTTAAGCACCTCCTGCCTTTTGGTTGTCTGTCACCACTTCCTTGCTCAGACGAGATGTCTGATAAAAAGGAGGGCAGGGTGGGAAGCGTGTTTGCATGTCAAAGGGGGCTGTAAAACCTGCGTGCTGGTAGGACCGCTGGGATGGAGTTTGGGATCAAGAGCTCAATCCTGTAACTATGCAGCCAGCCCTAAGGCTGCGGCTTCACAAGCAGCTGTCAATGGTAACAGCTCTCTCATGCCAAAAGGGGAAGGCTTGCACTTCCTCCTCCCCTGTCTTTTCTTATCCTGATTCCAGCCACACGGTCCTCAGCCTTTCTTACTCTGGCAGAATATGACAGTTTTTCCACTGGCTTTGTTCGTTTGTTTGTTTGGGGTTTTTTTGCTAGCTCAGGAGGTTAAATTTGCAAGTCTGTGGGGTCCCTCAGGTGCTAGATGGAGGCTGGCACGGTTAAGGAGCTGGACAACACTGCTGGGAGCGGGCAAAGGAAGTAGAGAAAACAACAGGGGAAGCTTCCACTCTCCGGTGACAGTCATCTCCCAAAGCTGTAGCCCAACATGACATTCTCTGCAATTAGTGGAATGATCCATTATCAGCTGAGTTATTCCGTGAAAAAAAAGCATAACTTAGAAGCAAGTAATTTTTCACATAGCTTCAGACAAGAGGCACTCCAGCAGTATTACTGCAGTGGTAAATAAACATGGCTGAATTAACAAAGGGGTCAAATCTTTTGGTGTTAAATCTGTCCTACTCATATACTCCACCTATGTCAATGCAGTGTCTCCTCCCTCCCCAGGTTCCCCAGTTCAACAACAATTCGTGCCCAAGCACTCCTGTTTATATTCACCACAACTTCCAAGGAGAGTAAATTTCTGTAAAGTTTGTGTTCTTTCAACAACGGCATTTGCTACCAAGTTCACACTGACACCAGTGCTTCAGAATGCTGCCACCTTCTGTGGAAAACTGGAAAATTACTGATATTCTTCTGTCCCGTGAAATAAGTTTTTCCAAATTTTGTAATTTAATGCTTTACAAGAATGCCTACTATACTATTTCCCTGCTGTACAGCAAATTACTATTTCATGGAAGGATGGAAGAAAATCTAGGTTTATTTGCTTCATGTTCCTAAGAAAGAGACATGGGAAAACATAATTTTAAATTTATAAAGATAATGGTAACATAAAGAAATGCTTTTATCATCCTTCAGAAAATTAACATGCAGCCTAGTGATTAAAATATCCTTCATCTGGAAAATATTCTGCCAGTTACTGAAGGAGAGCAGGAGACCACATGTGGCTGCGTTCATTGTAAAGTCACAGCAGATTATCATGCATTAAAGGGGGGCTGCTACAGGGAGTTATAAATAACATCTCCTCCTATCAGCTTTTGAAAAAAACTACAGCTGCTGAAAAGTCCCATTTATCCAGTACAAACTGTGCTTCAATGAAGTGTGTCCAGAAAGAGGACTTATCAAGGAAAGCAGTTCCGTGTTCCAGTTAACAAAAAGACAGAAAACTTTACAAGCAAAACAGAGTACTTCCAGGTAAATTTTATATTTTAATAAACAATTTTATGCTAATCAGAAACTTGACAGCAATTTCCAACAATCCCATAAATGTCATAACAATAGAAATCACTAAAATGTTTTGTAGATTATAAAAGACCTAGAAAGTTTATTATAAAAACAAAAATAGCCCTTTTAAAAATACTTCAAGCATTAACAAATGAATATTTACAGAACCAAATAATAAAATACTTCTGTAGTCTCCTTTAGATCAGTGAACTGTAACCAGAAATTCTGAAAGAAATCAGAAATCTCTGTGAGAAACCCTGTCACATACTACTTTTTCCTCTAAAACTTTTCATGGCTATTGGCTGAGGTTCATCACACCACTCCAGTGGTGTATACACATCACTAGGTGAATTCACAGTCAAATAAACTGAGGCTGTGTCTATACTGGCAAGTAAAGACTGATAGGAGTGAGCATGCAGAGCAAAGATATGGAGTGTTGAGATCTTGATACACTTATGTGCATTTCAGGTAGGACGTACTCCAGGTTAGTTCTAGGAAAGTAATATGGATGGAGCACACTAGGTATGCATGGGGTTCCTCTGTATCAGTATTCTAGACAGGATCAGCAGCTCACTTTTGAAGGCCATCCTCTGATGGCTCCCACTTACCATCCAGGGTCTTGGAGTGTGCATAATGGATTCCTTTTGAAGGAAACCAAACCCACAGTTACACCCCCAGAATACACTCAATATATTCAAACTCCAGCTGTCACTGCATCCATAGTGACAAAAGCTGGACTGCTACATCAGTGGTGTGGATGTCAGATCTTCAGCTTTTTCTTCAGAACTTCTCATACTTGCCAATGCAGACAACAAGCTCAGACACATAAGTATCCTAAGGCAAAGAAGCCATTACATAAGGTTTGGTGAGGCATAAACACTTCACAAATGTAGCAAGGACTGAAATATTCTAGACCATGGCAAAAATCACAAATAGGTGGTTATGCTATAGACTGAGTTGTGAAACACTGTGCAGAATACAAAGAATAAAGCTAGCTGGCACCTTTGGAATTACTGGAGGCTGGACTTAGGAAAGCAAAACAAGTTGGACAAATGGACTCAAAAAGGCTGCTCACTGAGTTAAGTTAGTCCTCTGGAGAGAGGAGTGAACATAGTGCAGTACCAAGTCACACCCAAGAGCCCTCTTTAATGTCCCAGACACAGACAAGCATCCATCCTGCTTTACGCCTAAGTGACATACACTGACAGCGTGACACATCTGTTCCAGGGGGGCTGGTAGCTGTCTGCACAACTGCACAGCTGAGCAGCAGCTGAGTAACCTATTTCAAAGGTGTCTGCAAACATAATGGTGAGAAGGGGACTGCAAACACTAAGGAAATGCTGCTGCAAGCACATCTGCTGTAATACCACCAGGAACTTGGTGGGACTCAGAATCATAGAAACACAGAATCGGTCCGGTTGGAAAAGACCACAGAGGGTCATCCGGTCCAACCTTCCAGCCCAGTGTTATCCTAGAACACATGGCACAGAATTGTGCCCAGATGGTTCTTGAATACCTGCAGGGAGGGAGACTCCACAACCTCTCTGGGCAATCTGTTCCAGTCCAGTCACCTACACAGTAAAGTTCTTCCTCACATTCACGTGGAGCTTCCTGTGCATCAGTTTCTGCCAATTGCCTCATGTCCTACTGCCTGGAACCACCGAGGAGAGCCTGGTTCCATCCCCTTGACTCCCTCCCTTGGATATTTCTACACATTGAGGAGGCCCATTCCCACCTGACTCTTCAGTCGACCCTCTTCATTTCACTATGGCTGTCAGCTGTGAGGTGTCAGCCACTGACACAGCGCAGGCCGCCACTGCAATCACTTCATCCCCACGGGCCCCACAACACATGGCGCTGCTCTTTCCCTTTGTTTTTGGCCCGAGGACGAACCGCGGGTGCCCGGTGGTGCGAGCAGGCTGAGGCACTGGGACATCGCCACTAAAAAGGAAGCTGAAAGATTGTCTGTATCCAAGCCCCTTGCCGTGGGCAGGGACACCTCCTACTAGACCAGGTTGCTCAGAGCTCCATCCAGCCCGGCCCTGAACACTTCCAGGGATGGGGCATCCACAACTTCTCTGGGCAAGCTGTTCCAGCGCCTCGCATTAAAGAATTTCTTCCTAATACCTAACGTAAACCTACTCTCTCAGTTTGAAGCCATTCCCCCTTGTCCTGTCAATAGGTGCTCTTGTAAACACCCTCCAGTCCTTAGACGCGTGTTTCAATTAGCACAGTCTCCGCCTTCCTTACTTAACAGTCCCACACAGCAGACACCCTCACAGGCGGCTGCGCATGCGCGAACCACGCCGCTTCCCGCCCTCCCCGTTCCGACTCCCGCCGGAAGATGCCCCATCCCCGCCGGGGGAGGCTGGGCCGGAGGGGGCGGGGCGCGGGGCGGTGCGGCAGGGCGGGCGGGACGGGGCGGTGCCGCGGCGGTGCCCGGCTGTGGGCGGGTTCGAGGCTCGGGCTCGCCGCCTCCGCCAGCGCCGGCACGTCGCTGACACCCTCTCGAGGTAAGCGGCCGCCGGCAGACCAGGGGGCGGGAGAGGGGGCGCTGAGGAAGTTGCTCTCCCCCACACTCGCCCCCCCACCCCCCACCCCCTTCCACCTCACCCGTGTCCCGCCGGGTCCCGTCACCCTCAGTTGCCCCTGCCCGCTGCCCCCCGGCCCGGGGCCGAGAGCCCGGCGGCGGCTCCTCCCCGGGCCTGCCCCGCCACTCTGGCGGGGGGAGCGGGCCGGCCGTACCCAGCCGCGAGCGGGAGCCGTGGCGGGCGCCCGGCCTTATCCTGGCACCCCCGCCCTGCCCCCGGCGGCCCTGGCCGCGGGAGCTCCCGGCCAGGAATTGGGTCCCACCGCCAGGCCCTGCCCCGGGAGGGCTGTCACCGCGAGGCGCTGGGGCGGCTGACACCGGGCCACGCTTGGAGGCCTTCCCTTCCCTTCCCTTCCCTTCCCTTCCCTTCCCTTCCCTTCCCTTCCCTTCCCTTCCCTTCCCTTCCCTTCCCTTCCCTTCCCTTCCCTTCCCTTCCCTTCCCTTCCCTTCATCCTGAGTTGTGCCGAAGGGGCTACCAGGCGCTGCCGTGGCCCTCAGCCGGGACGGCTCAGTTTCGAGATCCCCGCGCCCTGTCCAGCCGGTGGGCAAGCTGCCTCAGCCCCTGTTCTAAGGACTGGAAGCTGTGCGGCTCGCGTTTCTCTGTTTTGTTCGTTTGTTGGTTTGGATTTTTTGGGTTTGAGGTTTTTATTTTGTTTGCTCTGTTTTATTTGCGGGGTTCCCCCCCCCCCCCCCCCGGAACTTCTTGCACCAAACCTTTCTTTGCTCGTGTTCTCGTTTGTTCCTGCACTTCTGTGTCTTCCCTGCTTTCCATAATCCGGCTTTTACTCGAGGGTGACTTCTCCAGGGCAGAGACTGCCAGTTCTGGAATGTCTGGAAAAGACTCTGCTCTGTTGTTCAAAGTATTAGTAGGAAAGAAATTACTGTTCAAGAGCTCTGTGGGAGGAGAGTGTTATTTTTTAGTTGCCTGAGAAGAAGTACCAGCGAGGGAAGTTTCCTATTTTCTGTTTTGTGCTAGTTAGTCTCCCCTGAGTGTGCGTCTGGGAAAAAACGTCTGGGAAAAAACCAAAGAAGGTCCAGGTGTATGCAGTGTCATGATACTCTGAAATTCTGAGGGTCGGCGTTGTGCTCTAAGAGACCAAAGACCTAGTCAGCAACTAGGGGTGCTAATTTCAGGATGAGTGACCATACTGTATCTCTGGCGGGTTTTCTTTGCCTGGTGGAAACCCATAGACTTGTGAGGTGTTGTGGAGCTCATGAGCTATTAGAGTGGAGGCATGCAAATTCTACTACCTGCTCCTTAGGGAGAGACATGAAAATAGCACCACAAAAAGTACTGTTAGAGGTTGCTTCCTGGGTAGAATTAAAAAGATATATCTCAAATATGGGTTGTTTATCATGTATCTTCTTTAAAGGAGGTCAGAAGACAGCACTGGTGTCTGGAATCTAAGTTTTTCATCAGCTTTTTAACAAAATTAGCAGTTTTGCATGGTTAGAAATGCTTTCATAAGTGGATAAATGAAAATGAGGTTAAGGACAATATAAAGTCTAAAGAAAATAAAAAGTACAGTTGTTTACTTTTTCCTTTTGGATAATGATGAGTTATTAAAAGGAGCTTAATGTAAATATCTTTCTAGTTGTTGGGGAAAGACATACATTTGTCAATACTGGAAGCCATATTGTAGTTGTAATGAACTGAGAGTGTCTGGTCTGTGTTACAAAACCGGTAATCGTTCCTGGTTGACTTTAAAATGTGTCAGATTTAATACCAGATCAGTTAAGGTTTAAAAAGTAATGTAGTTTTATAGAAACCTGTATGTAATCTGTAAGTTTGTCAGTGACAAAAATTAATAGGTAATTCTTAATTGAAAAAGGTGATAGGGAAGTTCTGACCACTGAGTCTTTGAGTAAACTTTATTTTATAAAGTTATTAGTGAATCTTTATTGAACAATTATTGCCTCTGCCATAATGCAATAACGGTGTCTTTGAATAAGGGAACTGAAAAGT